>NC_072740.1:131215768-131535034 GCF_026930045.1 Uloborus diversus
GAATTTAAAACTATTTGCCAAAACATATAAAAATATTAACAGTTGCTTTAAAACTCAAAATAATTCTTCAACTACATAGTTCATCGCTTAACGCGCCAAGCAATAACCAAGCTACCGTAGCCCTGCCCTTTAGCGAGTGAAGCGGTATTTTTCTGCAATTTCAACTATAAGAACAAAACCAACGTTGAAGAAGTAAGGAAAACAAAACCCAATAGAAATATCGTACAAAAACAAATTATGTACCAGAACATCGAAAAAGAAACACAGTCAAAAATCTGTTCGCTGATCACAGCAGCGTAGCATGGGCATTTTTCCTCGCAGCTATTGACACTGTCGGCTAGCGCCTTCTCGAAGAGTTAACTTACCCCACCATCTGTTAGGAATTCATACAACTAAACTTACCCCGCCATCTATTAGGAATTCATACAACTAAACATTTAATATGCAATAACAAACATTTCGTCAATCTATTTTTTTTAAATAGCCTATTTCCTTCCTCAATAAATGGACTATTCAACACAAAAAGAATTTTTCCATTCGTACCAGTAGTTCCCGAGATTAGCGCGTTCAAATAGACAAACTCTTCAGCTTTATAATATTAGTATTGAAATAAATTTTCCCGCTTTCATAAAATTTTGTATTGCTGCTGCACTCCTATTAGTCATAGCGTAATGTTGTATGGTCTACCCTTCCTCAATGAATGGACTATTCAACACAAAAATAATTTTTCAATTCGTACCAGTAGTTCCCGAGATTAGCGCGTTCAAACAGACAAACTCTTCAGTTTTATAATATTAGTATTGAAATAAATTTTCCCGCTTTCATAAAATGTTTTATTGCTGCTGCACTCCTATTAGTCATAGCGTAATGTTGTATGGTATACCCTTCCTTAATGAATGGAATATTCAACACAAAAATAATTTTTCAATTCGAACCAGTAGTTCCTGAGATTAGCGCGCTCAAACAAAAAAAATCTACTGCTTTATATTATTAGTATATATTTGAATTAAATTTAAAATATTAATGCTCAAAGCACAATTGTGGCAGGCAGAAGCAAATGGGTGTAAGAGGCAAAATTAAAAATTTGTAGATAACTAGTACAAATGGTAAGTGAACCTCTCCCCTGACTTGGCGCAAGAGACAGTACCTGTAGCCGATGTTGTACAGCATGATTTAGAATAACGTTTCAATGAAAGTCTTCCTAGGACCTTATCTTTAAACGCGTTTTACTCAAAACTTGAAAATGTCCACTTACATCCCTTTGCTTATTACTGCCTCAATTTTGAAAAAAAAAAAAAAAAAAAAAAAATGCTAACTTTTTTCGTACAATTACTTTGTAGCACAAATTTATTTCCTGATGTTTACCACAGTTTTGCCCATTATATTTGTTTTAAAATAATATCATAACAGAAAAAGAGCACACGATATAGCTCATACATCATTTTTCTGACTGCCAGATTTGTTGCTCTTTTTAAAGAAAAAAACATTGCTCCACACGCTAGAAGTGTGATTTGGTTAATCACTGCACTGAGTTCAACTTGTAGCCATTTTTCTTAAATTTTTATTAACGATATTATTTGATTAAATAATCGTAAGGGATCGTACGCAAACTTGCAGCACTTGCCTGCAATTTTTAATGCGATTCCTGATAAAAACAGATTTCAACCATCCCTTACGATACGTCGCCTATTAAAAGAAAATTGAAATTCGGCTCATTGAGTCATCGATATATATATATATATATATATATATATATTTATATATATATTTTTTTTTAAGTACAGTATAATGATTCTCTTGTATGCTGTCATGTTTTCAGAAGTTTGGTAAGATTTGTCACGTTGGGAGATAAAACGATGCTGACGAAATTGATATTTTCATTAGAAATGTTTATATCTTCGTGAATAGAAGTGATAATTTCACAAAAATCTATAAATTTTTGTTACATAGTAATTACACATTTCTAAAATTTACAGCTTATTCACAGATATTTACGATGAAGGAAGATCAAGAAATTTTTTTAACTTCATCAATTTGTTCTTTGTAGATTAAGGGTCATTCTTCAAAAAGTGTAACTTTTCTGTCACACGCCTTTTACAGTAAAAACGTTAAGGAACAATTCATTTAACAATTATTTTTAATTTCATTAAAAATATATCTATTTAAACCTGCCAACAATTTTTTAATAATAATTTTTATTTAGTATATTTTTAGCTCGCAACATGTGAGTTCTCATCTCCGTGGCACGTCACACACCTTGTGTGACTGTTTATGTTGCTTAATAACTTGTTTAATTAAAAGAATATTCTTATTTATTTATTATTTCTTTCACAAGGGTCTCAAATACTGATTGTTTAAATACATTTAATTTTTAATATTGTGTTGTAGTTCGTTTTTGCAGGACAAGGAGTCATGTCACACAATAAGTTCTCATCTCCATTACCTTAACACAAAATGCCATTCCTCATTAACAGGTGGCAGAAATGACATCAAATTTCATTCTCCATGATACCCTTGTTTATTTTCTGCCATAGTTGAAGACGTGAGATTTTTGTCGAAAAACAAGAAGACAGATTTTGCTTCAAAAACTTAGTGCGGATATTCTAACTTCTCACCTATGTGAACTTGAATTTCAGCGATGCAAACTAATGTAAAAAACGAAGTCACCATATATTCATATGCTTAACATGTGCAGATTGTAGCAACGAAGAAAAATAAATTTCACTAAAAAATGTATCTATTTGGCCTCTATGAATGGAAAATTCGTCATCTCTATGAATCTCGCCTCCGTGACAAACCTTATCAATTTCCTTATTTCTGAGGTGAAAATAAATGATGGAGGGGAAATACATCAATAATAGGCATTCTACCAAAATTATAAATTGCCAGTATATAATCAAATTTACTAAATACTATTTTTTAACATACATTTGAAACTACTAATTAAGAGAGTTAATTAAGAGAGCTTAATGTTATGTTCCCACTAATTATTAAAATTGCTGATTGTTTGCACAATTAACAAAATTACTACTCTGATATTAAATTAGCCTCGATTTTTAAATATTAAAAACAAAATTCTTTTTTTTTTATTTCCGTTCGTGAACAAGACTTTTTTATTTTTTATTTATTTAGGAGTAAAATAATTGGAACTTAGCTAGGCCATTTTTTATGGTTAATTCTAGTAGGTAACACTTTCATGTAAGAATAAAAAAAAAGAAAACAAAAGGTTTCAAAACTGAAAAATATTTGCTTTCAAAAGTTACGATATCTGGAGAATGACCCTTAAACACATCGGGATTAATTATTTATTGAAGAATGTAAGTTGAAGCATGCCTTTTAAGTGACAAAAGTTACAGAACAATTGTTCTCTTATTACTCGAGAAATTCTCTAACGCGTTAATTTTTGCTGCAGTTTTTTGTCCGATGCCGTAGATGCATATGAAGCATTGCGAACCCATGTGAACAAACTATCCAATTGTATTAAGGAAAATTACCAAAATAGATGGAAAAACTAATAAGAGAAAATTTAGTTTTGAATTAGGTTTAGAATCGCATGACAATTCATCAGATATTGATACATGTTCAAAAATTATCCCAAAGGAAAAAAAAAAGGAAAATAAAAAGTAAGAAGGCGTAGAGAGAAAACAGCAAGTCAAGGCAATAAAAATTAACATTTGTATCTCATATGCAAGGAACATTCAGAAAGCTAGTACAATACTAAGAGGATATGTGATTGTTCTTCGTTATACCATGTATCAAATGTGGTTGCATTAAGACTATGCTACGAACTACACTGGTGGACAAAATTATAGATTTAATAGTTTTTGATTTGTTTTAACCATGACTTAAATTAGTGTAACTTTTTTTTCATTAAAACGTAAATGAATAATTGACAAAACAGTTCAAATTTCAGTATGATCTATCAATTAAGTTCAAATATTAACGAAATTAAAACCTGTGAAACCTGGTGAAAACTTGACAAAATTATATACCCAAAGTTAAAAAATCCTAGATAATGGTGGTTTTTTTCAGGAATAAATTAGTTTAAAGACAAGACATGCGCTAAAGTTGCAATTTGGGATTAGGGTCATTCTTCAAAAAGTGTAATGTTTCTGTCACAACGCCTTTTACAGAAAAAAAATATTAAGGAACAATTAATTTAACAATGATTTTTAATTTCATCAAAAATATATCTATTTAAACCTACCAACAGTTTTTTAATACGTTTTGGTAAACTTATTTTTATTTATTTATTTATTTATTTATGTATTTTTGCATTGTTCCTTTCCTAAAAAACGTTTTGAAAAAAATCTTTGAAATATTTTCTGAAATACTCACATAAACTCAAATTAAAAGGCTAGCTACATTTGGGAGAGGGAGAGAGGGGGGACATTTAAATTATTACACTGATTCAAAAGGTGACTACAACAAGATTTAATAAGTAATTAATTTTTTATGAAATTGTTTTTCTTGATTCATGGATAACATGAATTTTAAGTTTAACACATGAAAATTCGGGTAGTACTTAATCCAGTTGAATGAAATAAAGGAAAATGTTCATAATTATTTTAACTAAATTTCACTCATTATAATAGATGAAAATGGAAAAAAAAAACCCCGTTGGGTGAGGCAAAGTCCTAATACACCTAGTACGCCACTAATACGTTTTTTTTTTAAATTTCAGACCCCCCCCCCCTTGGTAGGGGAATAAAATATGTCTACTTACAAAAGAAGTTGTCACAAACGAATGAACTCCTGGACTGCCCGACTGGAACTGCGTAGCAAAATTCTCGCTCTCATTTTCGGCTGAGTTTTAAGTCCTGCAGAAAAAATCGAGAACCAATGAGAAGCTGCTCTCTGGATAAGCCAATCTGATTTCTAGGAAATCGTGAGAAGCATGAAATAAGGCTGCTTTTGTATCTGGGGCAGGGAGAAGGGTTAAGTTTATTTTTAGTGGATTTCTGACACTTCTTTTAATATCAATGAATATTATTTAATGCATATCACGGCTCAAACTGCAAAAAACTGCTATTCAGAAAACGAGTTCGTAAGATAAGCACTTTAGAGGGTTCAAAAAGGTTTACATGATTGATTGTCCTTCAAAAATTTCTCCTCATACGAAAAATTTAGCGCTTAAAACTCCAAATTTCGAAACATTTTACTACACGATAAGATCCTCTTATGCACAACCTGAGCCTGTCTCTGGCGTTACCACAAAGCCTAAAATTCCTTTTTCAAGACGTAACTTTTAGTATCTATTTCCCTTCTACTGCAATATGGTATTGTGCATAAAGACATTTCTCAAAACGTAACTTACGTTTACGACTCAAAATCGTCAATTACGTTTCATAAATTCACCGGATTTCTGTTTCATTTCTTGTCTTTCTTTTTATATTAATTATATGTCTCTCTTTTTGATATTAGAACTTGTTATGGGAGCTTCAAGAAAGACGAGTGAAGGCGGCAGGTTCAAGCCTTTTCCCAAGGCCGTCGCTATGGTAATGTGGGTCGCGGGAGAGGGGGTTAACCTCCCCCCCATCCAGTTTTTCCATAATCAATCCGCCAACCTCATTTTAGTGATGTAAAAAAAGAATACCTTTGCAAACTTTAAAAAAATTTTATAGTAAAAATAAATGAAGATCTAGAAATGTGCAAAAAATGCTTCTTGCTCAATTTTCTCTCATTTCAAAAGAGTTACCACAATTTACTGTAGAATGTATTATCACAGATGAAACATAGCTGCACAGGTTAGCCTCAGCAGAAAAATATTTCTCGTGAACTTGATAAAGAAATTGGATCACAAAATGTCTCATGATCGATATCTGACTGGAGTCGATTCGAATTCAAAGTTCGCTTGTTCTGACTTAATCTTCTTCCAAACAACTTAACAATGCTAGCAATTTATGTCTTTAAAATTTTCACTTAAAAGAAGTTATCATAAGAAGTTGCATTCAGAATCTACTCTTGCAGTGAAGATTACATTGCAACCGCTTAAATGCATCGTGGGTACTGAGAAATCGTACACAAAGTTGAAATGAAGACTTCAGTAATGCTCAAAAGTATCCCATCATAAAAATGTATTATTTTTCTAATCCGCACCCCCAAATTTTTAAAGTTTCTATCATCCTACTGTTTAAACCCGGGCTATAAAGTTTGATGAAGAATATTTCATAGACATCATCGTTCAATCAAATATTATGTGTAATTAGCGGTAACTGCATTTCGATGCCCGTGCTAAGCATTTAAAGAAAGTCCCTTGAGTAAACAAATATCCCCCCCCCCCCGAGAAATTATAATATTTCTTCTTCTTAAATGCAACATATGAAAGTATCATTGCATTTTAAAATAATACACCAAAATCTGAAATTACACTGACAGTTGCGTTGAAACGTAAAACAATCCACCAATACTGCCTAGCTTAAGAAACTTGAATGAAAGTGTGTCCAATAAACTTGAATACAACGTAAGTTATGCAGTTAAGCAAGTACGAGAGGTCTGTCTCAAAGAACACGAACATATGGACCAAATTACACGAACATCATGTGCCTTAGACCAAATTACACGAACGTCATGTGCCTTGGACCAAATTACATAAAATTTGTGAAAAATATACAAAAGTACAAAAATATTTTTTTATAATCTGAAATATTTTTTTACTTATGAAAAAAGGCTTGAAGTTAAGTTTTAATCACTAAAAACCATAAAAATCACACATTCTTTTTTTGAAAACCAAAATGTTTTAGAAGTTGTCCAAGGTACAATAGTTTCGTTTAAGTGATGGACAGCGATTTTTGCAGTCATGCAGCTAGTTACTAAACTTTCAGAGTTTGAGAAAGGAAAATCTTCTTAGGACTTCCTGCATGTCAAATTGAAAAAAAAAAGATAAATAGATCGAAGACGATCAGTTATAATTTTCTTAGAAATCCCGGGAAATATGGACGACAAAACACACAAATATAGGCTAACTTCTGTTCATCTGTTTAAGAAAAGGACTGATGATTAGGCGACCTTGTTCCAGAAAAACTACTATCGACGGAAATGAAACTTCCGCTTAAACTGTTTGAAATTGAAATATTAATGTTGCAACCGCTTCTCAAAAAAGTTTGTTAGAAACAGAGGCAAAAAAGACGCATTCTTTGAAGGAATTGAAGATACGACTGGACAATTCTGAGCAAGCATAAATCTACACTTGCGTTTGGCACCTTGAGAATTTTTGTATCTGTTTACAATCTGCGAACAATTATTTTCAAACATTACCATTATTAAAAACAAATTATGCAGTAAAGATGAAATTCTAGAAAGTTGCATGAAGCTATGAACTTTTGAATATTAACCTAAGTTGGAACAATTTTGTGCTCTCCTCAATCAGACAAATCTAATTAATATTACATATTTTCATTTTTATTATTTTTTTTACTTTTCATTTGTATTTTAAGCAACGTTATACAATCTAAAGCACGCAGCAGACCCAGATTCTATTCCCGGATTGCGCACAATTGATTCTGCCTTTCTTCCCTTTGGCGGGTCGATAAAATGAGTACCAAGTGTGCTTGAGAGCCATAAATGTGGGGTTCCACGTTCGGTTGACGACCTTACCTGAACATGCTCCCTAAGCCTTTAATCACGAAAACTGAGACGGGCACAGAAGCCTTGTACGCCACTGAGTTTTTTTATATAGTAAAATCCTGCTACAACGAAATGTTCGTTTCAACGAAAGAAATTTTCCGTCCGTATTTAATTTCCTTTGCGTTGTTTGAAATCCATTACAACTAAATTTCCTTTACAATGAACGAAATTTCGTTATAATAAGATTTCACAGTATATACTACCGACATTAGGTCAGCGATTCCTAATCTGGAGACTATCGTACCTAATGGGGCGACTTGGCTCCTCAAGGGGACAATGAATCTTGAAAAGATTAAATAACACAGGGTTAACATAGAAGAATAGGGGAAGGTTGCCGTCAATGAACTACGTAATACTTTTGACCCTTTTTTAGGAAGTTGTTCAGACTCAAATTTCATATTGACGATAGGAATAATTACTCAGTATATTTCTCCATTGATAAAAATATTTGCTTTTATGTTTACTGTATTCAGTGAAGAATATAAAATAAAAAGAAATATTTTAGGATGTGGTCCATTCATGGGAACCAGTTGCTATATATGGACCATTGAGCTTCCATCGATGAACCACATTCTCAATTAAGAAAATCAAGCTGTAAAATATAAATAGTTATTACAGGATATAAACAAACGCTACAAATAATAGTAAGTTATTCAAAAAGAGAAAATTAGTTTTATAAAATTATTTTTTTTTCACTATAGAAACATAAAATTCCCTCTGGACTCACACAATACAGCTGTTTTCACCACACCTAGTTCACCACTTGATATTTTCTAACATGTGACTTACTCTTCTTAACTAAAACTTTAGAGACTCTTTTGAACAAAAGGGAGTCTTGTTTCATCCGAGTTAAAAACTTCTGATCCACAAAGATTTTACTTGACGACAAGGATTTTATTTGACGACAAGGACTTTGCTAAAGCACGTTGCATGCCCTCAATTATCCACTGGCTTTATTTCCCCTATTTTGGAACTGTTCTCGAACAAAAAACGTACTTGAAACTGTATTAATGTACCTTAACAAATACTGAATCGTCTACACAACTTTTTAAGTTGAAAATATAATAACTGAAGGGAGTTTCCAAAACTTATTTTTAAAATATTTTTTTCGCTATCACACTTATTTAAAAGGATTGATCAATTATTAAATATAATTGAGCTAAAACTTTAATAATATTTGTAATTGTTAGAAGGTTCATTCATACACTCCTGTTTGTGAAAATTGCAACACCATGAAGAAAGCATCATAGTTGAATGAAATTTAATGCACAGTTGAATGGTGATGGTACAAATGATTACATTTTCAAACCAAACAAACAATAAAAAGAGATAGAAATTAGTATTTTTTGTAGCCACCACGCGCCGCAATAAGAGCTGCTACACGACTCGATATAGAGTGAAGCAAAGTTTGAATATCTCCCTACGGAAGAGTATTCCATATTGTTTCCACGCGCAACCAAGGTTCGTCTGTTGAAACAACAGGACTAGGATCGCGAGCGAGACGCCGCCCAACGAAATCCCACACATGTTCAATCGGTGACATATCCGGAGAATATGCAGGCCAAGGAAGAAGCTGTACCTGCTGCGAATCAAGGTACGATTTGACAGTCCTTGCGACAGGTGAACGGGCATTATCCTGCTGGAATACAGACCCTGGCAATCCTTGCAGGAAAGGAACTGTTCAAATTGCCCACAACTCGTCGCAATTGTGATCGTCCATGATATGCTATGGCACCCCAGACTATAACTCCGGGTGTTCGTCCACTGTGGCATTCGATAATGCACTCCGGAATGTGCCGTTCACCGGCATAGCGACTAACACGAATTCGGCCATCATGGTGCCACAAATTGAAGCGGGATTCGTCAGAAAAGACGACCTGCTGCCAATCAGCACGCCAGCTCCCATTCACATTGGCCCATTGTAGCCGCAGGCGGTGATGGTTTTGCGTGAGAGGAATCCTGTATAAAGGAATCCTTGCACGCAGCCCACGCTGCAGCAGACGTCTCCGAATTGATGAAGCACACAATGGAACACCCATAGCTGTTGACTACTGTGCTGACATCACATTTCAGGGTCCACTTCCGGATTTCCGAGCTGTCCGACCCTTGTACGTCCACTGCTTCCAAACACGCATGATTGTGCTGCTGTTACGCTGCACACGAGCGGCTACTACACGATAAGACAATCCAGCTTTACGAAGGCCGACGATTCTGCCCCGTTCAAACTCTGAAATTTGCGCAAATTTCTCTTTCTTTCGTCGAAGAGGCATAGTAAAGATTCAGTTAACGTTTACTCTAGCATATAACCACCGGTAATCATACATGCCTCGCTACAGCCGTCTATTGATATTTAGTTCGATCCACCGTTCAGAGGGTGGTGCTAAGATTACGCATGAGCGAACGGTCTGCAATTCTAATCATTTGCACATCATTCCCTACTTCACATTTCCTGCAATTTTCAGCTCACTCGCGTAAGTCCTTTGTGGTGTTGCAGTTTTCACAAACAGGAGTGTAGAAACACCTAGCGGTTCAATGATAGCAACTGCGTCATTTTTAATGTTGTCATCGCTGTCACTGCTGTGACGATTCATGATGAAACTTTAAATATGGTGAATTGCACTTGAAAATGCACTCTTTCAAGTCAATGTTCCCACTCAGTTGCTCAGTAACATTCAAAGCATGTAAAAACAAAATGTAAATGTCAATCATTATTAAGTGAACGGTAGAAATCTTATTTAAACGTTTAACAATATGATGTATTGATTCAAGCTCCTTGACGATTCTGCATTGGACTGTTTTGAGACAAAAGAAGACACTAAAACTGATTTCGTGCCTGAGAAAACTCTAGTGAGGAAAATATCTTAGAGGGTCTAGTCATGGAACCGCGGTCCATTGACAGCAACCTTCCCCCTACCTCAGTTTAAAAGATTTATATTTCATAAACTATTACACTTACCACTATAAATGACGCAAAAACGAAAGATACACATTCCAAGTTTTTTTAAAACGTACGTGATTACTTAAACGTGCACGTTCCGCAACGCTGGATTGGCCGTGCAGGTGATGATGATTTAACCCTTCCACATCAAAATTGTTAAATCATCGTTCTTTTTGTCAAAACTGCAATACATTTACATGCTAGAGTCGATATGTGTTTGGCATTGATGTTTTCTGTTCGATGTTGATTTTTTTAATGAAAAAATATTACCAAAATAATAATAATAATAAACACTTGCGAAAAATATAGTTATGATAATCCAGTGACGATGAAAGTTACGTGGTAGCATTAATCAGTTTAAGAATTTTCTTTTAGCATAGGCCTTCGTGGCTCTCAGGTAGAAGCTTTGCTTCGAATGCCGAAGGTCATGGGTTCGATTCCTACCGGAATTCTGGGTGTTATTCCCTCTCTTTGTGCTATAAAAGCATGTGCCATTGATGCATCTTGCATTTTCTTATATGTTAATAAAGAAGCTCAACCTCTCGACGCAATGGCATCCCACGTCTTCATAATGATTATTACTATGACACGACAACAACAACCTTCTAACTCAAGGCTCTAGACCACTGTCAGGCGGAACGGCACCGATTCGCGGAAAAATTTTACCGGTTCTTGGAAATGTTCCTCGTTCGCGTTTCAACTTTTCCTTGTACAGGGTGACAAGAAATAACTTGGACACACATAATACATTACAATTTTAATGCTGGTGAAAATATTACAACCAAACTTCAAAATAATTACGAATAAGTTATTTTGACCCAATATATTTACAAATTTTTTCAAAGTAGCTATCTTAAGTCTTAGTACAGATCGTTCAACATGTCACAAAATTTTTGGTTGTGAACTGCAACTCACATACTGATATTTTATCCCATTCCTTGCATAAGGATTTCTTTAGGGATTCCAAAGTGTTTTGAGGTTTAGCTCACACACTTGTCTAAAAGATGGACCAAACAGAATAATTCATTGGGTTCAAATCTGGAGAATACGGTGGCTATTCTTGAGCCCCATTGAAGTCCCGAAAATGTGTCCCGCAGCAGGGCCGTAACCAGACTTTTATTTCGGGGAAGGTTTTACCAAACACATTTGTTGAGAAATCTTTATTATAGACAAAAAGCATCATTTAGAATAGTTTAGAAAAATTTCGGAGGGGATTTGAACCCTATAAACCTCCCCCTTGTATACGGCCCTGTCCTGCACCAATCTTGCGTGCCTTAGCTCTGTGTGCAGGTGCGGAATCCTGTTGGGAGATCCTTTTTTTTTTTTTCTCCATAGAACTTTTGTGAAAGAGGTAAGACAACATCTTCCAAAATGAGTTTGCGATATGTTTCTTGATTAATTTTATCCCCGATCAACAAAAATAAGTATTATTTTCCCACTAGCACACATCTCACCCCAAACCATTAGAGTGTGGGGTCGTTGACACCGTTCAACAATGTAAGAAGGTCTTGAAGATAAGGGAGTGCTCTAAATATCATAAAACTTTGGCATCCCTAAAGAAATCGTTATACAAGAAATGGGATAAAATATCAGTAAGTGATTTGTGACCAACTGCAGAAAATTTTGTGACAGTTTAAAAGTCTTTGTTAAAGCTAAAGGTAGCTACTTTGAAAAAAGGTGTTCATATTTATTTTGAAGTTTGGTCGTAATATTTTCATTAGCATTAAATTTATAATGTATTATGTGTGCTCAAGTAATTTCTTGTCACCCTATACAATAAGACAAACATATATCATTCCTTATCGTCGTTATACAAACAAATTTAAAATATTTATTGACTTGTTTGACGGTTTATTCTTTGGTTGAAAATTTTCAACTGTTGTTAATTGTTCCAGGCTTCAATAAATTCTGCTATACTTCATAATTATTTATCTTTATCCTATCAAAAGAGGTGTTTTTTTCTTTTTCTTTAAGTCACTGGCGGCACAAATGGGGAATCGATATCTTTTTAGAGTGGGGTCGTCCCCGTTTTAGATGTCACGAACTGTTACTAAAATATCTTAATATACTTCAATTCTACGACAAGTATGTGATTGAAAGTTCTTTAAGTACAACTTTTGTTAAGCTTAAATGATTCTTTATGTGGCGTGCATAAGTATTTAAGAAAAAACGTCTTGCGAATTGAATTTTACCGTATTAAAATATAAGAGAGTGTAACAGGGAAGATAATCTAAGCAGATGAAATATTTATCGCATTTCAAAATATAAGGTTAAAAATAACACAATTTCATTCCTCAAGGGTTTTGATCTTTCTTTTTGTCCTGCTTGGAACGCTTGTGTGTTATCTTTCTTTGGTTTCGACTTGGTTTGGTGTTACCCGGCCCTATTGCTGATCAGATAGCGACACCAAACATGGAAAAGGAAATGAAAAAATAAATAAATAAATAAATAAAATAAAATATTTATATTAAAGACTTCATATTATTAAACATAAACACATTTTATACATTTGCGTCACACATTAATTTATATTCAGATTTCTGATAGTGGAACTCTCTCAAAAATAGTTGATAGACAAACTGATATCGAGAGAGCAAAGTTCGAGCTTTTGAATAATTGTTGGACGGAAATATGGATTAAAAAGAAGCAATGAAAGCCAAAAGTGCTTCCCTAACCACTCTAGAGAGAAAGATGAAAAACACTAGATGTAAGAATGATCTGTTAGAGCAGCTGCCAGAAAAAGCTAGGAAGATATAAAACAATATTTTTTGAAACTCAAGAGAGAGGATCTGGTTCAACTTTTGTTGCATTACAATCCTTCTTCTGCTTAAGAACAAACCATTACGAGAAAAAAATTGAAGAAACAGTGACATCATCTTACCAGGAGCAGGAGAGTAATGCCTCTTGTATCTTCTTTATTGGCCTGAATGAAAATTCTAAAAACAAAGACAGCTGCATACAAAATTTCATATGTTTTCTGCATTTCATTTATTAGTATTATAATTTTATTTATTTACTTCTTTATTTTGCTATTTCAAACTAACGCTGCTAATAGATAAGAGAGCACACACGGCGGATCACTCTTCTCTTGTATGCCTATTTTATTGTTTGAACTTATTTTTCTTGAATGCCCTATTTTACCCAACCGGGTGCCCAAAACGGAAACCTTACTCATTTTCCGAAATAAATAAATAAATATGAAAAAACATTTTTCTACCTCATTCTAATAATTGTCTTGAGCTAAACACATTGCGTTTTGATATTTTAAAATCTATTCTTCAAAAAAAGTTGTTTCAAAAAACTCTTTTTTTTTAAAATATTTTTTTCGACAGGTCAAAATATGCTAGCATCCCCATTTTGGACAGCTTTCCTCTTCCCTTTTCCCTCGGCGTTCTTGATTTATCAAGAAATTATTCTCCTAATCCAGGGCCGGTTATCCCAATAGATAGAGTATGCAGCTGCTTAGGGCGGCAAATATTAGGGGAGGACAGAATTTGCTTTTACTACTCATTTGTTTTTATTATTATTCTTGAAAGTGTGATAGTATTTTTTTTTCCTTTCTCATTGCGACATAATTTTCTTATTATTTAGAATATTTACTTTCTCACATCATAATGAAATATTTTTCAAGCATGGTAATAGATTAGTGTAAAACAATAAATGTAAACACGAAAAACTGGCGTCGATTGAGAAAAAAAAACAGGTGTCGTTGCGTTTGGCGAGAAGTCGCACAAAGATTGAAGATTGACTAAGATTTTCAGCGGCACACTAAAGTTTAATCAAATGTGATTGACAAAATCATTTTCTCTTTTACGTGGTTAATATATACTCATTAGGTGCCAAGCCTCCCAATTTGGGAACCTCTAATTAAGAATTTATTTTGTCATTAAGAAATAAAGACACGAATTTTAAAGGTACTTTAAATTGAATAACAGAGTAACTAACTTTATTGGTAATTCTTCCAAAAAGTTTGTAATGTTAAGGCTTTAAAAAAAGAAATAATAATAAATTTTACGAAAGGTTCTTGTTTTTGCTTTACAAGGAAAATAATAGCCAAGGACACAGAGATTATTTCAAGAAAGTCCCGAAGAAGCCCCACATTGGGCGCGTTGTTACGCGTTCGAAGCAACTTCAAATTTTCTTTAAATGACGACACGCTTCTTGAGAAAGCACGTGAGATTTATTTTACAACTATGTACAAGAAATATCGTTAGCAACCGCTAAATTAAGCATAGCAATTAGGCAAATATCAATTAACACCGTAAACACAACGGTTACACACGTATTTACATCAAATACGCGAAAACACAGCACAAAGGCTAATACATACAATAACAAAGCTAACGCCTCAGACGAAATTCAGACAGTTTAAAAAGCAAAATTGACTCTGTTTATCACGCGCGGAGGCTATTTACTCGTAAAAATCCTAGAGAAGTTTCGACAAAATTCGAAATACTTCTCGATGGTTTCTTTTTATTCCATTCACAAACGTTATCCGGGGACCATATACATCACACGAATGTTAGGGGGTTGTATATTTATAACAAGAAACTACTTAAAGTTTACATTACAAAGATAATTTTAGATGAAAAAAATGGAATAAAACGCCGAATTTCGCCAGATTACAACAAATTAATCACAACAATAATTACTATTTACAGAATTTGTAACAATATTTAATCGTTTAATATTGAAATTAAATGAAGTTTATTGTTTTTGGCCCATAATTTTTTTTTCTAAAAAACAATTATTGTGAAGCAATGGTTTGGGACCTAAGTTAGATCACTCCTATCCATTAAACAAAAAACCAAAAAATTCGTATCACTAAGTGAGACGCTATGAATTTACAAACAACAAAGCACGAGTATGAAATTTCAAGAGTTCCCTCGATCTCTCCAGAATCCCTGTTACCCAGATTTGAAGACCATTGGACGACCGGGAGAAGTATACCATTTCAAACAGAAAAAGAGAATGTTCCTAATCGGTCGGGCCATGGTAGCCCAATCGGTAGAGTGTCGGATTCGGGGTCGGAGGGTCCTGGGTTAAAACCTCGATGGTCGAAGACCCACCGTCGTCATTAAAGGGGACTGGGCGAAGTTAAATATGCTCGTGGTCTCAATGTCCTCCAAGTGAAACGATACCTTTGGGGGGTGCTAGTACTAGGTAGCTATTAGCTCCTGGACTAGTTCTAAATTCTCATTAACTGTTCGATCCGGTGATGGTGCTGCCATCTATCGGTATATAAAATAATGGAGGCCAGGCACTTAGTATGCAGTCTTCGACATAAATACAGTTGTAGTCAGTTGTGACTCTGAATAGGAATTTCCTAATCGGTCCATGCGCCTTCTAAAAACCGGGGAACAAAGTACATAAAAAATTCCAACGAAGTCTGTTAATTAGTATTGCCATAACTGTAAATTAAACTGACGGCGTCATGAAATATTAAATCTAGAATACTTGTCAAACTTCAAAAATCGGACATCAGTTACGATATATTTATTAAGGAATATAAATTTAATCGTCGGTTGGGGGGGGGGGGGGGAGGGGGAGGGGAGGGGATTTTCGTCTTCAATTCCCCTTAAATTGAACACTAAATATACACTGCTCGACATTGAAAATGCAACACCAAGAAAGAGTGGTCAGAAAGTGATGAAATTTGGAAAAAAGTCAGACAGCAAGGAATAATAAATGATCTTAATTTCAAAATGATAGGCAGAATACAGAGAGAGAACGGCGTCGGCTCAGTAAAAGGATGTAAGACCACCGCGGACAGCGATACACGAAGAAACACGTCTAGGCATAGAGTCGATAAGGGTGCGGATGGTGTCCAGATGGATGGCTCTCCATTCCCTTTCAACTATTTGCCACAGTTCGTCTTCCAAACCAGGCACGGACTGAGTCTGCAAACGGCATCCAATCACATCCCACACATGATCGATTAGTGATTGTTCAAGACAAGATTCTTCCGTTGAAAAAAATGCACCGCTCACGCCAAACCCACGTGACCTGTGACGTATCACGCAGCTCACGAAAACTGGTCTACGTAGCCACAACGTATGGGACGCCCAGGACGTGCAGTCCTTAGGAAGGGGGCAATGTTACAAATTCTGTAAATAGTAATTATTTTTGTGATTAATTTGTTGTAATCTAGCTAGCATTAGCGTTTGTTCCATTATCTTTCATCTAAAATTGTCTTAGTAATGTAACCTGTAAATAGTTTCATGTAATGAATATACAACCCCTTTACATTCAAATGAAGTATATGGTTCCTCCATTTCTGATAGATAAGATTTGTGAATGGAATAAAAAGAAAGTATGAGACATTTGTAGAATGTAATCGTAACTTCTCAATGGAGTATTGTGGAAACTTTTCAAGGATTTATAAATAGCCATGCGGCGAGTTCAAAGTCAGACTGTCCTGAGAGCATGTATTTTGCTCTGTGTGTATTAGCCTTCTTTTTCGCTGTGTTTTTGCGTATTTGGAAGAAAATACCTGTGTGACCTTTGTGCATACAGTGTTTAATTGATATTTGCTTAATTGCTGATGATTGATTTAGCAGTTGTAACTACATTTCCTGTACATAGCTGTAAATAAATCTATTGTGTTTTCAAAAGAACTGTGTCGTCATCAAAAGTTCATGTTGAACTACAGATTTGTTGAGTTGGATGCATCATTAGGTGCTTTCTCTTGCTGAAATACAGTTCGGTCCGCCCAGCAAATCCTGTATTGGAATAAAGTAGTCCTCTAATACTCGCTAATAGTCGAGAAAGCTCATTTTCTTGTTACAAATTGCCAAATAAATGGACTTTTCTTATGCTATTTCATAAGAATGCAACTTTGAATTGGAAGGGGGAAGTTTATGTTTTCCATCAGTCCTGAGTTTTGAGGCCACGTTCCACACTTTTAGAGATATTTTAATCATGCTGCTGCCATTTATAAGCAAAGGAACGCTAACATCTAAAAACATAGCCTAATTTTACCAAAAAAAAAAAAAAAAAAATCAGTTTCATGGGGCTGCCGCCTAACACCCCTCATTTCTAACCCCCTCCCCATTTTTTGGTGCACCACTTGCCCATGATAAAAAGTTAAAATTATGGAATACCCTATTTTCTGTTTTTCTAAATAAATTCAACACATGATGCAGGGGTGCTCACCCTCCTTAGATCAAGGGTACACCCCCCTAAACATTGCAAAAGACCACCCCCTCCCACCCAAAAATTAAAAAATACCACTTGAAACAAACCTCTCTAAAAATTTCAATAGCGCAATCTGCGCGATGACCCCCCCCCCCCCCCCCACAGGTAGGCATCCCTGCATGATGTTTTTTTCTAATAAATGAACCTTACCTTGTGCTTTACATGTTGTTCACTATTAGTAACACATATGAAATTAAATATCCTAACATTCATATTTTTACTGTAAATTGTATTTTATGTTTGTGTCTAAATTTTTGGGACAGTGTGTAAGTTCACTCATACTGCAAGAACATATGATGAAAGTTAAAGGTAACAAATTAAAATAAGAACTTCAGCATAAGAAATCTTTACTCATCTTGATATTGTGCACAAATGTACCTATCATGTATATCTTATTGCTCGACAAAATCTTCACCTTACCTTTTGTACTTTGGGCAAAAACAGGAAAATGTTTCAAAGAATATACCCAATATCAAAGGTGGGGGGGGGGGGGGGGTAGGTTTTACATAAAACTAGATCATCCAATCCAATAAAAAAATAGCAAAGATTTTAAACAGACTACCAAGTTGGCGAAATTGGGCTGCTGTAATAGCAATAGATTGCTTTTCAGGCATTTTTTAAAATGTGGGACAGTGAATATTATCTTAAAATTAATTATTTAGTAAATTTGCAAAAAAAACTGACTTTACTGACTAAACTCTGTAAATACTGACCAATTTTTAAAATACTGACCAGTTTTATGAACTGAGAGAAATCAAAATCTCTAGTGGGCAAACACCTGGATAATTTTTAAAAATGAGAGACGTGTCAAAGTTGACCAACTTAAAAAAATATATTGAATTATTAACACTATACTTGGTAAAAACGCTCTGTTATTTGGCTCATAATTAAGAGCTATTCCAAGTCATCTTGCAATTTAAGAAACAGAATGTGTCAACATGTACGTGAATTGACTTGACTGGAGGTTTATTCGACAGGAAAAAAAACAAATAAATCTTTTTTAAACTTCTTGTAGATTTTCTTTAAACTACAAGCAAATTTGCAATTATGAGTTTTGAAAATAAACCATTTTTTCCCTCACCACAGCCTTTTTTGCTCATGATTCAACATAATTACCACTACCAGGAATGCAGCAGGGTATGGGGGGGGGGGGGCTGGCAGACAACACTCCCACAGCATTTTTTTTACATCATATAGTCAATTCTTGTAAATCTGGGACTGTGATAGAAATTATAGCCAAAATCTTGAGTTACTGCACCATATCAGCAATATGATAATTTCCAGACAACTTTTGAAAAAAAAAAAAAAGCAAAAAATAAATAAATAAATAAAATAAAAAAACAAGACAGACTTTTGAATTTTGGTCTTGCGTAATTTACACATCCATAGGAATAGCTTCATACAGTGCACTTATGGTATTGCAACTTCTTCCTCCTTTCATGTAGGGTTATTCTTTTCTCTTTTATATAATGAAGTTGTTTCCCTGCATTTGATTGCTTGTTATTCTTCAAGTTGTATGTTGGATAAAAATACGTCACAAAAATGATACACTGAGATTATATCTAATCTGTTGTATAGGATAATACGTAACTTATTTTTTATTTTGTCAATCCTGAAAACACATATTTGGTGATACAGTGAAATCTGTGTATAACGATACTTTTTTTTGGCCCTAGCAAAATGTCAGCATGAATAATCAAACTGTCTATTATGATATTTTTTTTAGGTCCCAATAGTATCGTTGTAGACAGGTTTTACTGTATACCTATTAATTAAATTATTTTATAATAGTACAAAGTATACATTGATTATACACTCAAACCTAATTTTGTGTGGTGCATAGGAACCACAGAAAAAAAAGGCCTAAAATTTCAGTGGCTATAAAAAGTATTGGGAAAAAAAAATATTTTTATTTGGTGGATAGGGGCTGCATAAAAAATTCAAAACTTTCGGATTTCAACTAGGAATTGCTTTAAACAAATTCAAATAAATAACTTTTTCAATTATGTCTCAATTTCATTGAAATTTACATGAACAGCACAAGAAAAAAGTCATACAAAGAAAAAATCTTCCGAAGAATGCACAAAAGCACGTCTCAGTGTATAATACAGTTGGCTCTCTGTTTAACGACGCTCTAATTAACGACTTTCTCTATTTAAGGACGATTTTTCGTGGTCCCTTGAAAGTCGTTAAACAGAGAGCCAACTGTATGATGTTTAAATGATGATGATGCTTGCTATTTTTTCGTATTACTAATATTTTTTTAGTATGTGGGTTTATTTTATTTTAAAAACATACTAGTAAAGTTCGCTTCAAAAATATTGTTTCTTTATTTAATAATGTGTTAAAGAATGTAGTTTTCCAGCACTAAGCCCATTTCGTCATTTATTATATCGATTTGTTATTGCTATCAATTGATTTTTACATGCATGGGATAACATTATGAAGTATCGCACCTGGAGTCAAAGGAATGTAGATTTTTTTTTTCTTTTCATGTTATGTGAATTAAAATTTATCTTACACATAGCTTCTAAAAACTGAATGCTTAAAGAAGAGAGTAAATAAAATTTTAATAAAAAATATGAAAGTGTACAAAAGCATAATAACTTTATAAAATCTATGCATAAAATATACATATAAATAACCCAAAACCAAATGAGATGTGAAGTGGAATCTGGTGACAAAGTGCTGTGTATATAGTGAGATCCAGTCACAGCTTTACATCAAAAACGTCACATGAATGAAAAAAATATGTGCAAATCAATTCCTCCATTTAATTTTCTGAAAAAGAAATTTTAAGTGTTAATGTATCTGCACATCGAGTACATTTTATTTTTATTTCCAGCCACACATATAAATAAACTTAAAATGTTGAGAAGTCATATATAAAGTCAGACCTCAATATAAGGTCACCCACTTACACTATATGACCAATATAACCAAAAGTACTGGGACACTTTCAAAAATTCACATTTTGACGTATTTCACGAGAAATAAAAGAATTACAGAGCAATTTGTCTTTTAACATAAAACGTATACTCTAGCTGTCATTTTTCAACAACAATTAAGTCTGCTATTTATTTAGGGGACCAGCAACAAATTGAGAAAACAAAAAAAGGTTTTTGATCATTTTTCATTGTAAATAGCTGATAATAAGGTATAAATTTATGAAATAAGTTAAAAATCTATCTAGAATTTATTTTTATATTTTCGTGAAAGTATCTCTTATTCTCACAGAGATATAAGCGTTTCTTTAAAAAATGAAATGATTTTTCAAAGGTTTTCGACTCATATTAAGCAGTTTTCCCTCAAACTTTGCTAAACTTTCAGAATATTTGAGAGCATGTTAGAGAAACATAATAATAAAATTTGAAGTTAAAGTATTGAAAATTTAATGAAATATGATTTACTTCATGAAATTTTTCTTTTTAAACATTTTGAAAAAAATTTTGGGAAAAAAAAAGATTAAATTGGTGGAGTGGAATCGGGGACTCAGCAATCTACAAATTCATGCCAGCTCACTTAAAACATAGTCATGTTTATTTACCACTCACTAGAACATCACCAGTAAGAGAAAACCATATGTAAATAAATAGAATCTAAAAAATGTATCATTTTTTCAAATCAAATTTTACTCAAAAATTCATAAAAAATATGAGATCCCAACTTATGTTTTGAGAATTTTTTGAAAAAAAAAAATCATTACACGTTTTCAAAGAAATTTAAATTTAAAATTTCAATTTCATTTTTTTAAAATGAAATATTTACAAAATAAGTCATGTTGCACATCATATTAAACAGCAACTATATTCGAATGCAAGCTTTCTTGACAATGGTGAAATAAGCTGAGGCAAAGCGAAAAAAAAAGTTCCTGACGCCTTGCCTGATATTCGGGTGAAATTACTCTTAACTTTAGAAATCAAATTAGTTAAACCCACACGTATGTAACCTTTTTCTTCGTCATAATTTCTGTCAATTGTTAAGTATTTTCAGTTTTACCTGTGAAGTGGTAAACTCATCCGCAAAGCTATGCTAGCCAATAGCAGCTCATAGACAGGTGGCGATCTGGTCTTATTCACAAAGTAGGTAAGGGTGTGACAGTTTATCTGTTAACACGGTTTTTCTTCCATGCCTCGTGACGTCATTGTCAATATAAGTTGCAAGCAATTATAATGCATCTTGAAATGCTATTTGTCAAATCTTTCTATCTATATTTAGTGCTGAGTACTAGTTCTGAGTACTGGTACTGTACTAGTGCTGAGTGCTGAAAAACAGCACTCAGAAAAGAGGGGTGTTTATGTGACTGATTAAAAATGCTCTTTCAAGGAATTTTAGAGAAAAATGCAAGGGAAAATTTATTTATTTGCAGAGTTTCTATTTCTGGTCCATTTTATGTTCAAGCGTGCATGAAAAAAAAAAAAAAAAAAAGGTTTTCTAAAAAAATCAAAGTATCATAAATAAAAAATAAAAAAGATAAAAATCTAAAATTTGGACTTTTGATTATCTTGAAAGGGTACAATTGATGAGTCAAAATTTCAAAGAAATACAACAATGTGAGGGAAAAAACTTTGTTTCACTTGACATGGAATGATCTACTGAGCATTTTTTAAACATTTATGTGAATACAGTGTTAAAATAACAAAAAAAAAAAAAAAAAACTGCATAATGTTAAAAGATTTGCAGTTGGTTTAAAGTTTTGAAACTTTAAATTATTGAAAAGAATGAGATTAAAAGGGACCAGAAAAAAGAATGTTTTTCAGGAAAAATCCTGACAGAAAAACAGCACTCCAGAAAAGAGGGGTATTTATGTGACTGATTAAAAATGCTCTTTCAAGGAATTTTAGAGAAAAATGAAAGGGAAAATTAATTTATTTGCAGACTTTCTATTGCTGCAGATAAACTCTAAAATTTAGAGTAGTTGGTAGCCAATGCATAAAACCTGGTACGTGCAAATATCGGAATAACTGATCAATCAATGTCAAACATGAACAAAGTTTTCTTGAACAATTAAAAACATATGATCATTTTTAAAAAGATAACAAAAAGAAACAGAGAAAACAAGTGCAAGGAATGATCTTAAAAATGTTTAATAAATTAAATTATGAAGAAAAAACTAAACATCTAACAAAGATGGGCAGTTTTCCTTAGTGATTTATTGAACTTTCTAATTTCAACAAACAAAATAAACAATGGACTTTGAAATTAAAGAGAGGAAGAAAAATGATTGAGAAAAATTAAAAAAGGCAAATTTTCATTTTTAAGGATTTGCTTAAAAAATAAAGCACCTTGTCAAAATAATTCAGATTTTTTTTTTAAATTACGTATTTTAACAAGCCTGTTGTTACAGGCAATTAAAATAAAACACTTTAGAACACTACCAAGACTCATGACAATGCTAAATCAATCATATTTCACAAAAGTGAGATGTCTACTTTCATTTTCATATAATTTTAAATAAAATTACAAAGCAGTAGCAAAAATGCCTGCTTTTATGACATGAATTAGAAGCAAAACAGTTCATTCGGTTAAAAAAAAATGCTTATAATCTTTCTTTCTTTTTTTTTTTTTTTAAATTAAAGCATATGGGAAAATAATTTTGCTAATGACAACGGAGGGGGGGGGGGTAACAAAATAACTTTTTGGAGGAAAAATCTACACAAAACCTATTTATCATTCAGTGCAATATTTATTACTGCTAACTGCATTAAAGAATTTTAAATACTCACAGTGTTTCTTAAGGCAACAGTAACAGCAACTTCTTCAGGTGTAGATGGCCGAAGAGTTGACTTGTATTCTTCTAAAGCAAGTCTATCTTTATTGCGTGAAAGGATCTAAAAATGTACATTGCATAACATAAACTTTGAGGTGAAGTAAGATTTTTTAATATATTATTTGGAAATGCATGGAATGAAGGAATTTTTAAAATAGTTACCTCAATTACAACTCGGTGGCATTTAACTCGTTTAGCAATTTCTAATCTTTTTTCCTCATCTTTGATAAATTCCACATACCTCCATAATAACTAAAAATAGAAGTGTGAAAGAAATATTTTATAAAACATGTGAAATTTATTAGTAAAAAATAAGGATATTAGGTACTTCTTTTACATACAAGAGGATGAATGTATTACTTTAAATCAGTAGCAATCAATATATTTTCCCTTCAACTGCATGTAAAAAAAAAAGTTTTTCATCTTTTCTTTCTTTGGAAAAAAAATGTTCATATATATATATATATATATATATATATATATATATATATATATATATATATATATCTTTTGACCATATTTATTGAATACTCCACGGCTGATGAGCTCTGAATACAACCTTTCAACTTTTTCTATTAATTGCTGCTTGTATTATCGATTTTCTCATCATTATTATTCTTAAAATTTTTAAATTATTTCTTACCAGGGCAGAATAGCAGATATAAAAGCAAGAAGCTCTTTTTACATTAGAATTTTACACCCATTTGGGATTTAGACTACCTAGTTTGAAATTGGGAACTGCATTTCAATTTAACATTTTAATGTTGTTGTTCAATTTATCACTAACTATTGTATTCATATGAGTTAACATTTAGGATTTGGAATGGTAAAGCTAGTACATAACAGTCCAAACATGACACTTTTTTCATTAGTTTGTAGCAGAAAAATCACACTTTAAAACAAAAAGTGGGGGGAGGGGATAAGTTAGGCTAACCAATGATATATTTGTAAATTGAGCTAAAATGTCAACAAAAATAAAATTTTTAGACATCATTGTTGTACTACTTTTGAGCGAATGATTGGAAATAAGTGCAATAGTGTGAAAGTACACATGGACTTAGAGTAATATATTATTAGCAGCATACCGTATTTTCCTGCGTATTATCCGCGGGCGGCCTATAATCCGCAGGTCCTAAAATCGTCCTGAAGATAAAAAAGCTTTGTATAATCCGCGGATAATACAATATAAAAAGATAAAGTTTGAATTTAATATACCATTTGAGCAACTAAACTAAAAACGTGAAAAAGTAATTACTTTGAAGGCATAATCAAAATTAATCTGAAATATAATGATTTCTTCTTGAAATCTTGATTATAGTACACTAATTACTTGAAAAACCAAGAGTCAAGACAAAGGAGCAAGCGGTCTAATCTTGTGCAAATGGCTACCTATTTCACTGTAATCTTGCTTATTTTACATATCCTGAATCGCCAAGAGGAACATTCAAGCAACGTAAAATAACCAACATACAAGCAGGCAGCGAGGAAGAACATTCATGCTTCGTAAAATAAGCAACATTCAGTCAGCGTACGGTCGTGATCAGTGAATCCTAGTGTAAAAATATTGAGGTTCAATGCGTTGGTGTTAAGTGAAAAAAAAAAAAAAAAAACACAGATAATCCGCGGCTGTGTATAATCTGCACCTCATAAACTTTGCCTTTTTTAGCAGATAATTCGCGGATTACACGCAGGAAAATACGGTAATGCAATGTTAAATATTCTTTTGAGAAAAGTAACTGGTCCTGCAGGCCAGTAAGCATGAGGATATACTGGTCCACTTCATATTTTAGGATTTTTTTTTAAAAAAAAATTCCTAGGTAAGAAATAAATAGTCATTTTCAAGTAAAGCGAGAAAAGTGAAAAGGATGAAATTTTCATCTACATTATACCAGTCTTTCTCCTTGTACACTAAATACAGCTGCCGATTCCTCACAGTTACTTTAATCACATCAATAGGAGTAGATAAACTGTGTTCTATCCTGTACTTCTACTTCTATGAGTTATACTGAGAGATTGTACAAGAAAATGATATCCAGAGCTAGAGTGGAGAAAAATTTTTTTTTCCTCCTCATTTCTTGCTAATGCAATTTCTTACAGTCTTAGTAAGTGCATGAAATAAACATCCATTCTAGATTACTTAGCAAAAAAGTTATATTTTTCTTAAAATATTATTTTTATTCTTAAAATGAGCAAATAAATGTACAGTTTTCATCAGGTAAAAGTCTGAAGCATTTTAACAAAATTCCAAGTCTCTATTGTAAATCCAGGATCTTAGGGGAAAAAATAAGCTCTGGCAGTCATAATAGATACAGGTAAATGTGCTGACACTTTAGTATAACACTCAATTACTCTTCATAAAGAGTTTTAAATGTGAGCTTATATAGCTGCTCATATGCATCTCACATTAAATTTTCAAGTAAATTACTGCTCAGCTAGGCATAAGTATACAAGTACTATTACATGACCTTATAGTAATATTTTTCGAAAAAAAAAAACTAATCCTGACACAACTGAACAGATCTGAGCAATAAACAAAATTAAGCTCATGAGACATTGTACTAATGCCCCTTTACAGAAATGCAAAAGATAATGAATCAAATCTTTTTGCTAAAGGTATATCAAATTTGCAAAAGTCTGTTCTATAAAATTTGCAGTTCTCTAGGCTATTTAAACACACATCTATCTTGCAGCATGAGTATACTCTTTTTAATAAGCAACTAGCATGTTCTAAAAATAATTCATAGAATGAAGAATTTCTAATTTTTTCTTTTTTTTCATCTGTTTTAAATCGCTGTGCAAGAAAAAATAAAATAAAATAACTTACTTGAGCTGGTGCACCCAGCTTTTGAAGTGTTTTCACAACATTGCTGAAACTGATACCACTTCTCATTTTCCGACTTCCAAACCATTTCTACAAAAATAAACACAAAATTAACATTCATTTCACTGTAAAACAAAAAACTTTAGTTAATTGAGAGGCAGCTAAAGTTTAGTTTGTACACACAAACAAACATTGATTGACACAATTGCAGATCAGATAACTGATTTTTTGAATTATTAAGCAATCATTTCACAAAGAAAATATACAAGTGTCATAGGAGCAATTAAAAAAAAAGAAAGGAAACTGAAATCAGTGCTACAAAATACCGTACAGAATATATCTGCTTAGCTAGACACATTCACTACAAAAATTAGAGTACAAATTTGAATTTGTTGATTGACCATATTTAGTTAACCAATGCTTTGGTTGATGAATATTCAGGAAAAAATAATTTATACTATTTAGATCAATTGCTCCAACTTATTGGTTCAATAGAATTTTATGACAACAAGCACTGGATTCCAAAATTATGTAGCAATCAGTTTAAAGAAGGAAATCCTATAGAGCAAGCTGTTTATGCTACAAATGCATTTTCAAGATTTCAAAAATATTAATCTTATTTATTGAAGAAAGCATATATTTCACTTTTACAGTTGCATAAGTTGAATGCAGAAAACAAAAAACTAAAATTTAAATAAATAAGTAAGTAAATAAATAAAATAGAGTCACTTAAGCAAATACTTAAACTTGGAAAAAAAACGAGCTGATGTGTGTATCACATGACTTTCTTTTACTCCAATTTAATGATAATAGTGTCTTGGAGTAAGAAAAGAAATACACTCTGTCACAAAAAAAAATATATCCACCTAGAAGAATTAGAGCCACAATGATGAACCTTGGCACAAATGCAGTTTGATAGCTGATATACAAATGATGAAAATTTCAGCGCCAATGAAACAAGGCTAAGCGTGCTATGAGCATTTGAGTTGCACAGGTGGGAGAGTTTAAAAGCATGAGTACTTGTGCTGTAGAGCTATTCAATCGAATATGTTGGCTTCGGTAGACTGTATTGTAACTAAAGATGCCTCTAAGACGTAACCTGCGGCAGTACAAACAGCTGACGGAGTTTGATAGGGGCAATATAATAGGCATCAGAGAGGCAGGTTGGTCAAACTGGAGTATCGGCCGCCACCTCGGTCGGAGTGATATGGTAGTTGCTTGGTGTTGGCAACAGTGAATCACGGAAGGGAGTCTACCATTGTGGAGGGCCAGGGTGTCCCAGGAATACAAGCGATTGCAAGGATCGCACAATCAGAAGAGCGGCCACGTCGGCACCGACAATGTTGCTAGCATCGATTCAAAGCCACTTACCTATATCCAGGCATCCAGTGGTATCGAGGGAAACCATTAGGAGACGACTGGTCGAAGTTGGTTTAAGGAGTCGAGGTCCATTAAGACGCTTGCCACTGACCCCACATTACAGGTAGTGTTGACTGGATTTTTGCCGACCTCGGGCAGCTTGGAGTGTAACAGACTAGAGGTGTGTGATCTTCAGCGATGAACCCCGATTCAGTCTCAGTGCTGATGATCACCGCACACGTGTGTGGAGGCGCACCGGCCAGCGCTCCAATCTGGCATATGTTGTCGAGCGGCATAGTCATTTCACAAGGTGTGACAGTGTGGGGAGCGATTTCTTGAGACACACGATGATCTCTAGTTGTTCTCCAAGGCACTTTGACAGTTCGCTAATACGTGGATAGCATTTTAACGCCGATTGTTCTGCCCATACTATCAAGTCACCCATGTGCCATTTATCAGCAAGACAATGCTCATCCACATACTGCGCAACTCTCTCATTATTGTCTTCAGAGATATGATGTACTCCCAAGGCCCGCCTGGTCACCAGACTTTTCCCCAATAGAGCATGTCAGGGACTTGCTGGGAAGGCAACTGCAGCCATCCCAGGATACAGGAGAATTAACGACACAGTTGCAAAGATTATGGCATGAACTTTCGCAGGGGGTCGGAAGTGACCTAATTGATTCGATTCCACGTCGTGTTTCGGCTTGTATAGCTGCCCAGAGGTGGCTTTACTACTTACTGATTTGTATCCTTTAGCATGCTGTAACTGCTTAATAAAATTATCTTTTATTCTGAATTTTTAATCTTCTTCTTATCTCCTTTTACACTACATGCCTGCCAAGTTTCGTGAGTGTCGCACAACTTCTTCTTGGTGCACATATTTTTT
The DNA here is from genome assembly GCF_026930045.1 of Uloborus diversus. Lineage (NCBI taxonomy): Eukaryota > Metazoa > Arthropoda > Arachnida > Araneae > Uloboridae > Uloborus > Uloborus diversus. The sequence goes on from NC_072740.1 coordinate 131,244,369, forward strand.
TGTGGCAGAATGTACTTTAAATATTTTCACCCTAAGTTTGTTGTGAATCGAAACAAAGAGAAAATGTTTTATCAAGATAAATTATCCCAATATTGGCAGTTTTAATGCAATTCAATGGTAAACTTTAAATATGGCCAAATTAAAACCAGATTAAAAAAAAAAAAAAAACGCCAAATTTGTCACAGGAAAGGTGGTGATGATGCTGTTTTTTGACAGAGAAGGCATTGCGCATAGAGTTTATGCCAAAGGGTACCACAATTAATGCATCTTTTTATTGCTAAACACTATACTGCCGTGTGCAGGTAAAGGGCAGTATCTGCAGAAATGAGTTTTCGAGATATTTGAAGAAACATGTTTTGGATTCCATACTAACAATGGGGAAATGTTGGAATTTAACACCTTTTTCAAACTTTTTTTTTCAGTGGAAACCAAATAAGCGAGCTTGTACTGTAAAGATAGTGTACAATAGATGACAAAAATGCAAAAAAAATGAAAAATGAAAAATTTGCAGTTACTGCCCTTTACCTGCACATGGCAGTATACTGATGACAATTGCTTAAAATTGATGGCCAGGTGAACTACCAAAAGGCATTGTGCTCCTGCATGACAATGAAAGACTGCATGTAGCAAAAGAAACATGCAGACTTCTGAAAAAGTTGGGTGAGAAGCGTGGGATCCTCATTATAGCCCAGACCTTTCCCCTCACGACTTCCATGTTTTTGGTCCCATGAAACAAGCACTTTCAAAGCGACAATACCATTCAGATGACAAAGTAAAAGCTGCAACTCAACAATGGTCGTTGGACATTGGACGGGATTTCTTTGCAGAAAGCATCAAAAAAACTTGTATCACGCCTCAACAAATACTTAAATAACGGAGGTGGTTATGTTGAAAAGGAGATTTTGAATGAAACTTTAAGATACCAATAAAATTGGTGCAATATTTCTATCCTGATTTGTTTTCTTGAGCAGTTCAACTCACTTTTTGACTGACCCCTGTACACACTTTTACAAGAAAGCTCACAGAATATTCAACAATATTTTGAAAATAATATTTTTTCCTGTAAAGCACTGGACACATTGCAAAAGCTTGAGAAATGTAGTGTTGAACAAATCTGATGTGCTGTTCACATTTCAGCAATTATTATATTCTTTTTCAGCAAACAAAATTATGTGTGAAAGCTAGGTAAATCACGTTCAGGAAATTACTGAATTTGCTCTCATTTGAATTCACTATAGTACATTTTATTTGTACATATGTTTACCATTAATATCACATTAAAAAATTTTAAGGACATGTCAATAATAAAAAAAAGGTAAACAACTTCAAATTTAATTGTATGTGATAGGAAAAGGTTTAATGCAAACATTGCAAAAAAAAATCAACTTTAATGAAATTAAACAAGATTTCAATTCATAACTTTTTAAAACAAGTTTTTTTTTTTTTGGATTACGAATGATGAGTATTTATAAATCGTCCCATGATTTCATTGAAATAAAATATATGTATATTTAAATAAATGAAATGGAATGACTGCTTTGCAATAATTATTTAAAATACACAAGTGAATGAAGTAGGTTTAAAAGCATAAAATTTTATTATTTTAATGTATACCCTTCTGTGAGAACTGATAAATTAAGTTAGGGTTAAAAATACACAGGTATATTTTTATTCAACTTATTAGTATGAGGGCAAACAAACTTTTTCTAGATCATTAAGTATCATCACCAATTAAGAATATAAATCATATTTTGAAATAAAATCTGGATTATTATCTGGTGTACAAATAAGTTTTAAAGGATTTTCAAGAGATGGCCTCACAAATATTAACATGAAACGGACAATGCTGCAACTAATTTCATTTTATAATCTCATCATTAGGATTTCATTTTCAGTATGTGACATTTCGCTGAAGGGGAAACAACAACAGTTTTTGTGTGCTCTGAATATGTCAACTATTGTGCCAACAAGACACAATTTGTGGGAAAGTTTACTTTTCTGCATTCATTTCAGGAAAAGTGCATCTGAAGGCCATCGAATGCTGCTAGAAGCTTACGAAAACATGCTTCATCGATTTCCACATGTGAATTTTGGTATAGACGTTTTAAAAGAGGTGATTTTAATACCAATAGCAAAGAGCCTGATGAACGGCCACAAAAGTTTGAGGATGCCGAATTGGAGGTCATATTATGAGAAGACTAGTCCTAAACAACTTTACTGAACTAAATAGATGCATTTGAGACGAGCATTGAGGGAAAAACGACCACAATATGAGGAAAAGGTAATTTTGCAACATGATAACGCTTGGTCACTTGTTTCGCAGCCGGTCAAAACATACCTTGATACACTGAAATGGGAAGTGCTTTTGGCTTTTAGCCCAGACATTGTCCCTTCAGACTACTATTTGTTTTTGTTGATGACGCATGCTCTTGAGGATCAGCACTTCCGCTCTTTTGATGAAGTCAAAAATTGGATTGATTAGTGGATCACATCAAAAGACACCTTATTTTTTTGAGATTCTATCCGAAAATAGCCAGGAAGATGGGAAAAGGTATTGGCCAACGATGGACAATACTTTGAAGGATGAACATGAAACCATTTTTACACAAAAAAGCGTCAAAGTTGAAAAAAAAAAAAAAAAAAAAAAAAAAACCCTTAAAACTTATTTGTTCACCAGATAAATAAAAAGTACAGCACATGTTTCTCAAAGTGGGTCAAAATGTTACCCATTTGTTCTCACTTCCGAATTTAAAATTTGGTTAGTATAAGCTACCACAAGTAAAACATAACTTTCATGTTTTACATTAGCAATTCAGCACATTTTTCTTAATTTCCAAAATCAATTCTAGTGAATAAAAGGTAAAAGAATATACAAAAATTCAAAATAATAATAATAATAATAATAATAATAATAATAATACCTCTGATGTAAAATATTCATCAATACAAGGCCATCTCTGCAGCACAGTCAAAGCTCGAACAGCGGCCCACGTACACTGCTTTGGAGTCAGCTGAAAGTAACATTTTTCAGTGTAACTATTATTTTCCCATCAAAAAATTAATGCCTTTTTTTCTTATTCATAATGATCAATGAAAGAAATCTGAATATTGAAGCATGGAACAATTTGACACTCTTATATTTGAACAACAGAAAAAAATTTTCAATTCCCTGAATGCGTGAAAAATTATCACTTGATTTAGGAAAATGGAACTTCTATTAGTGAACAGTGCTCAAGAAGTTTCTTCTATAAATATACAGTGAGTAAACACCATATTACCCTGCATCACCCAGCATGCCAGAAAATTTGGGGTTTGCCAGATTTCCATATCCCGTCTGTCTTTCCTTCCATGCCAAGAAAACAAAGGTTAGAAAAATATACATAATTTCATATAATAAATATATGCTTGACTTTAAAAAAATGCAAATTCTATATATTATCTAATTAATATTAATAAATGGTATAAGTTCACTAACAAATTGATTCACAAAACTATTTTTATTATTCTGATTAGAAAAAACTAACCAATTAACATGTCAATAAAAATAAATAAATAAATAAATGAAGCAAACAATTAAGCCCTAAAATTAAAACACTTTACAATTACACAAAAAAATTTAATACAATGAATAAAAAATAAACTCCCCTATTTAAAAGGAATTCTTATTCATTTATCAAAGAATAATAAATGAATCACAATTACTATTCTTTGCATCAGAGTCAATCATTTTACAGGATTCAAACTCATTTTTAAATATGAAAATTAAGGACCTTTTAAGGACTCTCAAAAATTTTTAAGGACTAATCGAAAATGATTAGATAACTTTAGGTACACCATTTCAAAGTTTTCCAGTTTGAGGAGGGGCAAAGTACTTGGTACATACTACATATATACAAATGCACAACAGTTTCCAAAAAAAAAGGAAGAGGCACAATTGATTGGGATGTCCCATTATCAGTGAATAAAGTTTTAAAACTACATACATCACAGGGATGAGAGTAAACAAAGAGTGAAAAGAAAGAAATTCAAAAAAAAAAAAAAAAAAACAAATTAGCAAAACAGGGTTCATACTCTATTCGGATGAAAAAATTAAATGACTTTTTCATGACTTCATAAAAAATTTTATGACCTTGTTACATGAAGAGAATAGCACTATTTAAAATCAAACTTGCCAGTTTTTGGAAATGAGCATTAGCAAAACTGCTATGTGAATGCCACTACTTCTTAGAAGCTCCTGATGGAAAAAGTATAAGTGTACACCTAAAAAACTAAACTATTCTTATTTCTCTACATCATATAAATTTAAGTAACGTAAAAATACAGTGAATGGAATATAATGATGCTTAAATGTCTCATAATTTTTTTATTAACAGGCAGAATAAAAATGAATGGGACAAAGGTTGAATGAGTCATAAGCTTCAATAAAGTTACTTCAAAGGTTGTCTTTTAGTGTCAACAGTGCATTTAATAATCCACATAACTTGACAGTTTTCGGTTCTTTAAAGTAAAGCTGCATTCTTTAGCAAATTCATGTTTTTAAACCAGATATTTATTTAAATAAAAAATTCAGAAGTGAATAAATCTTCTCATTCAAATGTTCTTGTTTGTTTATTTGCACATTTTCAAATGCATATAAATTAATAGGTTCAGTAATTCCAGAAAATAGTGTTTGATTCCTGATATTGAACATAGCAGAGGGTCACAAGGATTATTTTTGCACGCCCTATGTAGGGCATTACCAATTTAGAGTATTAGAATTCCCCTATTTCTGTATTCTATCACCTAAATAAAGATCTTCATTTTCTAAAACCTTCAACAAATTAAGATAAACTCTGACAAATTTAATAGTAAAGTTTTCACGGGTGATGGAAATGAATTCGGATGCAATTGAATTGCGTTTTTTACGTGGGAGTGGCGAAATCAAGAACGTGCAAATTTGCTAGTACAGAACATAAAATATTAGAAGTGTTGAAAATAATGGTAAATTCAAGATGAGTGATGTCCAAGCAGTAAAACCACATGGCAAAAAAAGACGAGCGGATGCTAGAGAAGTGAATGCAATGAGATGTCAAAATTCAAATGTTTTTTTAAATCGTTCAATTTTCCAGTTTTATTAGCTTTTATATGTTCAATAGTGTTAAATCACTCTAGGTTTCTAATGCTCCTTTAGCTACTGTTACTTTCTCTTTAGCCAGGACATTTTTCCATGACTTTAAATAAATTTCCATGACTTATGAAAATTTCAATTTTCCATAACTTTTACCAGGTCTGAAATTTGCTTATTTTTTTCCCATGACTTTCCAGGATTTCTATGACCCCTATGAACCCTGGCAAAAAATGGCTAATTAACCAGTTTCAAAGATAATGTGAAAATGATTCCTATTAATTAAATTATGCTTGAAATGATTGGGTAGTAATTAATACAATATATGGCACACATTGTTCTTAAAGCATAGTATTTATTTCTCAAATTTCAGTAAAAAAAAAAAAATTTTGAAAATTGCGATAGCTGTAGAAAATTAGTTTTATATTAAAGCATTTTTTAGCCTACATTATTGGAGTGAGAGGCAAATTGAAGAAAAAGAACTAAAAGAAATAAAAAGAAAAAAGAACTAAATCCCTTTCCTTTAAGATGTTTATACTATGGTTGTTAACATTTGTTTTTGTTACTAAAATCCCATTTTCTACAAATTTGCTATATCGCACCATTTCTTGCAAGTTTGTTTATTTCTATATAAATTTAAATTTTGAAAGAGAGACAGCCATTTCTAACTCCGGAGTCTTCACATAAAAGGGTTGACAGAGCCAGAGTTCAATCTTGGATTCATCACTCAATAACATCAATTTTCTTAGAGAAAAATATATTTTTTTAATTAAAAATATTTGAATTTAATTTATCAAAAATGAGAATGTAAATTTTAAAATTAGGTATGTTTGTACAGAAAATATTTACAGCAGAGTAAAAAATCCAAGTTTTTCTTATGTGGTAGAGCATGCTTTTCACAGCAAGAATTGAAAATAAATAAATATATAACTGGTTATTGTTTTTCCTTGCATTGGAACTCATAATTTAATTTAAAAAACTTCATACTATTTCTTGAAGCTGCTTCAATGAATCATGAAAGTTCAAATAATTTTACTCTAACAGTTATCTATAAAAAGTAATACATTGAAAATAACTAATTTCATCAAGTGGGAAAAAATTATATTCAGTGTTTTGGCTCTCCTGAAAGTGCCAATTTTCACGTTTGTTCGTTCAGCATGGTGCCGGCAAAATAAGTAAGCTTGCACAATAAAGCTAATGTACAATAGATGACAAAAATGCATAAAAATGAAAGACAAAATTTTTGCAGTTACTACCCTCAACCTGCCCAAAGCAGAATACAGCTTAGTTATAATTTCAAATCTTATGCATGAAGTAGTAATTATTTTTCATCATGAAAATTGTTGAATATACATGAATATGTTAAACCATAATAGCAAACAAAAGCAGGGAAAGTTTATACTCACATCGTATGCAGTTTTAAATGTGGCGAGGTTAGAATGTATAGGCTAGAAAGGAAATAAAAGGACTCTTAACATCATAAACAACAAAACTTATACATAGAGTAAAAGTCCGATTTGGTAGTTAAATTATAACTTTAAAACATCAAATCTACAAAAAAAAAAACAGATGTACACATAATTTGTGATCTATGAAATGAGAAATACTTTTGAATGAATCTTTTATCCTGTGAAAGAGATTAAGTACAATAATCAAAAAACTGCTTTTTTTTATTGTTGAAGAAAGAAAAAACCAATTAAAAACAATTGAGTTAAGTGACAGTGTATCAGTGAAGAGTTATTTCTGAAGCAACTCACTGATCAATCACACTCAATCATTATCTTCCAATAATGATGAAAAACTATGGTCAGATAAATATACTTATCAGGTTCTACAAGTTTACAAGAGTTGTAGCAATTCTTAAACTATAATTTTCTTGAGTATAATTATTTTTTAGAGAGAACTAAACAAATGAATAAGAGAGGGGGGAAAAGCTCTTGGCAGAGTCTAGTTTTTCCGAGATTTAAAAGTTCACTCATTTTTTAAACCAAAAGTTCAAAAATTTTAGTCAATATTAAATATAACAATTAATTTCCTATTCTACTTTTAGTTTGCAGTTATTAATGAAGAAAGTTACCTTTTGTTCATTTTTTAGTGATTTGCTTGCACAGGTAGGTTATTCTCCAGAATGTGTATCTTTTGAACCAAAATATTTTTCAACTTCAAAACCTTTTGCTTTTTTTTTTATTTATTTTTTACATGAAAGTGTTATCTACTAGAAGTAACCATAAATAATCACTTTTTTTAAACAATAACTTACATTCTGAAATTAAACTTCATGGAGGTGAGAATACCCAACAACCACAGTTGGTTTTAAACACAAAATCTAAATTCTTGTTTTCAAACAAAAATCTCACAACCTCTTAATGGCTGCAAATAAACAAGGGGGCTGGCTCCCTTGTATCACGGAAAATAAAATTTGATGTCATTACTGCCATCTGTTAATAAGAGATGGCACTTTGTGTTTGGGTAACGGAGGTGATAATGTTTTGTGTGATATAATATCTTATACTACTAAAACGAACTAAAACACAATACTAAAAAATTAAATGTGCGAAAACAACTAGTATTTGAGACACTTAGGAGAGAAATAAAAAATTAAGTATATTTAGTAATTTACCGCCCATAAGCTAGGGCTATAGCAGAAATACATGAAATACACCGCCAGCTCAATCAATTACAGCCGAGGACTGCAGTTTCGTGCTTATTAGCACTCATCAGCCCGGCATAGGAAAGTGACTGAGCTGGAGATGGAAAACCTCTTATGGAAGCCAAGAGGGCCAAACAAACTGGTAGCTAATGTAGAATTAGCACAGACCAGGGCTACCAGTTTGCTACCAGCCAGACATTAGCTACCAGTTTGTTTGGCCCTCTTGGCTTCCATAAGAGGTTTTCCATCTCCAGCTCAGTCACTTTCCTATGCCGGGCTGATGAGTGCTAATAAGCACGAAACTGCAGTCCTCGGCTGGAAATGATTGAGCTGGCGGTGTATTTAATGTAAAAAATTAAGTATATATTTTTAATTGAACTGGTTATTAAGCAACATAAACAGTCACACGTGTGACATGACACGGATGTGAGAATTCACATACTGTGAACCAAAAATACATTAAAGTAAAACTTATTATTAAGAAATCATTGGCAGTTTAAACAGATATAATTTTAACGAAATCAAAAAAAAACTATATTATTGTTTCAGAAATCTACTTTTCCTCAGGGACACCATTTATTCACATAAAACCAGAGCTGCCAACTTTTGAAAATCTAAATTCGTAGCAAAGTTTCGCGTGGAGGGGGGGGGGACATCACGTTTATTAACAAATATAACAGACACAGTAAATAAGTTACGTTAGTAAAAATCTTAAAAGTAGCCCCCCCCCCTCCCATTTTCAAAATGAAATGGATAAATTTAATGGGGGGTGGGGGTTATAATCTAGATTTTTTTATAAGTAGTTTTTAGTATTAGGTAATTTCTAAATTTTAGGATAATTTTTAAACAAGGTGTTTTGCATACAGCTTCAAGTGGAAGATTGTTTATTCTCACAAGTTAAAAGCGTAACACATATGAACAAAAAGCAAGAGTGACCTAGAATCAAAATGTGAGTAGATGAGGAGGAATTAATGAATCCCTGAAACTGGCAAATTGTTATTTTGCAAGGTTTTAAAAAATATTTTATATATGATATTGTTTGCTTGACTTTTATTTTTTTAGAAAAGAAAACCTGCGCATAGTGGGGGAACTAAAACTCTAAAAACTTCGTTTTTAGTCTTGTTGTTTGCCTAAGAAAGTTCTGACAAGAAAAGCTAAAATTGTTTAGTGTGCTTTTCTTTTCTTTTTTCTTCTTCTTTTTTTTGAGAGAGAGAGTTGCAAATGAAAGTAGTATGATGATAAATTCATTTTGTTTATTTTTAAGCAAAATTTTGGAATATTAGTTAGCACAAAAGCATTATCTAAATTATTAATAATATGAACAGTTTTTGTAATACACTGGCCTCAAAAAGTTAAGGTACAACATGTTTTTTGAAGCTCAGCATTAAAAAAATGGTAGTAACAATAAAATAAATAGTTTGCATGAATGACAATAATGAACTTTAAGACCATTTATTGAAAAAAGGTTCCTAACACTTTTATTTTATAGGAAAGAACATAATTTTACGAGTGAGAAAAAATATGCAAATATCGAGCTTTCGTACTTTTGTGTGTAAGTTGCGTTGATTTTCAACAGTTGTTGGCAATTTCGGTGACAATAGTCAATAGAGTTTAGAAAATGTCACAGAGACTTTGTTTACCCAATTCGTAAAGGTGGAGGGCAGATGGATGGAAATGGGATTGTCGTAGGCTGATGCCGCTAGACGTCTCAATGTGTCTCGTAGTGTGGCGCAGCGACATTAGGATTGATACCAATCCGAAGATTCTGTGTCCAGAAAACTGTTCCAGGCCTACTACGAGCTACAACACCTGTAGAAGACCATTTTCTAGTTTGTTCGGCCAGAGGGAGAAGATCCACTACTGTGCTGCAGCTTATTGCAGATTACTTTGTAGCATCAGGAAGAAGATCTCTGCTACTCTACTGCGAAATCGCCTTCACAATGCAGGTCGAAAAACAAGAAGATAGATTTGTCATTGAAAACTGGCATTAAAGTGTGGTTATTCTGACTTTTCACCTTTGTGAATTTGAATTTCAGGGATGTAAATGAATGCAAAAAAATAAGTGAACATGTTTTCATATGCTTAACATGTGGAGATTGTAGGAAAAAAATCCCTGAAAAATGTATCTACTAGGCCTACATTAATGGAAAATTTCTCACTTCCGTGAATCTCACCTCCATGACAGACCTTAACAATGTCATTATTTCTGAGCTGAAAATAAATGATGGAGGAGAAATACATCAATTATAGGCCAACATTAAAAATGCCAGAAAATCCTCAAATTTACTAAATTGTATTCTTTAATACGCATTTGAAACTACTAATTAAGCCATACTTTTATTGAGAGAGCTAAATATTATACTCCCACTAATCATTAAAATGGCTCTTCATTTGCACAAGTAACTAAATTACTACAGTAAAACCCCTCGTAATGGACACCCCTCTTAAGCGGAGAATTTTTAATTCCCCAGTTCCAATGTAAATAACATTATTAAACCCCTGTCCTACGGACATCTCTCTTTTGCGGGAAAAAAAATTGTCCCATTATTGTCCGCATGAGAGGGATTTTACTGTTCTCTGATATTAAATTGGCCTCGATTTTTAAATATTAAAATTTTTTTTTCTTTTTTCTTATTTACGCGAACAAGGCATTTTTAGTTTTATTTATGAGTGAAATAACTGGAACTTAGCTGGGCCATTGTATATGGTTACTTTTAGTATCTAACACTTTCATATAAGAATTTTAAAAAAAGAAAACAAGGTTTCAAAATTGAAAAATGTTTGCGTTCAAAAGTTTTTTTAATTATGAGTGAAATAATTGGAACTTAGCTGGGCCATTGTTTATGGTTACTTCTAGTATCTAACACTTTCATATAAGAATTTAAAAAAGAAAACAAAAGGTTTTGAAATTGAAAAATATTTGCGTACGTTTTCTGGAGAATGACCCTTCAGCATTTTTTTAAAAAATTATAAATTTTTTAGTTTGTTTCCGTGAAATCCGAAAAAAAAAACCCACATTTTTGTAGAAAGAAGTAATTGCAAATTAGAACTAGTTTTTCTTTCAAAAATTCAGGTATATTTTTGGAAATAAAGAGAGAGAAAAAGTAAGCCTTACAAGCGAAGCTTTATTTTTTATGATTTTTTAAAGTTAATGTTCCCATTTGGGAACATTGGCATTTAAAGGTTAATGGGTATTAGTATGTCCCACCGATAAATGTTTTATTGCAGGAATGGGACTTGGGACAGTTTAAGAATCAACATTGTATTAGTTCGAGGGTATGTATCAGGGTTGGGTTTTTTGCCGGGCCAGTGGAAAAAAACCATGGCAAAAATAGAAAAAAACGGTAAAAATGGAAAAAATGTCAAAAACCTAATTGCAAATAAAGTAGCATTGTAGTGTTAATCAAGAAATAGTGACAATATAATATAAATAATGCACTTTAGTATTTTAGTTATGTCTTTCCATGTTACTTCTAATTTATAAGGTGAAAAATAAAGAAAAAAATGTTGGGATTGCAAAACTTAAGATTTTAAATGTTTGCTAAAACAATTTTTTCAGAATGAGCAAAATCCTTCAATGCTAAAACAAAAAAATGTTTACTTAAGCTTAATAAATTAATAAAAAAATTGAATTCTAATTATATATATATATATATATATATATATATAATTTAATTAATCACTTTTTTTGATCCCACTAAGATTTTTAAGTTAATTAATAACAGAATATTTACTTGAATAAAAAAAAAAAAAAACTTTTCCTCACTAAAGAAATAATGCATTTTTCCTCACTTACCGGGAAAATGGATAGCCAAGAGAAGAATTTAAAAAGAAGAAAAAAAAGCTGATCAATATGTGCATTCGATATTCACTCTACTTTTTAGTGATACTAGCTCACTCTACAGAAAATGGCAAAGCCTTTTATCAAAATCTTTTCATGCTTTTACTTTTATATAAAAGGAAAAAAAAAACTGTACGTAAGTTGTTAACACAAAATCTATTTTTGCCACTGGCAAAAACTGGCAAAAACCTATTTTTGCCGGGCGGTAAAAACCGTGGTTTTTTCCATGGTTTTTTCCCCCTCTGGCAAAAACTTGCCAATCCTGGTATGTATCATTCTTTACTATTAATATTTAAATCTTTAAAAATGTGTGCTACATTTGCTGAGAAACGTTAGGTTAAATGTAAAATTCAATTATCAACTGCAAATGAAACACATTAAGGCATCTAAGAAGATATGCAAACATATTCATTCCCCAAAAGGTTTTAGCATTTTGCTAAATCTTTCTTCCCCATTTTAGCCTTTTTTGCTTAAAAACTTTTGAACTCAGCTTAAAACCTGATAAGTGTTGTACATAAAATTTAAGTAATACAGAAAAACTGATCTTTTGCGAAGAGCAAAGTGTGAAATGAACTTGAATTTCTCTCATATAAGAAAAAAAAGAATCATCAAAAATAGTTATCATATTTTACCCAAAATGAAGCAATGCATCATTTTGAGCTGCTTAGGATATGTAAGATTATTTTATTTAAAAAACTAGGCAGATCCTTTCATTCCTACAGTTCTTAAAAGTGATTTGATCATTTAAATTAAATTCTTTGTGGATAGAAAGAGCATGTATTTTGAAATTCTATACATACTACAAAAAGTACCCACTTTAAAGCACTGTTAAATAAACTTTATTACTTTTAAGAGCCCTTAAACTACAAACACCAAAATTAAGCCCCCTTTTAAACACTGTGTTCTAATTCAAAGTCAGGTTAGTATGAAATTGATGGTTTTAGCTGGAAAAGATCAGTAACTTCTTGATTTTATAGACTTTCAAGATCTTTTAAAAACCAGAAATTGAAGGGGGAAAACGAATTTAAGAGATAAAGATTGACAGATAAAGATTTCTCATTGTAGAAATGAAGATATGAAACATTTCTTACTACTCTTTTTGAAACTTTGATTTTTCTTTTCAAGTTTCAAATAGTTGATTACTCTTATATTTCTGAAAGTTATAATTTTGCACACATTTCAGAACCTCTTAAGGTTTTTTATTCACATTAAACACCATAAGAAAAAACTAATAACTTTAAAAATTACACCATAGTTCATTACAGAATCATCAAAGAATAAATTATTGATGCAGTAAGAAATGTGCACAGCTGTGATAGTAAATGATACACATGGTAAAAAAGATAACAGTATACAGTCAACTTGCAATTACTCGAAATCCCAAGGGACCGGCTAAAATGATCGAGTTATTAGTAGGTTGAATTATGGTAAGTTTCCACAACAGTCTCAAGAGTTTGGGACCCAAGGAAAACTTTGAGATAAAGGAATATCTGAGTTGAAGCTTTATCGAGATCCGACTGTAAATTATTTTTAAAAAACTTTTAAAAAAATGTCGAGTGTGAGGGGATTTTGTTTTTTTAATTTTAATTTCAAAAATAAGGTATGAAAGCATTGATTAAGTTCTTAAAATTTAAAAAATATAACATAAAAATAAAGAATAAAAAGGAAAAAACTGTCAAGACACACTTTGTACAAAACATTTCTTAAACTTTTAGAGTAAATAAATGAGTTTCTTTTTTAGAGGTAATGCAAAAAGTGTTTTTTTTTCTTTTTGTAAGTACAATGAGTCAAAGCACTTACCCATTTTTTATCATAATAATACAGGCAACAGAAGATAAATGTATCAATTACAGATGAATCAATCAAAGCTTTATGGTTTATACTAAAAAACAAATCTTCACCAGGACAATGTTCATCATGAAATTGCTGGAAAGTTGAAAATAAAGGACAATCAGAGATAAAAGAAACCAAATATATTAACCAATAATACAAGTAGAAATTAGAGACCAAAATACTTTTACAATTATGCCATACTAGCTAAATAATTTTTTGACAGTGCACATTCAAAATAGTTTTGGTTTTAATTATAATTGCACATAAGTTTGGTAAAAGCTGTGTAACTAGGTGGTTAGAGAGCCTCATGTGAAAACAAAAACTCATCAAATTATGAAATACATAGAAAGATTGTGAATGACTAAAAAACAATTTATGCAGCTTAAAATACAGAATTGTATTAACTAATACATTCCACATTCAACCATTTCCTAAGTAAGAATAAAAACAGCAATTTTACATTTTGAAGAAGAACTAAAAACTTGGAACATAGTTTAGAGGTGAGAAATGGTTTGAGTGCCACACATTTTAATTTCGTGGTATATGACATTCAATAGAACATCTGTGCCAATTCTAACAAAGACACATACTGTAATGACACTCATTTTTGTGAGACTTTAATTTTCGCAATTTTTGTGAGTCCATTCAAATGGATAAAATTTAAGCTTTGCAAATTATTTCAACTTTGTAAATTTAATCAACATCAACTTTTGCTCATATGAAATCCACTAAATTTTCAGTTTGCAAAATAATCAATATCTTTATTTTTGCAAAGATTACTAAGCGCAAAAATTAGTGCTTTTAGAATATATATATTTATTCATAAACACACATTAAAGAGGACACTCATATTAAACTAAGGTTAATTTACAGATTGGCCTGTGCTATATGATCGAAAGTATATATGAGAGACAACACAAGATTATTTTTACACAATGACACTTTAAGAAAAAAATTAAAACCTGGATGAAAAATGCATAAGATAACAAAACAACATTAATATAGCAAAAAAGTGCCAAAAATTGTAGACACTTGTTTTGGGGTTATAAGGAAAAACTTTTTCAATGCAACAGATGTGAGCGTATGTATGCATGAAAATACATTCAGCAAAAGTTGCAATATGAGGCAATAACTAGCTTAAGTAGAAAAAATAAAAGATTAAGCAACCAATCAAAGATAAAGTTAAAAATAAAGAGCTAGAAGGAACACATATAATTTCTAAAAGCCTTTTCATAGGTTTAACATTTCACAGCACAAAATAACTAGATTGGATAAAGACAAAATCGATAAAGCTAAAGTAAAAAGATATAGTTTCAATAATTATGTACTGCAGAGAAAGGAAAATACAAAATTAATGAAAACTTTGGAAAAAGTACAAAGCACATTTATTCAGTCACATAAAAATAATATGTTCTGAACTTTGAAATTTTTTCCAATATTCTGTTTTTTCTTCTCTTTTCTGAGGTATGCAGTTATTGAAATTTTCTTTTTGCTTCAGTTTTATCAGCTAACAGCTTTGCCTTTCCGCCATATCATTTTCTTCTCATATCATACAATTCCATTTTTTACAAGAAAAAACGGTAATAAAATCACTTCACATAGAGAGTTTGAAGGAAGAGTCCCAAAGATGTTTAACTATTTATTAAGTGCCTGGATGAGTGAAGACAGGGTTGGGACAGGTCCACTTGAATCTATGTTAAACCTGTTTTATAATATTGTTGTGCTCTCTTTTTTGCTGTCTCTAATGGGCAAGAAAAGATTGAGTCAAAAATCAAGGTCTACATTTGATCATCGGGGAAGTAAAGTCATCACCTGTAACTGCATAGTAGGGTGGTTTGAAAATAAATGTAAAGAAATAGGTTTCTCCTAGATAGCACACACCTCAATATTTTTAGACTTGTGGATAGCAATATACTGGAAGAATTTTAGCTTCCTATTTCAACTGAAAGAGGGTGCTCAACCCCCTCCCCAAACTTCATCAGTATGTGGAGGGGGGTTAAAAAAATACATTGAAATGAAAAAACAACGCTACATGTTAAAATATGCACGAGCATTATGTATATACATTGCAATAAAATAATTATTTACAAAAAAGCAGCTGAAGAAATTAAATGTTTCTAAATTTGTGACATTTTCAATGCTACGGCTAATGTTAAATTGAGGGGTCATTGTGCACAATCTTAAAATTTGAATAAGAAGCTAAATGTTTTACAGCATAATATTTTTAGTAAGTCTAAAAAAAATAGGGAGTGTCCTGGACTCTAGCTGAAAAAAAGTTTTTTTGAACCACCCTACTGCATAGCTCCTTTGTACCAATGAACTCAGTATGAAAAGAGATATTATAAGTTCTGCTTTAAAATTATATGAAAGCTAATCAGGTTGCCTCCCCAATGGGAAATTGGCTTTATTTGCACCACTCATGATGGCTAAAGATTTAGGATGGTCTCCTGCAGTGTGTACTTAAACAGAAAAACTTAACTGATCTTGACATTGTCCTAGAAGCTTTAATGCCACCTACTAACCCCTTAGTTTAAAATATTCTGCATTACCTGGACCTTTTGCAGCTTGGTTTTCAGTTAGACAATTGTCCTGAGAGCCATTTTTCAGCAGCTACCAAAACAACCAAAACAATTCTTACTTACTGTACAACTGAAATCAGGCTGAGGAGAGTCAAAGAGCAACAAGTCAAAGAGCTGACTCAGATTTTTATTGTGCACTCATGTCTCAATATTTCTTATCAAGAATTTCTAACACTGCTTTTAACAGAGTGGAAAGGGCAACCAAAGGCTCCCCACAGCTTTTTAAACCATGACTTTTTGATATTGCTCAAGCTGCAATACTCTCTAATGCTCAGGCTGCAATTCTAGCAATTGGGATCTTAAACCCAACTCTTAATTGCAGTACCATTATGGACTGTTTCGCTCTGTGGGAATTGAAAAGTAAGAAAATAATACTCTACTGGAATTCATTCCACTGTGAGATTTACAATAAAGAGGTGGCGAATGAGTTAGGCAAAGAAAGTCACCACCCAAGTGTCATGTAGTTCTGTTGACAATAAATCAGCTGAGAAGGGCTGGTTTTTATGAAAACACTCAAAAAGAAAATAAGTTTTCTCTTGGTTTAAATCAGGATTAAAAAAAAAAAAATCCTTTTCTGATGACACAATTACACGTTTGTAATAAAATTACCTATAAAATCTATATATATATATAAATGAAGGTTCGTCTGTATGTCATCCATGAACTCAAAAACTACCCGGCAGATTTGGCTGAAACTTTCACCGTTTGTTATTTTTGGTACTGGGAATGTTTATAGACCAGTTCGAAGAAAATCTGATCGATAGTTCCTTTTTTATTCCAATTTAAGTCACAATCCATTGGATAAATACAAATAAAATTATCGGCTGCAGAAATTAATTCGCGTGAAAGATCTCATTGATAAGCAGTTAGCTGTTGCCATTTTTCTTGAGTTTGAACAAACAAATTCTTTCTTTATTGTTTTATGGCTTTTCATGCAACGGGGGGATTTAAAACTTTTTCTATTGGATATTTTTAGCGATTGATTGATCTTGCAAACTGCGTGAGTACAAAATTTGAGTATAGTCACGGCTTCACTTGATACCTGGACCGATTATTATGAAAAATTTTCCACGGAGAAGGTGCATAATATGCTCATTGAAGCCACTCGCCACCAGGTGGCACTGCAGAATAGCAACTTCTGCCCCTTTCAACCGATTGTCATGAAAATCAGTATAATGATGTATTTTTTTGTTGGCGTAGAAACGCGCGTCGGGTACAGCTAGTAGAATAATAAATGCATAAACAACAATTAACGGCCCTTTTCATTCTTCATTTTATGAAGTAAACACTTTATTTTTTGCATTTATTTTTATTCATTAGGATTAAAATAAACTTGATGTAAAAGTTTCGATATGTTTTGGAAATGTTTTGCTATTAAAAACAAAAAGAAGTAATAGATATCAAAATTAAAAATGTTTTATTGCACAAAATTTGCAGATTATTGCATACACATGCTTGGTGTTACAAGGAACATCTTTTTTAATGCAAAAAAAGTGAGCTTATGGACAAAATGACATCCAACAAGTCTGATCCTTTTGTTGAACGTCCTAGTAATGGCCAAACGGGTGGGAGCAGAACTCTGCAAGTTTTGTACAATAAAACAATGGTATTTTTAATTTTACTTTTCTGCAAACAAATACTTATTAATTTCGAATTGATATTGGTACTTTAAATTTGAAATACCAGTTATTCATTGTAGCAAATACTCTTGCTATGAGTTTCTATATTGCTTTCATTTGAGTTACAACAAAAACACTTTCATACACTGCATAAGTTTTGTTAATGCAAAGTATATATGCTTTATTTCTGGAAGCATGAATTGTTTTGCTGACGATGTAAAAGTTATGGGGATTATCGAAAATGAAGAACAAGTAAAACAGCTACAAGAGGATTTAGATTATATTACTAAGTGGGCAGATAAATGGGGTATGGCAGTTAATGTAGGGAAATGTCAAGTGCTACACTTAGGTCATGGAAATAAGCGTATGAGATATCATTTACAGGGTTCAGTCATAAATCAGGCAGAAAATGTTATGGATCTGGGTGTCTTTATAAATCAGGACTTCAAGTTTAGTCAACAGTGCAGTATTGCTAGTAACAAAGCCAACAAAATGCTTGGGTTCATCAATAGATGTATTTCAAACAAATCTAAGAAAGTTCTTCTGCCTTTATATAGGAGTTTAGTAAGACCTCATTTGGAGTTTGCTGTTCAGTTTTGATCGCCTTATCTGAAGAAAGATATTTTTGTATTGGAAAGGGTTCAAAGAAGGGTAACTAAATTAGTAAAGGGACTCTCAGATTTAGATTATGATACCAGACTTAATAGGCTTCATGTATAGCCTGGAGCAAAGGAGAGTCAGAGGGGACATGATTCAGTTATTTAAATTTATCAAAATAAAAGATGTAAATGGATTAAATTTTTGCGGGGAAAGCAGGACAAGGGGTCATTGTTTTAAGCTATTTAAATCTCAGGCTAACTTGGAAATCAGGAAAAACTACTACTTTAGCAGGGTCGTGGGCACTTGGAATAGCTTACCGGAAGAGGGGGTAATGAGCAAGGGAGTGGATAGCTTTAAGAGGGCCATTGATCTTCATTGGGGACTAATTAATTGACTAGGACCAGCCTAGCTGGGCCCAGAGCCTGTTGCTGGTCGTCACATTTGTATTTGTATTTGTATTATACAACAGTGGTAAAGAAAACAATGTACTACTACTGTTGAAGCTTGTTTTCATTCTTTGATAGAATGAATACAAACTTTAACAGTGTAATTGGCAAGTTAGTATTTTTATACAGGGTGAGCAAAAAAGAGAATCCTGGTTTTAAAAATTTATATTTCATAAAGTTTTACACTTAGCACTATAAATGATGCATAAAAACGAAGATAAACATTTCAAGTTTCTTCTCACTCACAGATGTTTGATGTGTGAGCATTTCATAACACGACCCCAAAATCAAACCCATATTCTACTTTGTTCCATACATTTTGGAATGTTTTACTGCGAATTTTTCATAATGCTATACATATGCGATCTTTCAGTTCTTGCAATTCTGTAGGCAATGGTGGTGTATTAACCCTGTCTTAGATGAAACACCATAAAAAAATATCACATGGGGTTACGTGAGGGGATCTGGATGGCCAACACATAAGGGTAAATAATCATCATCTGCACTGCCAATCCAGAGATGCGGAATGTGCATGCACGTTTAAGTAAGCATGTATGTTCACAAAAACTTGGAATGTTTATCTTTATGTATCATTTAGTGGTTAGTGTACTAGTTTATGAAAGACAAATTTTTAAAACCGTTTCATTCTTTTACGCTAACCCTGTATCATCTTTCCAACCACATAGCATAGTTTTTTTCCTGCCATGCAAAGATTAAAGCTCAACTAAAGAATGATATCAAACTTGAACAGTTATAGTACAGTTATATGTGTGTTATATAGTTATAGTAGTATATGTGGGTCAAAGCAGTGGTGAGTTAAAGGTGGTGGTCTACGGGTCTGGACTCCTCCCTAGAAACTAATTGTTGATGTAGTTTCTAATCTTTCGAGTCATAGCAAAGCTATATCAGATCCATGACGGCATGAACCCTAGCAAAGTCAAACACCAGCAGAGAGCCAGCACAAACATCCGCCAGAGCAAACCCCAAACAACCAAGTAAATGGTCGGTCGAAGCCGGCCTTTGATTGCACATAGTGAACCTAGAAACACTTTGCAGCCGGATTCGAAAGTCATATATTTTAAGCAGAGTATAACGCATTTACTATGTTTCTCTTACCTTCAGAATAAACTGATCATTGAGAAGACGAACGTGCTCCGCAACTGACAAAATGTTGAAACGACTGGCGGAACTCATTTCAAAATGAGTGCTGGAACAGAAAACTAGCATTAATTCAGAGACAAAAGAAGCAAAACTAGTTTTTAGAATTAAAAAAAAAATTTAAAAAAATATGTTTAAAAATGACCCAAGTGTTTTATTTTCTATTGTAAGAAACACTCTTAAATACAAAACCAACAGGTAAAGTTTGAAATATTTAGGATTATTCCTATTTTTTAATTGCAGATTTTTCAGAGTTTCTAGACTAAATTATTTTACTCGGTCTAAATTCAGGAAAATTACACCCAAGAAGAAATTAGATAAAAACTGTAATGTAAAGTAGATTATATATATTATTTTGCTAAGATGTTTTTTTTTTTTTGTGGGAATGTCATAACTTTAATACATTAAACTTCAAAAGTAAGGTATCATTTTAAAGATTTTTTCCCTTATTTTCTGCAGAAAATAAATAAACAATTCACATGTCCTGCAGGTTTTTTTATATTTTTATTAAATATTTTTTAAAAGCCAGATGATAAATGCTAAAACTAGGTTTTCTGAAAAGTACCCACAAGAAAGTAAAGTCACAAAAAAATGGTAGCCACTTTTGCACTTTTGGAACAAATTTTTTTAAAAAAGTATGCATGCAGCACAAAAATTAAATAACCCATTGTATATTGGCAATAAAACAACAAATTATAATATTATGATACTCTATAAAAACAACAAACAAAATTTCACTTGATTTATTTTTTGGTGTAAATATATATGTATAAAAAAAATGGTAGTCACTTCTGCACTTTTGGAACAATTTCGACCAGTGTCCACAACCCAGAAACAGGCTGCTTGCGGCCCACTTGTGGGCAGCAGTCGGTTAGATGGGAACTGCTGCTCTAAACGAAGGGATCAAGTAACCTATTATGCGGATTTTACAAACATACTTGTAATATTATTAACAATCAGTGGCAATTTACTAAATATATGTCTTCAGTATTTTTTTCAAGTTGTATATTTTGGATAATGTAAACTTCAGAATGTTTTTCATAAAAAAAAAGGTTTCCTTGACACATTCAGACAATCGTTTCTTGAGCTAAACAAAATGGCTGATAAAAAACAAAGTGTTGCCAGATTTTATGTACAAGTATAACTTTAACATAATTTTCTGGTTTCAAATCTCTATTTAGTGATTTTGGTACATTTTTGGCGATGGGATCATGTATCCCCAGGGATCAAGTATCCCCAGTCACCCCTATACAACAAAAGGAAGTATTTTATAATTTTTTAAAAAGAAAACAAAAGTAGTCAAATATAACTAAATAAAAGCAAATGTAAGAATTCATGCAGGATTTCGTTCATTCATTAGTAAGAAAATTTCTATTGCCTGATAGTTGTTTTTTAGGGAAATTGGATCTGCAAAAGGTTGTAAGTGCAAAAACATACTTTATACCAAAAAACAAAAATCATCATCAATAAAACACAGCATTTTTAAATAGAAGGAGACATAGAAATATCAGGAATCATTGATTTTGTTACGTTAATTTAAAATGTTCACTCTGAAATGCATGACAGAAAAAACATATTTGTACAAAATAAAAATAACACTTACTAGAGATTCAAGAGAAGGCTACAAATGGGATTGAAAGCATGCAGTTGTAGTGGGATATTATTTTTTAAAAAAAGAAACACAAAATCACCACACTTGGTGACTGAGACTTGATTCTTTAGTTATATTCTATGAAATGGTCACTCGTTGGCAACTGGCGCCCGCTAATCTAGAGCTTTACCAGATGGATTCATTTGGTTAAATAGCAAACTTCTCCTTGCAGTGTTACAGAGAATGCTCAGTCAGCAAGGCACTAGGCATGTAGCTGCATGGTCTAGAATGGAGTCCTTGTTCTGGCGATCTGATTTCACAGCATTTTTAAAGCCAGCATTACGCATATGACATTTAAGGAATTTCAATTAATGCAGCTGGAATGATCTTTCCTTTTTAAAATCCAGTACTGAGTGTATTATGTATTATTAAGTCACTATTTGAATTAATTTTTCAGTTATTTAGTCTGGCAATTTGTCAACCAGGTGAACATTTTGTTTTTACATATGGTGTTTTCACATGGCATTTTTACAACAAGCGTACAAATTAAGAATGTGAAAGCATCTAACAGGTCAGAAAGTTTTACTTGATACAAGTTTAATATCTAGCACAATAACTGATTCAGATAATATATTACATTTTGAAAAATTTTAAAGCATTTGTTTTCAATACATAACATTTCTTTAGATTAACAAGCCTTTAAACACTCAAGTAACAAACAATGAGCAAGAATATTTATATTCGCATATTCTACATTTTTCAGTAAGGGGTTTTGAGATTCACAATTTGAGAATATTTTGTTGTCTTTGGACTTCATTGCAATAAAAAGTCAAATTCCATAGAAACTGCAAGAATATACTATGCTATTTACTAACAAGGGGGAAGGGGAGAGAATATAATTGCCGGAACTCTAAATGCAGGAAATTAACATTACCATTAATAAAGGAAAACAATTTTTACTTTAAGTTTCAACTGTTAAAAAAATAAATCAGTATGCACTATGCAATGCTTAAATTAATATGAAACAATTTATTTTTAAGGACAATTTATTTAAATTAACAAAACAGCTTTACTTTTAACAAATATATTAATTTTAATAAATACCCAGGCAGCATTAAATGTCCTTTGGACGTCCATTTTATATTTTAAACATTCAAATCTGGTCTGATATCAAAATAGATGAAATTTGGCAATTCTTAGACACCTCTTGCAGTATGTCTCACGGACTAACCTTTTTTTAGACATAAGGATGACCCAAAGTGATCCGTATCATTTCAGGAGGCATTGCATACTTCTTTTTCTAGATGTCCTCAGGACATTTCTCTAAGGATATCCCAAGTCTCAACAAAATCAATCAATTTTAAGGCTTATCTCAAGTTGAAAGGATTTTTTTAAAATTAATTTTCTCAGTGTGGTTTCACTGAAAAAATCACAATGAACTAGGATGTACAAAACTTAATAAACGTAGAACAGTGTATTTATTAAAAATACTTGTTAAAATAAACATGTTTGAATCTCTAACAGCAAACTATGTTGGTTTTAAACAAATATTTGTTACATAGAAAAAGGGCTTGCACAACAACTTTTAAATGTGAAAAATACATGTGTCATATTACAGCAGTCCCTCTTGTATTGAACTTGTTGAGAGAAAACAAAAAGTGCAATGTGATGGAGATTATTAAAAATGATACAGCTAACTTCTTTCGAGCAAGCAAATATGTGTTGATCAGCAGTACATTTAGTTTCTATATTGAGATGCCTCAAAAATGTTTTTTAAAAAATACTACAAAAGGAAATTATCTTACCAATTGATTTGTTTCAATGTTAAAGAAAATAATAATCAAAATTAAATAAAATAAAAATATTTCAGATGTTTTAAAGAAAAATAAGAATTTAAACAATTATAACTTAAACTGCAGTGAATTCAGATGAATTTAAAACATCCTTATAACATTCACTGGCTAAAAAGGGATGAAAAATTAATTTCCTACGAAATACATTGATTTTATTACTTTGAGTGATTTAAAATTAAAAGCAAAGTTTTATTACCTGCAACTGTTTAGGCAACAGTGGAAAACACAACATATCCAAAAGAGAGATATAGTGAGGTGTTACTGTATTTAAATATGACTTCTAAGTCAAAGCCTCTAACAATTTGCACATATCATGGAATAAACTACATGATGAATTTTCTATTGCTACATGAAAAATGAAATAAAAATAGATTATGAACTTAACAAATTAAGTTTGATGATAGCTGCAATTTAAGGTTTCTGAATTCCAGAAGGTAACTCTCCTGCCAAAATAATTTTTACGTTAAGATAATGTTGAATCAAGCACATATTCCTGCATTATAGTGATGCATATTCATAAGTTTTTCTTCTACAGCTAAGTTTACAATTTTACCCAGTAACAGGTTTAACTTTTACCAACAAATGAAACACTAAATGCAACATTTTGTTTCACAGCCTTTCTAAAATTATTATCTACATTTTAACCACGACTTAAGCAATATCTTTTAAGGATTACAAATGTGTCACAGAAAAGTTTGATTAAAAAAATCCTTGCAGTGAAGAAATAATATGATGCTCTTATTCATTCATACATAAGAAGTTATGACAAAGCAATTATAAATCAATATGAATCATAAGTTAACACAGGACTAGGGTGCTACATCAGGGGGCTGCAGTTTATGCCAGAGTGAAAGAATAATTGCCCAAAACTAGACAATTATGCCAAAGTCTCAAGTATCAAAATATTCCCCACCATTGAACATCTACTTTAACTTCAAATGAGTTTGTTGAATTAATGCAGAAATATTAAACTTATTTTCAAAACAGTGCTACTCCAAAACAATTTTAATCTAGTGCAAGCTAAAGCATTTGATCTAATTCAGCCTTTGCTTGAAACTTTAAATGTTTATTATGATGTGCAGCCCAAATTCTCTACTTCACAGTTTTTCCAAAAATTTCATTAGCTGCCGTAATGTCATCATTAAATATTTATAATATAGTAAGATATCTTATAACACTTATATATATATATATATATATATATATATATATATATATATATATATATATATATATATATATATATATATATATATATACATACATATATATATACATATATATATATATATATATATACATATATACATATATATATATATATATATATATATATATATATATATATATATATATATATTGTAACGGATTCGGTGCGACTTCCACTTTCTTGAAATGAAGACACAGTTCTTGATAAAAACACAGGAAATTTATTTACACTATGTACAGGAAAGATCTTCAACCACTGCTAAATTATTCATCAGCAATTAAGCAATTATCACACAACACCGTAAACTCAACGTTTACACACGTATTTACTTCCAAATACGAAAACAACACAGCGAAATGCCTCGCTATAAACAGAGCAAAATGCCCTCAGCTCGAAATATCAATCCAAACTAAACTGTTTATCCATCGCTAACGGCTTAAATACACCGAAAAGAATTTTCTCAAATATTCCACACGCTTCTCGAAATGCGTTGACCGTTATCAAATTTTATCAATGAACAAAAAGGGAATAGGGGTCGTATATTTTAGCCATATGAAAAAGGGGTTGTATATTCATTACGGGAAACTATTTACAGGTTACGTTCCTACAATAATTACTATTTACAGAATTTGTAACATTGCCCCCTTCCTAAGGACTGCACGTCCCGGGCAGTACAATCCCCAGAAAGGGTGTCGAACCTCTATCAAAAGTTTACAAATATTCACATTAATTAATAACTAACAGATACATAGGAAACACAATAATAACAAGAAATATTACTAAACATTAAAAGCAAAAAAATTATCTACAACTTTTATGTTATCAACCATGGTTGTTTACGTAATACTCATGAACTATGGCCATAGTATGGGGCTAACCGATCATAATGTACAACCCTAGGTTTTGCATTAGGTGATTTTTGGATCCTCACTACGACGTCATTTAGTCGGTTAACGACTTTGTAGGGTCCATCCCAATGCGACTGCAATTTGGGTGAAAGACCTTTCCGTCGGATGGGATTCCATAACCAAACCTTGTCGCCTTCGTTGAATTCATGTCCAGTAGACCTTGTGTCGTATCTGGTCTTCATCTTCTCCGCCGCGATGTTGATTCGCTCTCGTGCGAAGTTATGAACGTCTTCCAACCGGGCCTGGAGATCCTGGATGTACTCCTCAGGCGATGAAGGCGCATCCGGAGGACGACCGAAGACGAGATCACAAGGTAGCCGAAGCTCTCGTCCGAAGAGCATCTGAGATGGGGCATATCCGGTAGTCTCGTGGACAGCACTGCGGTAGGCCAGCAGGAACAAAGGTAGCTTCTTGTCCCAATCCTGTTGATTTCTGGATACCATAAGTGAGAGATTATTCAAGATTGTGCGGTTAAATCTCTCCAACATGCCGTCCGATTGTGGGTGTAGTGGTGTTGTCCTAGTTTTCTCAATTCCAAGAATTTGACATTGGCCCTTAAACACAGCAGAGATGAAATTCCTCCCTTGATCGGAATGAATCTGCAAAGGTGTTCCATATCTCGAGATCCAATGTTGGACTAGAGTCTCTGCTACGGTGGTAGCCTCTTGATCTGGAATGGGATATGCTTCCGGCCATTTGGTGAAATAGTCGATGGAAACAAGAATGTATTTGTTCCCATCAGCAGTTCTTGGTAGAGGACCCAGGATGTCGATCCCAATTCGTTCGAAAGGAGCTCCAACGTTGTACAGATGTAGCTTCCCTCTGCTTCTCTTCTTCGGTCCTTTACGAGCAGCACAGGCGTCACAAGAATGGCACCACTTCTCCACGTCATCCTTCGCCTTGCTCCAGAAGAAGCGCTCCCGAACTTTATTGAGGGTTTTCAAGACACCAAAATGTCCTCCAGTCGCACTACTATGTATTTCTTTCAGAACATCTGAAATCCTTGATCGGGGAAGTAGTAACTGCCACCTAGATGTTTTGCCGTCGTCAGATTCCCATTTCCGGTGTAGCACGCCGTTCCGTAAATGGAGTGAGTTCCATAAAGCCCAGTATCTTTTTGTTGCAGGACTGAAGATGGAAACGTCCTGCCAGCTAGGGCGTCGACTGTCACTTTCCATGAACTCTAAAATTGGTTTTATGTCGGGGTCTTCAAGTTGATCTTTTCGAACTTGGTCATCACTCCATGGATCAGGTTCTGATGATGTTGGAGTCACTGTCACCTGATAGGCGGTAGGGCTAGTCGTTCCATACTGTTTCTCGATTCGGGAACAATAGTGGCAGTTCTCAGGACAGGGTCTCCTTGATAAAGCGTCAGCATTACCGTGAGATAACCCTTTTCGATGCTTGATCTCCATGTCATATTCCTGGAGCCGCTGTATCCATCTGGCTATCTGGCCTTCCGGATTTTTGAAGTTCAAAAGCCAAGTTAATGAGGCATGATCTGTCCGAAGCAGAAATTTTCGGCCGTAGAGGTAATGATGGAAGTGTTCTACAGCTTTCACTATGGCCAGTAACTCCTTTCTGGTGACGCAGTAATTTCGCTCCGACTTGGATAAGCATTTGCTCCAGTAAGCGATGACATGTTCATTTCCGTCAATTTCTTGGGATAAAACAGCTCCGATGCCCTCGTTGCTCGCATCAGTATCCAGGATGAAGGATTTTTCAGGCTGAGGATAGGCGAGGATAGGCGTTGATGTTAAAGCCTCCTTCAGTCGTAGAAATGCATCTTCGCATTCTTTGGACCATTCTAACTTTTGCTTGCTCTCCGTCAGCTTATGCAAAGGTCGTGCAATGTTGGAAAAACCCTTTACAAACTTCCTGTAGTACGTGCAGAGCCCCAGGAAACTTCGCAGCTGATGGATGTTTTCGGGACGACTCCAACTCTTGACCGCGGATACCTTTTCCGGATCGGTTTGTACACCCTCAGAAGAGATGAGGTGACCAAGGTAGTTCACTTCCCGGCGGAACAAATTACATTTGGATGGGCTTAACTTCAGATTGGCTTCCTTAAGCTTTTGCAGCACCTTCCTAAGATTTGCCAGATGTTCTTCGAAACTGCGTCCCACGATGATGATATCGTCTAAATAGACCAGACAGGATTCGTAGGAAAGTCCTCTTAACACTGTCTCCATAAGACGCTCGAACGTAGCTGGTGCATTGCAGAGGCCGAAGGGCATCACTTTAAACTGCCATAAGCCTTGTCCAGTTGTAAATGCTGTCTCCTCTCGGTCATCAGGGTGTATCTCAACCTGCCAGTAGCCGCTCTTCAAGTCCAGGGTCGAAAACCACTTGTGACCGGAAAGAGTGTTCAAGGTGTCGTCTATCCGTGGAAGAGGGTAACTGTCTTTCTTGGTGATTTCATTCAGCCGTCGGTAATCGACACAAAATCTGGTGGAGCCATCTTTCTTTCGGACTAAGACGATGGGAGAAGCCCAGGGACTGGATGACGGTTCGATTACATCATTCTCCTTCATCTCTTTCAGGAGGGTCTCAACCTCTTCCTTCTTGGCGAACGGTAGTCGTCTTGGATGCTGTTTAATAGGGGGGTGTTCTCCAGTGTAGATCCTATGCTGCGTTAAATTCGTACGGCCAACATCCTCCGATGTAGATGAAAACAGATGCTTGAAGTCGTCCACCAATTGTTCCGCAGCAGTTCTTTGATCCTTCGATAAGGGTGCACTCCCAATTAACTTCGATGTCAAGGACTCAGAAGACACAGTCTCGGGGAAATTGATTATTCTAATGATGCAGTTTACTGAAGTACAAGTTGCTAACACTTCACCTTTCCGGATATTCCTTGGCCTTTCACTCACGTTGGCGACTCTCACAGGAATTACACCCTTAGAAAGGTCCACAAGCGTAGATGCTACCAGCACTCCTTTTGGGCTATTGCTTAAGTTGGGGTATTCAATGAGTCCAAATCGAAAACTATTGCTTTCTTCAATGGAGCCAGGTATTAATGATTCTGACCTTGAGGGAATCGATAAATCTGTTTGGGCTATTATTTGATGAGCGGATTTTACATCACTTTCTGCGGGGAAAACGGCTATGTCTTCTCTCATCGAATGCAGCTCATTTGTCTTGAAGTCGAGGTTGAAGTCATACTTCTTTAAAAAGTCCAATCCGAGAATGAAGGGGTCTGTGATAGCAGCAACGTATGCCGTATGATGGTAAGTGGCATTTCCAAACACAATTTCTAAGTTTACTTTACCTTCAATCTCGATCTTGTCACCTGTCACAGTTTGGAGGGTAACGCAGGGCGGCGTCCATAGAATGTTGAGTCCAAATTGACGAGCCACATCTGTTCTAACAATTGTAACATTGGCTCCAGTGTCAATAATCAGTTCGCAGGGAAACCCGTTTACATATGCGTAAACAAACAGTCCATTACTGCCGCCACTCGTCGATGAAATCTGGAAAACCTTAAGATGGGGCTCATTCCAATTTGGCGACCTCCGCCCCGCGAGATTGCCATGGCTTAGTTTTCCTGGACCTGGGAGGGAGAGGTGCTCTTCCCTCTGGTTTCTTGGCGAGCTTCACAGTTTCTTCGTAAGTGACCCTCGCCGCCACATTTCCAGCACTTAAGTGATTGTCCATTTTGGTACTTGGGAGCCGAAGTCCTTTTGAGGATTCCTGCAATTTCTTTTATTTGCTTTTCCAGTTCAGCAAAGCGTGACGAAACCGGATCAGACTCATCAGTTTTCACGCCGCGGATTGAATGGCGATCCTTGCGGGTTGCTTGCTGGGCGGCCTCCAACTTCATCGCATACACAACAGCAGCACTCAGGTCTTTGACATCCGCCATCCGTAGAGCTTTCTGGATTTCCGGATCTCGAACCCCGTCGATGTAGTAGTTGAGTGCCAGGTTGTCTCGAACATCCGCAGGACAGTCGCAAAAAGCAAGATGAGACAGTCTCTCGACGTCCGCCGCAAGCTCTTGCAGGGTTTCCCCGGTTTTCTGGAAACGGGACTTCAACTGGAGTCGGCTGAAATCTTTCTGGCACTTCTCACCGAAGCGAAGCTCCAACGCAGATGTGAGGGCGGCGAAATCCAGGCGCTGGCTGTCCGGAAGGGTCTGAAGAATGTCCGCTGCGTCACCTCTCAGGGATGCTGCAAGATGGCAGGCCTTGGTAGCAGAGTCCCATCCGTTCGCTTCCGCCACTATCATGAATTGGGTCTTGTATACTTGCCACGAACTTTTCCCATCAAATGTGGCGAGTTTAATGGACGGTCGAGCAACAGATGTGGGAGCGCCAAACTGTACAGAACTGCTTTCCGCGGTCGCCAATCTCCGTTCCATGTCCTTAATTATTTCTTCCTTAAATGAAGTAAATTTCTTGTCTTCTTCTTCCAACTTATTTTCCACATTGGCGATACGCTCTTCCACAGTATCAAATTTTTCTTCCAGAGCATCAACTTTATCTCCCATGGCGGTTAGTTGATTCTCCATCATGGTTTTCATCGACGTTAGGTCACTTTTTATTTCATTTTGACTTGTAGTAATTTTAGCAGTTAAATCACTATTTAACTGTTCTTGGTTAGTCGCCATACTTTCAGTCAAGTCGCTTTTCACAGCATTAATTGCTTCCAGAAGTTGTTTTAATTGGTCATCCATTGCGCGAGTAATCACCATAAAAACAAAGTCTACAAATTCAAACAGTCTTTATGAAAAAATGTCCAAAGTCAAACTTACTCCAAGAAAGTCCAGAAGAAGCCCCACGTTGGGCGCCAATTGTAACGGATTCGGTGCGACTTCCACTTTCTTGAAATGAAGACACAGTTCTTGATAAAAACACAGGAAATTTATTTACACTATGTACAGGAAAGATCTTCAACCACTGCTAAATTATTCATCAGCAATTAAGCAATTATCACACAACACCGTAAACTCAACGTTTACACACGTATTTACTTCCAAATACGAAAACAACACAGCGAAATGCCTCGCTATAAACAGAGCAAAATGCCCTCAGCTCGAAATATCAATCCAAACTAAACTGTTTATCCATCGCTAACGGCTTAAATACACCGAAAAGAATTTTCTCAAATATTCCACACGCTTCTCGAAATGCGTTGACCGTTATCAAATTTTATCAATGAACAAAAAGGGAATAGGGGTCGTATATTTTAGCCATATGAAAAAGGGGTTGTATATTCATTACGGGAAACTATTTACAGGTTACGTTCCTACAATAATTACTATTTACAGAATTTGTAACAATATATATATATACATATATATATACATATATATATATATATATATATATATATATACATATATATATATATATATATATATATATATATATACAATAGCTCTAATAAAATTATAAGTACGTAAATACTAGAGGGGGAGGGCAGCTAACGGAAATTGTTTAGTGAAGTAAACCACCATGTAATCTGGTCATGGTCAACAACTCAATTGTAAAGTGTTTCAAGAGTAGTCAAATTTAAAATGACTATCATTGCATAAAACATTGAAAAAGTACCTATAACAACTTTGAATTCCTTTCCTTTTCACTTCTGGAGCACGCAGTTTATGAATAACTCTTTCATACTTCAACATCTATCAAATAAAGGGGAAAAAGTAAGTAATCACAAAAAACGAATTAAAAAAAAACTCAATGGACTTGGGTCCCTTTCAAAGGCTGCTTATTAGCTTGCAAATTATTGCTATTATAAATAAGGCAAAGTGAAGTAGGAGAATGAAACACCTTTCAAGGGACAAGTTATCCATCTGAAATACTTATTTTAAAATCATACAAAGAGATACAAAATCATCTAACTACTGATCTTTTCTGTTCAAAGGCCTTTCTAATGAGTTGAGAGCAAAAGTTAAAAGCTTCAAAAGATCATATTCAGTTTTTGACCACAGTACATTTCCTTTCAAACACCAATAAATTGTGAGCAAGATTAAGGGGGCATTCCAGACTAGAGGTTTGATTTTAAGCTAATTTTACAGAGATAATTTTTAAAAAAACAGTAATTATTTTAACTATCCATTTTAATCAGTTTTTATTGATAATTTAAAAGTATAAAATGTATAATAGTTGAAAATAAATTCAAAGTTGAAGTTAGCCAAGGTCGGCAAAGTGGGGGGACTCTAAAAAAGGGGGTCTCCTGGTTGATGTGATTAAAATCTTCCTGGTGATCTAAAACAACAAATTAAGGTTAAAGCTAATTAAACACATTGGAAAAATTATCTAATCAGAGCCAATTTGAAAAAGAAATGCCCAAAATGACATTTTTTTTAAACAAATCATTTTTTGGCTTTTTTTTCAAATTTGGAATTTTTTTTTTTAAATATTAAAAACCAAAAATTAAAAAAAAAACCCCTAGGAGGAGACAATCTTGATGGTGTATTAATAAAGTCTGTACCAAATTTCAAGTGGTGCATTAGAATGCGAGTAATCTTGTTTGGAGAAAATGCATTTAAAGTTTGCACTCTTGTTTAGGGCAGTCTGAGTGGTTTAATGTAGGGATGCAACGAATAGTAATTTAGCCGAATACCGAATACCGAATATTCGGCCATAGTCAAGGCCGAATATTCGGCTATTCGGCCGCCGAATAGTTAACTTGTTTTTGTCTAAAAACAAAGCACAGTTTGTATTGAAAGCACATTTGTGTGCATTAAACAGCTTAAAATACTATATCACACTAGAAAAAAAATGTTTTGGAGTGAATTAATTATTTTTTGAAAGCATTAGTATTATCTTTAACAATATTCGGCCAAATAATTACTAATAGCAGGCACTAAGAGCAATCCTATTCATCTTATGTAAACCTATTTAATTTTCTTTTTAAACTGGTAATCTAAAAAATAAAGAATCTATTCAAATAAGCTTCTTTTTTACCTCCCTTTCATAAGAACTTCCTTTTTCAACATTCCTCTTTTACTTTCAAAATCTGTTCTTTTGACCCCTACCAAAGCTTGTTCTGTATCCTTTCCCCCTTAACCCCTTCTAACTAATGGACTGGTTCTAACTGATAAGGGTTGTAAATGGCAAGAAGGCAGTAGCTCTGTGCAGATCCAAGTTTTGGTTTAATCTGGTATTACATTTTTTTTTACTTTACAAACCTGTTCTTTCAATAGGCTCAATAGTTGTTCTGTCACTACCCTAACCCCTTTCAAAAGAGTGGACTAGTTCTAACTGATAAGAACCCCTTTCAAAAGAGTGTAATAGCTCTAACTGATAAGGGTCAGTAATATTAGTTGCTCTAAGCAAGTATTTTATTCTGTTCTGAGTTCAAAGAAAGCAAAATGGATTTTTCTGTCAATAAAAGAAGTATTGTTTGGAGCATTTTTGAACCTATACCAAATGATTGCACAAAAGCAAGATGTAAATTGTGCAAAAGTATTCTGTCAAGAGGAGGAGTTGGAAAAAAAGCAACTGCAAGCTCACTGATGAACCATTTGGCTAAAAAGCATCCAGAAGAATATAATGAAAAAAGCAAAAACCAAACTTGTGATGCAGTTGTGGAAGCAAATATACCATCTACATCTACACCCAGTACAAGTCAAGGCGTAAAAAGGA
Organism: Uloborus diversus; assembly: GCF_026930045.1. Taxonomy (NCBI): domain Eukaryota; kingdom Metazoa; phylum Arthropoda; class Arachnida; order Araneae; family Uloboridae; genus Uloborus; species Uloborus diversus. The sequence continues at coordinate 131,277,359 of NC_072740.1, forward strand.
AGCAAGAAACCATTGATTCACTTTTTGAAAAGAAAAAAAAAAGGGACATTAATGACAACCGATCAGTAGAACTGCACACTTTAATTGCGGAAATGATAGCATGCGACAATCAACCATTTAGTTTTGTCGAAGATGAAGGCTTCATTAATTTAATGAAAAAAGCTCAGCCACAGTATAAAATTCCCAGCCGGGAATATTTTAAACAGAAAGTTATTCCTTCTCTTTATGAAGATTGCAAAAAAAAAGTTGTAACATTAATATCAGATGCAGAATTCATATCACTAACATCGGATATTTGGACTAGTTCTGTCAGCAATGAAAGTTTCATGAGCTTTACTGCCCACTGGATATCAAAGGATTTTATTTATCATCACGCTGCCCTGGAAGCGAAGCATTTTCCGGGAAGCCATACTGGTGAAGCTATCTGTGATATGGTCAAAACAGTGGTTGACGATTGGAAAATGAATGACAAAATCCACATAGTATTACGTGATGAAGGATCAAATATCAAGAAAGGAGTACGTATTTCAAACTTGAAAAATGAATCCTGCTTTTTACACTCCTTGCATTTGACTGTATGCGATGGTTTAGCATCACAAAGATCAATAAGCGATTTAATTGCTCAAGGAAAAAAGATTGTTAAACATTTCAGTCATTCTCCCTTAGCATGTTCAAGATTGAGAAGCATTCAAGCGAATGAGTTAAAAGTTCCTGAGAAAAAACTAATACAAAGCGTGTCTACTCGATGGAACAGCACATATTACATGCTGGAAAGATTATTAGATCAAAAAAACGCAGTTTCTCTATATGCCTCTAAATTTGGGGATATAAGCAACTTAAGTTCAAATCAGTGGACAGTTTTGGAAAAGGTGCTCCATCTTCTGAAACCATTCGAAGAAATAACAAAACAAATTTCACTATCAAAATCATTTATTTCAGAAGTCATCCCAATACTTACAACATTAAAATTATATTTGGATAAATTAAGCGACTTTTCTGGAGTTGGTACAATGAAGGATACTCTTAGCCAAAGTTTAGACAAGAGATTTTCATCAATTCAAAACAATGAACACTACTGCATTGCTACAGTGTTAGATCCGAGATTTAAATTATTTTTTTTCAACAAAGTTGAAGCAAAAGACACTGAAGTTAAGTCAAAACTTATAGCTATTATGAAAAGTACCAACACTAAACCAGCTGAATTACTGGAGAAAAATATTTCAAGTTCATTCCTTCCAACATCTGAAGCACAAAATTCTTTGTGGGCGTGTTTCAATGAAATTGCAACGCAACCACTAAGTGAAGCCCCGGAAGAAACCTCCACTCAAAATGAAATTGACCGATATCTTTCCCAACCACTTTTGCGAAGAACTGACTGTCCCTTAAAATGGTGGGCGCAAAACACTGAAGCTTATCCTAATCTATCTCAGTTAACCAGGAAATACCTTTCAGCACCAGGAAGCACTGTTTATAGTGAACGATTGTTCTCAGAAGCTGGAAACATTTATGAGAAAAAGAGAAATAGACTTTCTCCTGAAAATGCTGAAAAATTATTGTTCTTACATCATAATTTGCGTGCGTATAAAAATAAGTAACTGTTTTATGATAACATATGATAAAATTATGATATGTTCCCAAGTCCCCAAAATTATTTTTTTCAAGTTTCAATTCATTTTTTCCCGCATTTCTTTTTTCTAAGTAATTGTGTAATATTTATGTTTATCATTTTAACCACTTCTCTATCTCTAGTTGTTGTGTCCATTCAATTATTTTTGAAGAAGCCAATCTACACTAATAGTTATTGCTTAATGCCAAGAGGGGCAGTTTCCCCCCCCCCTTTTTTTTGTTTAGTGCAAAAAATTCCATTTTTAAGTGATAGAATACTAGGTTAGATTAGAAATACTTGTACTCTAAATGATTTTTATTTTTCTCTCTGCCTTTCTAATTAAAATAATGATGCATTTTGAGATTTCGTAAAGTTTCACGACACTGAATATTTTTGCAATATTTTTTAATTTTTTATTTTCGTTTGTTCTAAAACATCCAAAGAAAACAGTTCCACTTTTGCAATCATAATTTTTTTTTATTTAGCTGAAATGTAATTTTTCATATGGTGTTTATAAATCAGTGTACTTCTGTTTTTGTATTGATATTTTTTCCCAAAATATGTTTATACCAAAATTTCTGAATCCTTTAGTTAGTTGTATTTTAAAACTTGATAAGTCTTATTTCCTTTATTTTGTAAATATCACATTCACAATTGACCATTACACCTATTCTTGGTCCCTTGATTTAAATTTTTATTTTTAAAATAATGATTTTGTCCCTCTATAATCATGCAATGTTTCTTTTTCCCTTGTGCAGGCTTTATAAAAATGTTCATTGTTTGGTTAAAACAATTGAATCTAATTTTTAAACAATCATATCCTATTTTAATATGAAACAGAACTTCATTATCTTTGAAAAAAAAAAAAAATATTGCAGTGTCAGGATCAGGATTATGCATATGCAATATTTACTGCTAATGAACCAATTGCTCTATGTTATTCAAAATGAAAATTTATTATTTACAATTACTTTTTTTTTCTCATTCATAATCTATTACTTGAAAAATAGCATTGTCACACTGTATATATATTTTTAATGTTTTAGTGGATTAGTATATAAAAGTGGATTAAAAGACTTTTTTAATTTTTATGTATTAAGTTTAGCTATTATACAAAGTACTAGTAGTTTTAGACTTCAGGTCCCTTTTTTCCCTTGCGGCTAATTAAAAATCTGGTTTGAACCTGGACATATCATACTACTGCAGACATTACAAAGGTGGTTTTCAAAATGTTGTAAAAGGAATCTTAATAGTTTATGTCTGGACGAAATTTTGTATTTTAAAGAATAAGAAAAATAAAAGCTTTTTGAGTCTTTTTATTTAAGTTATTCTTAAAGTATGGTTTATCAGTACATTATAATTACTTTAATAAGAAGTATCAACCCTTCCTAATATGTCAGGGGAAAACTATTTTGTGTGGTTTTTTCAGAGGTAATTTTGTAGATATATCTTAGTAACCATTCATTAATGTCCACCATTAAATATGACAATGCACTGGATAATGAACCTGACAATGTGCTAGAGGCTGACTTCATTGAAAATATTCAACAAACATGATGAATACAAATTTAAAGATGTAAAATTTTCAACGAAAAAGTGACAAACAAGCTTTTTTTCAAGTATTCGGCCAAGGCCGAATAGTAAACTAGGTATTCGGCCGAAGCCGAATATTCGGCTGACAGGCCGAATAGGCCGAATATTCGGCCGCGGCCGAATATTCGTTGCATCTCTAGTTTAATGGTATGTTATAAGCATTTTTTTTTTCAATCAGCCATCCGTGCCTTATACAATGTTCTTTCCTCCACCTCAAAAGCTACATTTTTGGCAGATCTTTCAGTCATAATAGCTTTTTTGCTTTCCTTTAAAGCTTCAGATGCTCGTACCTCCAAACGTTTGATATGATGTAGATCTTGTTTGCCAGCTGTTTCTTAATCTATCTGGATGTAAATTACTTCCTTTTGACTTTTTTTTTATCCATTTTATTTATATAAAATTTTGAATTTAACACTGAAGAAATACACAGGCTTACAGAACCTTTGAGATGCTCATTTGTCAGGAATACATTGAGAGCAAAAGAATTTATTTTAAGAAAATTAACTATAACTCCAAGAATAATTCAAATAATTTCAGTACATCCTCTCAGAAATTTATTATTAAAAGTCTATGAAAATATAAAGGAAAAAACGATTTTTTTTTTTTTTTTTTTTTGAATTTCTAAACTAAAATACTATAGATAAGGGAGCAATAATGTAAATCGAAACAGTTTATACAAATGTGAAATAATGGGAGTAGTAATAAAGGAGAAATTAAGCTTGCATAAGTACTTACAGCCGCATCTTCATCTTTACTCAGCAACCTGTAACAGGAAAAAAACAACAACAAAATAAATAAATAAATAAATAAATAAATAAATAGAATAAAAGATAGAAAACTTTTGGTACATAGGAATAAAATATACATATTAATTTAGAGAAAGTTATTGAATAAGAAAACAAAAATATACAATGAATCAACTGATCATCAAGACAGCATGTGCAAATAGATACACTAATAAGGATACTCAATTGGATCAAAGAAATACCTAATAAATTTAGAAATTAATTTGTCTCATGCTGAGAAATCTCACACCTATTAAAATTTAGAAACTATGTACTGTCATAAATGTGTCATTTGCTGTGTTTTTGTTTGAATTATGATTAAGCTTCAGTTTAATCACATATTTAAAAGATAACTACCAAGAAACTTTGAAGAATAAAATAACTAGAAAATTAGGAAATAAATTACATCTTTTACAGTATTTTCTAAGTTAAAATTTAATGAAAATCCTATCTACTTCAGGAATACATGCTATTCATAGAAAATCAAAGTCCAAGCTAAAGAATCATACATTTGAAAATGGAGGAAATTACATTAATAGATGTTCCAGCTCTTCAAATTTTTGACTTTGCTTCAAAAATGCGATGTATGAATTCTGAGCATCTTCATGAGATGATAAAATTTCTTGAGAGAAAAGTGAATCCTTTAGAGAACTTTTTAAGAAAAGTAATACCTAAATACAAAATAAAAAGATCTATAATAAATATACAGTAAGAATGCAATTATTAAGAATAAAAGCATCTTTGAGTAACAATTTTACATATCACACCCAGGCAAAGAAAGTGACACAACTCAAAAAAAGTAGGGTTGGAGAAAAGCAAGTTATTATGCAATGGTCGTTTTAAGTGATTTATTTTCAAATACGACAATGCTCGTAAAAAAAAAAAAAAAATTATATAAGGCATTGGAAAGCAAAGGGATGTAAGTGACAAAATTAAAAATTTGGAGATAATCAGTACAAATAGTAAGCGATCTTCTTCTCTGTCATGTGCTTTTCAAGGTTTTCCCTGTATCTTGCAAATAAAATTCAAGTACTCTTCAAGGACTTTTTAAGGACATTTAAAAATTTCTCAAGGAAACTCTAATGAAGGGCATGCAAAAAAATCAAAATAAGCATCAAGAATTACGGTTCAATCAATGAACCATAAAATGATTATCTTCAGATTTGATATGCAATACATTTAGTAAGCCTGAAAATTGTGAACTTTTTTGAAATAAAGTTAAAATTTTTGCATCAGTATGAAAGAGAAAATTGTAGGAGAATAAACATTAGAGTGAAACACTTAACATTTTAGCTTGTCCAAGTTTGAACTCAAAAGAGGCTACTGCGTAAGAAATTGGATGGTTTAACTAGATTTTCAGTAGAAAATATTGTATCACTGTGACAGAATCGAATCAAAATAGCTAAATAAGAAAATCTGCAGGCCAGGGAAGGGACATTTAACAATTTAAGAGGGTTTTTTTTAATGAAGTAATTAAATAATTTAAAGCCATTATTGATACCAGATCAGGGGTGGACACAAGGAGAGGGTCATGGGGTCATAACCTCCCTAAACCGTCCACAATAGTATACATCCATAATGAAAACAATTTGAGTAGTAAATTTAATTCAATAATTATGTTTGAAAGTAAATATTTAAAATACAGCAAAGACTAAAACTTTTAAATAAGAGACCTTCAGAAACATGACATGAAACGATTTGCATAATCATTTTTTTTTTTTTTTAATAACAGTTCATGCAAGTTGATATTGACTTACACAGTTTTCTATGAAATAGTTTTAAATACAGCACACAACTTTCTTCCAAGCACAAGTTCAGTATTGGCATGTTTAAATATATTTTATACATTTTATTTTATTTTCAATGGTTCTTTAAAAAAATACTTTAATTTAAAAAGAAATGCTTAAAATACACAACTACCAAAAAGAGTATTAATGAATAAAATATTTAAAAAATATTTACAAAAGAATTCATCTAAGCTAGCTTATTACATATTAAATTTTGAATTTTAAAATAACTGAAATAAGTGCAGGATGCAAAAAGATTGTAATTGTAAGTGGAACAAGCAAGTGCTCTGCTAAGCATGTGTTCAGTTATGGCATGTCTAAAAACTTTTTTTGTGTGTGTGTTGATTCTATTTTTAAAAGTTTGCTTACAAATATTTTACTTCAATTAAAAAATAAACAGAAAATTACAATTAAGTGATTATTATTTTCTAATTTTGATTTTTCCCACAAAATACGCAAAAACCAAAAATATATTAATAAATAAAATAAAATATTATTTTCAAAAAAGCCCTTCTAAGCTAGCATACTATAAAGAAATTTCGTAGTTTGAAGATACTTGAAATTACAACAGAATGCAAAAAATTTTAAACGTATGCTCCGGACTGTGAGTATGCCAGACAGCTTTTTACATCTGCTTCCTGGCTTCCTTGGGAGCTGCGAGAGAAAATATGACTCAGCATGTACTATTGATGACTTGTATCCAACTGGCCACCAGACCCAAAAAACTTAGTGGCCACTACTGTTGCTGAGTTTTGAAGTGTAAAATGGGGAGGGGGGGAGGGGATTTTGACTACTTCCATAAATATACAAATATGTATAGATAACTTTACAGAGAACATTTCAAAAGCTATAAACATGCATTTTGGAAAATTTAAGTTAAGATAGGTTTTTAATTTATTTTTCCAAAACGAATAGATAAACAAATCAATGAGAAAACAGAAGAAAACTGCTTGTTAGATGAAATAGTTTTAGTTTATCACAAAGCCTCTAAAGCAGTGAGGATCAAATACATTTTTGCTAATTCTAATCTCTTTCTCAAAATACTAGAAAAGCCTTTTCTAGAATTTTGAGATATGTCACTTTCTTTGACATGTTGTTTATGATTAAATATTGCTAATAAAGTTTTGTGTTTAACTTACTTGAATTTAGTTCAAAAAATAAGAAAGACTATTATGCCTTTGAGTGATTTCTAATTTGTTGACCAAAAAAGGCATTTTATTTTCATGTATTTTAAAGCATACAATAATATAAATTAGAATTTAGCATCACATTTCAACTTCTTTTTCATATATATATTTTTTACATGGACCTCGGAAAGGATTCACATTAAATTTATGACTGGGAAAGATAATTAAATTTTTTAGGTTATTTAACTACATCACACTTTCAAGGCACAATAAGTAAAAAATTGAAATGGTATGAGAGTTACCAAAGAACAAAACCTGGCTTAGTAAAGTACCTGGCTAAGTAAGCATGGGTATATTTCAATTTATAAGCAAATTGAAACAAAATACATTAAATTCGATGATAATGGAGAACATAAAAATGTAAGCAATTTTTAGATCAGAGGAATCTGTAGTTTTGAGTTGATTTTACTCCTTTCACAAACTTTATGGCTCTAAAATGAAAATCATAGCTTTATGTATCAATGATTGAAAAGTCTGGTCATTGTGTAATGAAAAGAAAGCATTTACTCTGTGAAAATAAAGCAGAATTAAGTTACACAGTAACATCCAGTTACTTGGAAAAAGTCCAAACTAAAATTAAAACTACAATTAACCCTTGCTTGTCATGATTAATCCATTCCAGACTCCACCATGTTAAGTGAATATCTGTAAAGTAGGATTCTTTACATGTAAATGAAGAAATTTCTTAATTAGAGAGTAGAAAACTTATTTCCGATCCTTACCCACTACAATTGTTTCAGTATATTACGCAAAATGTAAGAAAAGTAGACGTTTATGAAGACTTTTTATGTATCACACTATTATTGTTGTGAATTTAAGTATATGCAAGCACAACTCTTATACACTACCACAAGCCTGTGAATATAGTGTAACTTGTTCAATATTGAAAGAAGTAGAAATGAGTGATAGCATCTCTTCCAATTCCATCTCTGCATTATTTCCCTTACCCTATTGAAGGTAAACCTTACTGTTTAAAAAGAAAGCAGTTGAACACCATTTACAGATGTATTTAACTCATTAATGATAATACAGTGACAGATACTCTCAATAATAGTTTAATGGCTAAAAGCAGACAGCAACTTCTGGACTCCTGAGGTTTTGTTCTTTAAATCTGCCCCCTCCTTCCCTCAACTGGCATCTACTATATAACTCCTCTAAAGGAGTTTCTTCACTTAAAAACTACATTGAGGGATTGGAAAGGGGGAAGTTAGTAAAAAAGAGGTGGGCATTATTAGCTGTGTGTTAGATAGTGGGAATATTCCAGAGGTAAAGGTGGAAGATTGCTGAGGAAACAGACTGAGAAACAAAGGGTATAATTTTGGGAGATTCAATAGGTAGAGTGTTAGGTGTAAGGTGGCTAGGTGTTGTTTGTCAGGAGCTCGGGTGAGAGATGTAAATATGGTTGCTGAAAAGAAGGGGGCATTTAATAAAGAAGATGTAGTTACTTTGTGGGTGGGAACAAACAATGTAGGCCATAGTAACAACAATGAGTTTACAAAAGAATGGGATTCCCTGTTGGACAAAGCAACCAACAGTTCGACAAATGTCCAAGAAAGTTGGTTTGCTTCCCAGATATGAAGTGCATTGAAGCTGATTAAACCAATGGGCTAGGAGTATGAACCTGGTACTCAAGGAAATTTGCCTAAAGCGTAGTATCAGGTTTATTGATGTGAGGAGTAAATGTAAACACGATTGGATTGCTAGGGATGACCAGCATCTGAGTTCTACAGGGGTCAAAATGGTTAGTGGTTTGGTTTTAGAGGCTTCAGAATAAAAAAAACTAAGTTGGAATGAGAGTATGGTTTAAGGAGCAAAATTCGAAACGGTACTAAATATTGGGATTTTAGTAGAAATGGAAAAAGAGTGGCTAATAAGAAAAAAGATTTTAACCCATTCCATGACTAGCCCGAAAACCCTTAACGCACATGGGGCCAGATAACAATCGGAGTTGCTTTTTGCTTGTAGTAGCACTTTTCTCCCCATTTTGCAATCGGGATTTTAATGTTGTGTTTGCTGTTCAGCTTGCATTTGAAAATTGCTTCGCTTTATTAGTTTTTAGGCACTGAATTAAATGTTGCAATAAAATACAAGGCTGCTAATATGTGCTGAAATATTCATACATTTACACAGTACATAACAGGAAAATAATAAACAATAGAGGGTAGGACAAAAAGCAATTATTTTAATAACACTAATTATTTTATTTATTTATTTATTTATTTATTTTTTTTTTTTTTTTTGCTCTAACCTCAGTATATCATTTTTTTTCTTTTACTACTAAATGTAAGATGATCTATGTTTCAAAAGGTCTCAACAAAACATTCTTCAAACGATTGACTGATCGATCCAACCTGTGAGCCAGAGAATTGAATGGACAAAAACGCTTTAACTGTGGGAATGATTTTCTAAGAGGATAAAAAGTATTCTTCGGTGCCTTTTGATATATTGTGACACTTCAAAACGACCAATAAACACAGAGACATCCCTTTGCTGGTCAGTTCTTTTATTGTAACTCCGATGACTTTTAAATCCCTTCTGAGTGCCCAGATATCAGTTGCTCAGGTGTGGGAAGTATTTTAAAGATAAATGATTACAAAAGATCTAAACTTGCGGCTAATCCCCTATTTCCCTAAAGGATACTTTTGTGCATGCAACTAAAAACCCCCAGGTGAGAGAGGAATAACTAGACCGACTGGGAGTTCTATATTCCCTAAGGAGTGCTATTCGCAAACATCCCAGCAAGTTAGTTCCATTCAAAGAATAGTCAGAAGGTTTTAGTGTTTTGTGGTCAACCCTTTCACATTATTTTCTTACAACAAAACAGTTTAGATCAGAAAGGAATTTCAAAGCAAGCTTTTATGCTTATATGATGGAACATGTCTTCAGAAGGAAAAAAAGAAGAAAATCTTTCCTGAAATCAAGTCGGATTTTTTTCTCTCTTTTTTTTTAAACATACTTGGATAAATTTTATTTAGTTTCATAGGATTATTTACTAATTATGGCAGTTTGATAATAGAAAAGAAACCAAATATTTAATTTCTATTTTTAAAATCTTATAAAAGAAGGTGCAATTAAAACATTGGAGCTATTTGAAGACAATAAATAAAATCTGAAAAAGAATGGGAGAAAAGGAATGTTTCGTTTCGTATGAGTAAAGCGTACAACAAAAGAAGATATTATCATTTCATTTGTACTGTCGTATCTATTTTACGTTTTGCATGGTCAACTTTTACGCATAGTTGATGTGGTCGTCATAATTTTTGTTTGTGAAATTAAAAGTATTCAAAACCGTATATCACCAGGCCCGAACTAGCCATAGACTTGACCGGGACTTTTCCCGGTGCGCCCTCTCGAAAGGCGCCCTTCTATTCTTTTCTTACTTTTCAAAACAATGGTTTAGCAAAATGGAAATAAATTATGTGGAACCAAGAAGTGATTTTGCATGAGAGTATTTTCACATGCAAAAGCAAAGTTCTTATTTACATAAACGTTCCCTTTTATTACCCTCATAAAAGCAACTAATCCCCTCTCCTTTCGTAAATGGTCTGCTCCCACGGCATCGTTTGTGGCTTATCTTTTGCTCCAAGTCTCAGTTTTGAGGACAAAAGTGGACCCATGGTGCTTCCCCAATAAAAAAGGGATAGAAAGTGACAGCACATATCTACGGTCAAGAATACGAGAATGGTTTGATTTATAGACTGTACTTAAGTTGCTGTAAAAGAGCGTATAGCATGACTCCCTGTTCTGCTAACGATCATAAGTGCAATAGAAACGTGTAAGAAGACAAATAATGTTAACTTTTGAAATCTGCGCATTAAAAATAGCGTAATGTCGAAATAAGCCACATAAAAGCAATATTTTAGTGGATAGATGAACACGATGACAGATGTCGCATTTTTTGTCGCTTCATAAAAAAACTATTAGGACAGGACTGTACGGTGATTCCTAGATTTTTTGAGTCAAGGCGCCCTTTTTGGAACTAAGATTTTCGCATGGCACACTTCCAAAAATAAAAGTATGACTTGTAACTGACAGTCAAAAATAAATACGAGTTGTGTTTCTGCATTGAATAGCCCTTATTTATCCTGCAGAGGCTCTTTAAAAAACAGAAAAAGTTTCATAAATAAGTCTAAATTAGTTGAGAAAAAATAGTTAATTTTTGATGTGATCCTAGGAGTACTGCAGGGCTCCCCAGGACACATTTGGGGAATTACTGGACTAAACAATAAAGATGCCGAACAGTTTTAAAGATAAAACATTTTTCGATTTTAAACTAAATTTTGTCAATTAAAATCATAACAAAAGTTCAAGATCTTTGCCGTTGGCAAGCTTTGCATTCAAAACATATTCCAGTTTTTTTAACTGGATTTAATTAGTTCACTGTCTTTTTAGCCAGAGGTGTGCACAAAGAAAGGGGGTCATGACATAGCCTTCGGCATTGAAATTGCTAGGGGTTAACTTAAGATATTTTTAAAATCTCATTTTGGGGGTTACGTTCTCGGGAAGGGGGAGGGTTGCGTAGCATTTGGAGGAGGTTCGTCATTGCCCTGGCGGTGGGGGGTTGTCGCCCTTATCTAAGCTACAATACTACCTTAAAAATATTCTTATTTGAATTCCTGCATAAAATCATTATATTACTACATTTTATGCTGCCTTTATATCATTTTTGGAAGTTTTTTAATCTGTGTTTTCCCTTAGATGAAGCTCGATACCGCCCCCTCCCCTCGCTATCCTGCTGACTTGTGAAGGTTATTATTAATAAACTTTGCATTAATGAAACAATACAATTCATTATAAGTGAAACAAAGTTTGAGTTTGAAGAAGGAATGTATACCGATGTTATTAAAGTGGAATTGCAAGTTTTTGAAAAAAAAATGAAGCTGAAATGCATTTTTTAAGGGGGTGAGACCGCACGGACCCCAATATTTCCCACCCCACACCATGGAATCAATACATACTACTATACTCAGAATTAGGTTCATATTGTCAATACTTAGACCAATAGTGACCTCTTTTAACAAAAAACTGAAAATCCATTATCTTTCCCTGTGTGAGAGATACGTTTAAAGTAATTACAGGGCCAACAATTTCACAGACCCCCTTACTTTTTTGATCTTTCGACGCACACATGCGTCTAGGACAAGTTACATAAAAAGCATTCATAGTTTTTATTTGCCTTTTGTATATTATCCCACATAAAAATTTTGTTTTTCACAAATACAGTTGTTTCTGAAAATTGTAAGATTTTCATGTTTACATAGAATTGGATTTTTTTTTTCTGCACTAAGAGGGAGGAGGGACGGGGGTGACACATCACTAATTACTGCTCCGAGTGTCGCCCATGCTAGGTACGCCAGTGGTATTACAAATATTAATAAGAGTCAAGAAAGATTGTATTAGAAATGTAATGTGAGAAATATCGAAGTAACCTTATTCATTTTCTATCTGCAGTTAGTTTTTCACATATCAGGATTGCATAAAGCCTAAAAAATAAAGAACACTTTTTTTTCACAGAATAAAAGCTAAAGATTCTCACCATTTTATAAGGGTCTTTCGAAGCATTCTTGTACTGAACAAGAGCTTTTGACTAACTATCTTATGGTAAGCAGAAAAAAGGGTGCATACATGTAGACCATACACTTGTTTTATGGCTTTAAATGACGCCTTTTAAAATGCTTTTTACGGATAAGGATCTGCGATGCTTGGGGGTTCGCAGCAACGGATTTCTACTGTACAAAGGAGGACAACTATCATAAATTTTATCCAGTTAGATGACAGAGAGAGAGGTTTGATTGCTATTACTTACATGAATCGAAGAATAATTTGGATCAGATTTTAGCATTAGTAAACAAGTAATTTTGAAGCGGCAGCAAAATTGGATATATTAAATCAAGGATCTTTTCAACAGTAGGTTACTTGTTTCAGTTTTCATTTTCTTTTTATTGCAAACATATTTTCCTTCGTGTATAATCTTAAATTATAGAATTATGATCTATGATTCATAATTAACTGTAACATGATCTATGAGCTGCGATACAACAAATAAATGATATTGCAAAATATTTGACAATACATATAGTTAAGAAAACAACGTACTTAGATAAGTTAAAAGAAAAAATTTGAGTGTCTTGTGTTATCAATTGAAAACTATTATTTTAAAAAGTAAAAAAGATTAAGAACAAGCCTGTCCATGAACTATTTTTTTTTTCATTCTCCCTCTCTTTAAAATATAATTGGTTCATTTTATGACGGCTCTTTCTAGGTCGCGTCAGTTTTCAAAAACAAAATTTTACACTCGAAAAGTTTTCGAAACTTTAAGACAACAATGCCATGAAAATGAATAGAAACGTTTAAGATGATCGTTTGCTATATATATACTTAAAATATATATAACACTTTGGACAGCAAGAATTTCTCAAACCAATTTTTAGAAATTAGATCCTGATCTAAGAACGTGGAGGAAAAAATATCATCACGAAAAACCCTCCTGTTTTCTTATACTGCGGAAGAAAGAACTTGTAATTTTAATTTTACTTCGAAAAAAATAAGGAATTCTTAAATAAAAAATGGAGGCAAGAGGAAAATTGGCCATGGTCAAGAAATTTACTTGTTCTTCGTTTAAACTGAAATCTTTGAGTTTTTTTGCAAAAGTTTTATTAATGAATTAATTAATCAAATAATTCATTTATTCCTCATAATGGTCCCAAACAATAATAGTAATTTTAAGTGCATATCCATACATAAAAAATGATTTCTCAAATAATTTAATTTCGAGCTTTTCCCGATAGTTTCAGTGTTATCAAAATGATATTATTTATTACGTACTGCAAAGAGGCAATCAGGTGCACTGGATGAGTTAGAGTTCGATTGGCTGTATTTTCTTGTAACTTTCCCCCAAGATATTTGCTATGACATGATCATGTTACTAATAAAAAAATAAATAAATACAGGATTTGAAAAAAAAATCAGACTTTAAAAATAGACTTTAAGGAGTCTAGATATTACTTATGTTTTATTTATAAAAAATATGTATTGCAAACATTAAGAAAAAAACATATTTTAACTCATTTTCATGATAGCAGTTACTTTATAGCATACATAAACCAATTTCATTATAAATGCATAATTCATATCAAATTTGACGTTTGAGATGCAAAAAAACAATAGTATAGCTACTATAAGAACAGAACAAATGCGTAAACATAACTCGAATAATCTTTTGATTTTTGGGACTGAAATTAATTAATCATGTTATATCCACTGTGATTCTTCATCTTAATTACTCTTTATTAATTTTCATTTTTGATAAATTATAATATTTCTTGATTTACCCAATTTGTAAAATCAAGTTTTCCCCTCATGACTGAATGCCTTTTTTGTATAGCCGTTCATCCAAAAATATACCTTTTTTTAAAGTAAATTTATAGAAACTAGTAATGGCCTGATATTCATTACCACTCGCTCCTACTCTCAAAATAATTGCATAACTAAAATGCTTTAAAAGAGCACCATGCAGAAATGCAAAGATTTTTATCAATCCAAAAAAAAAAATTACAAATGAAATATTTTTAATTTATTCTTTTTGAGTTTTGAACTTGGACGAAAAACAAAAAAAAAAAAAACCTGGGCATGAATATCGATCGCACGGAGAAAATCTCGTAAGCTTAAGGAATCGACAAATTCATGTAAGAAAATGACAGCATCATGTTTTAAAACAACAGCAGATACTGGTGAAAAAAATTCAATCGACAACAAAAAAAAAGTATCACTGCAAGAGATGTTGTTACTTATTGAACTAGTAAATAAAGCATTTCAGAAGAAAGACGAACAAGCAATGAATTCTCGGAAGAAGTGTCTGTTAAGAAACATTTAGCAAAACTTCTCATTCTTCGAAACTAGAAATTATTCCCCCCCCAACCGCCCCCCCCCCCGACGTTATTCAAATTTTTAGGGGGTATTTTGGTGGCCTTTCCTCTCTTTTTTAGGGGGGGGGGCCTCTTTCTAGTTGGTAATCATTAATATTTAAGGGGACTCTTTGGGGGCAGGGGGGAGGTCTTTGGAAATTTTCTGCAAAAAAAGGGCTTCATTTTCTTCTCAATTATTTTTTATCCTTTTAAAAAGTCCGCACTAAATCAAATCTAAATTTCTTAGATATTATGGAGGCTCAGTCGGCGCCCTTCAACTCAGCTTTCCCTCGCCCTGTCAACCACCCAATCCGGCCCTGTATATCACTAAAAATGTATCAAAGGGTGCCGCGAATATTAAAAGTTATAATGTACATTTGAAAATATCATGATTTAAAGATAAATAAATAAATAAAATAATAATAGTATACAAATAAATAAAAAGCGTAGTAAACACATTATAATTTATTATAAAAAAACATACTCATACAAAATTAAGATATGTAAGATAATTTTAAAAAATAACATTGTGTAAAATAAATAATAAAATTTGAGGATTATGAACAATTTAGTGAAGGATGCTTATGTAAGAAAGTGGATTTTTGATAACAAAAAAAAAAAAATCTGTTTATTTGCTTTATTTAGGCATGGAAATATTGGTAAATGTGTAAGGAAATATTTTCACACTTGTTCATCAGGAATTCAAATGTCAGAATGCTAAGAAACAAAGTTTCCATGAAAAGATAAAAATATAATGCCTGATTATTTGAAGCATTATACGTGCCCCATCCAAGAGTACTTGAAAGGTTAATATCTTAGTAAAATAAAATAAACTACAACAAGTTTCGTGAAATACCATAAGTTACATCCCTTTTGTCTAAGGATAAGAGTTTGATTACCCCCTAAAAGCACCAGAACCTAACAGAGAAGCGTAATAACAGGGTTCGGCCCCTGGAAAGATTGTGGACACATATTCGGCTGAAGCAAAAACTGCTATAAACTTCGCGACGACACTGGTTGGTCGAAGGCAGTTGGGAACCATTCTCTTGTGATGAGCCTGAATCGGTTGGGGAAGTTTTAACACAAACTGAGTGGCTGATCCTGTATCCACCGGGCAAGGAATGGGTTAACGGTTGGGATTGAAATAATCGCACAGCATTAAATGAAAGTAAGATGGGCTTACTTAAGGTTTTTTATACCAATGCTCGTAGTATCAAGAACAAGATGGAAGAGTGGAAAAGCATAATAATAGACAAGAGGTTGGATATTATTGGAGTTACGGAGACATGGGCTAACGAAAGTGATGCAGATTACTTATCTATTGCTGGGTATAATTTGTTTAGACAAGATAGAGTAGGTAAAAGAGATGGTGGGGTTTTATTTTATGTCAGAGACACTTTAACCTGCAATGAATTGGTAATTAATGATAAACCTAATGAGATTGATATGATTTGGCTGGAGTTGATGAGCAATAAGGGTAAAAAAATTACATTTAGGGAACATTTATAGGCCACCCAACTTAAGCCAGGGTCCAGATGTACAGATGTTTAGTATTATTAGTGTGACATTTTTAGCAAGGGGTCAGTCATCATAATGGGAGATTTTAATTTTCCAGGAATTGATTGGAATAATTTTTACCACAGTAATAGCAGAGAAGAGGAATTTTCGAAAGTAATTGGTGACTGTTTCTTAGATCAAATTGTAACTCAGGGTACTAGATAGGATGTGATTTTGGATCTAGTTTTCTGTGACATGGAAGGTTCTGTTCAAGGGTTATGTGTCGGGTTACACATTGGAGATAGTGACCACAACAGTATTAGGTTTGGGATTAAAAATTACAAGTAGATCACAAAATAGAGAATTTTAGGTTTGTGCCCAATTTTAGAAATACTGATTTTGTGGTTCTTAGGCAGAGTTTGAAAGCAGTTTTTCTTCCGGATTGGACAAGAGTGATGTGAATCTTCTTGTGCAGAGTTAAAGGAAAATCTAGCAAAAACGGTTGGGGATCATGCTCCCTTTAAGAGAAAGGGTGCCAACACAAAAATTTGGCCAATGTGGTTCTCCAGGGAAACTAAAGATGCTCTAAATTACAAGCAAGCCGCTTTTCATAGGTTTAAAGAAACTAGTCAGTGTGCAGATAGGCTCCAATATTGTATGGCAAGGCGTAAATTTAAGTATTTGGTACGGATTCAGAAAAGAGAGTTGGAGCAAAGACTGGCTGATAACAAAGGCAGGAATCCTAAGAGGTTTTTTGTGTACGCTAGTTAGGGGAAAGTTCAAAATAGTCATATTGGGGCCACTGGTTGATGAGCACGGAATTTTAATGCAGGATGATAGTGATATTCATAACGTTCTTAATAACTTTTTTCGAGTGTTTTTAACAATAACTGTATCTCAACAGTTGGCACCAGCAAGACACAAACTATAGTACAGCTTGAAGACTTTGCAGTGGCGGCTTGTGCCTTGCAAAAGTGAGGGAGCCAGATCATGGGTGCACTCGCCCCACTACCGGTTCTTAAAGAAAATAATAAATAAAAATAAAAATATTTTTTTAAATATTAAAACTTTCTTAAATTATTTTTTTTGTGTTAAATTAATAAAAATATAAGTAAATCACGAAAGATATTAATCTCATGTTTATGTTCATGATTGCCAGCAGGATGGTGCACTTTCACCCTCTGACTCAAAAATAAAATTTAGTTAATCAGATAGGGAAAAGCTACAAAATATATGACGAAAATTATTAATCTCACGTTTATGTCCAGTACGCTTTCCGGCGCTGCAGTACGTCTCCCTTGCAGCACCGGTAAGGGACTGCAAGAGAGGCACTTTCACCCCTGGTTTTTCAAAATAAATAAATAAATTTTAAAAAGCAGTATTAATCTAATATTTTAATAGTAATTTTACTTTTAATCTTTTAATAACTAATTATTTTGAATGAGTAAAATTTGTTTTATTTTAAACAAGACCAAATTACAAAAGTGCAAAAGTATTGTGATCAGAGGAATATGTAAAAAGTATAAATTAATTAACTTTAACAAAGATGAAAATAAATCTCAGTATTCCGTTAAAATAAATAAAATAAAAATAGATAAGCTAAATTTAAAAAAAATAAATGAAAATAAATAAAAAAACCTGGTAAAAAAAATATTCTTAGTGATTTACATGTGGGTGTACCTTCTGCATATGAATCTGCCGACGAACGTGGGCGAGATTCAGAATTTTTATGCAGACGAAAAAAAGAAAAAAAAACTAACTCTTTTTATCTTCTTCAAATTATTGATAAATTGTCACATTTTCTTTAAAACTACATGAGCAGTAACTTAAAACAAGTTATAATTTTTGTGTCACAATAGGAAGACGTGTTTTTAGTAAAAAAAATTAATCTTGTAACGATATATGCACACACGTACATACAACACAACACACAACAGTGGCGCAACTAGAAAATAAGTTTTAAGGGGGTGGGGGTCATAGTAGGGAAAAAAATCCCATCAATTTGATTGATTTGATTTGCTCATCATCAAATCTCTCGATTTTGAAACTTGTAGTTTTAAAAACACAATTTTAGATGGTCTTTGGTAATGTGTGTGGAAAGAACGGTACACGGGACTCCGCGGAAATTTGTAGAAGTTGAAGCCTTAAAACGTGGTTATAAGCCATATTTATTCATGTTAGGGTAAGGAATAGAGCTCCGGGACCCTCCTCGGTTGTTTTTTTCTTTTCTTTTTTTGAAAAATAAAAAATCAATTCCTCTTCTCCCCTGCAATTTTTTGAATGCAGTTCCAAAAACGCAATTGTAGACAAACTTTGAAGATTTTTATGGGAGAGGTTCTGGAGTTCTCCCTTGGATTTTTTTTTTTTTTTTTCAAAATTGAAATCCTAAGAGCTTAAGCACAATATTCTATGATATTATAAAGAACGGTTCAAAGACTATTCCACTTAAATTTTTCATAAGTAGCTGTTTAAAAAAACCTATTTTTTGATGATATTAAAGGAAGGCGTTTTGGGGGGCCCTTGCCTGAACATTTTCTGATAAGGAAGTCTTAAAAACGTGATTGTAGGACCATATTTGGTAGCATAAGGGCCAGCAATCTTTCAAAACTGAAGCTTCAAAAACACAATTTTACGTGATTCCCGAACGCAATTTTAAGCGACGTTGTAAGGTATTCGGAGACTTTCGCCGGAAATTTTATGGAATTGAAGATCTTAAAATAAGAGTTGAGATGTTCCATACTGTCTTTGCTGTAACTATTGAACATTTTTAATTCAAAGATTTCTTTTTAATAGAAATTGAGATTTACCCAAACATCATTATTTTTTTCGAATTACAATCTTTTCTGCCCTATTGTGTTTCTTAGATATGTTTTGATTTAACATATAATTTTAGCAACTAAATTAAAAATGTGAAGAAGTAATAACTTTTAAGGCATACTCAAAACTAATATAAAATCTAAAAAATGATTTCTTCTCTTAATTGGCATTATAGTAACCTAAGTAACCCTTGACAAAGGGTCAAGAAACTGTCAAATCTTGTGCAAATAAAGGCTTCTTTTTTTTTTACTGTATGTTGTTTATTTTTATATAGCCTGAATCGCATAAGAAGAACATTTAAAGTATGTAAAATAAACAACATACAGCCAGGATAACTGTCTCTGCGAAACCTGTTGCAAAAATCTTAGATCAATGGTCTAAGGCAAATATGCATTGGTGTTGAGGGGAAAAAAAACCACCTTATAATCCGCAACTCATTATTTTTTTTTACTTTTTTAGCGGATAATCTGCAGATTATACACAGGACATTATGCTAAAATGGATTTTTTCCCCTTTAAGTTTCAAGCAGGTACACACACACACAAAAAGGGAAAACAAAAAAAGTTATAAATTATTTTCTCAAAAAAGTGAGGGGGCCCGGGCCCACTCTGGCCATTCCCACGAGCTGCCACTGGGACTTTGTATTTTCCAGGGATGATGTTTTACTTCATTTGAAAAAAAATAAAGAGACTAAGGCTCCAGGACCAGATAATATTCATCCAAAAATTTTAGTTGAATGTGCAGAGGAACTAGCAGATATAATTGTGAATATTTTCAATGCTTCTTATAACTCGAGGACAGTGCCAGAGGATTGGAAGCTAGCTAACATTACCATAGTTATATTAACATTACCATAATGCTCTTCAAGAAAGGGTTTAAAGGGAGTGCAGGAAACTATAGAACTGTGAGTAACTTTGGTGGCTTGCAAAATTTTTGAAACATTGATAAAAATTAAGATAGTAAATTTTTTAGAGACTAATAATCTATTGACTAGTTTTCAGTACGGTTTTAGGAAAGGTAACTCTTGTGCAACTAATTTATTACATTTCAATGACAAAGTAACCATGGCTTTAGACAATAAGAAGCCTGTAGACGTTGCTTGCATTGATTTTCAAAAGGCTTTCGATATGGTACCGCATGTTGCTCTACTTAGCAAATTAGCTGATATAGGAATAGGAGGGAAACTTTAATTTGAGTAAAAAACTGGCTGACCGGAAGGAAACCAAGGGTAGTTGTAAGGGGAAATAATTCTAATGAACAATATTCACAGGGCCCAATACAGGCTGATTTTGCTACCGTTTTTCGGTACCTTCACAAAAATCTTGTTTTGAAATCGGTACTTTCACAAAAATCAAGTAATAAAATCGGTAGCTTCACAAAAACATCGAAAATTTCACAAAAATTAGCATTTTAAAATATAAAATTTGTTTCTCTGTTTAAAACAAAATTTACTTATAACATAAAATTCTAAGCAGGTTTATATGAACAATCGCTTAAATAGCAACCTTTTTGTAGTATTTTAACTAATTTTTAGTGCCTAAGTGTATTTATGCAATATTATCGCAATCTTTCAACATCTGTTTTGGGAAACCGTTTTTCTCATAACTTCCTATATTGTACACAGTACATAACCTATTAAGCTGAAATTACGATGGTATTTTTCATACTTCTTAGGTTTTTAGCTCCCCCCCCTCCCCAAGAAACGAAATCTGTTAAAAATAATACTAGATGACATTTACACTTTTCGAACTAAAATTTCACTTGTTCTACTTCTCTTTTACAAAAATTAGGATGCCTCTAAAATTTTACAAAAACAATGTTGATAAAAGAAAAAAAAAAAACTTTCACAAAAATAGAATGATGCAATACTTTCACAAAAATAGGTAGCGAGAAAAAAATCCTGGATTGGCCCCTGATTCATAAAAATATTTCTGGGAACATGCTGATGATGTCAAAGTTATGGGGATTGTAGATAATGAAGAACAAGCAAATCAGTTGCAAGAGGATTTAGATCATATTATGGAGTGGGCTGATAAATGGGGTTAGGCTGTTAATGTTGGGAAATGTCAAGTGCTACATTTAGGGCATGGAGATAAGTGTACAAGTTATTATTTGCAAGGTTCAGTCATTAGTCAGGCAGAAAAAGTTACTGATCTAGACATCTTAATAAGTCAGGATTTAAAGTTTAGTCAAGAGTGCAGCATAGCTAGTAACAAAGCCAATAAGATGCTTCGGTTTATCAATAGACCTATTTCAAACAAATCTAAAGAAGTTCTTCTGCCCTTATACAGATGTTTGGTAAGACCTCATTTGGAGTACGCTGTTCAGTTTTGGTCTCCTTATCTTAAGAAAGATATTAATGTATTAGAATGGGTTCAAAGGCAGACTGCAAGGCTAATAAATAGACTTTCTCATTTAGACTACGATTCCAAGCTTAGAATGCTAAAAATGTCGTCTTGAGCAAAGAAGAGACCGAGGGGATATGATTCAGTTGTTTATATTTATTAAAATGAAAGATGTTACGGGGCTAAAGTTTAGCACTGAAAATAGGACAAGGGATCATTGTTTTAAGCTATTTAAAGCTCAGGCTAACCTGGATATTAGAAAAAATTATTATTTTAGTAGGGTAGTGGAACCTACAAACAGCTTACCGGAAGAGGTGGTAATGAGCAAGGGAGTAGATAGTTTTAAAAGGGCCATTGATCTTCACTGGGACCATTGACAATTGACTAGGACCAGCCTAGCTGGGCCCAGAGCCTGTTGCTGGTTGTCACTTTTGTACTTGTATAGTTTATCTTTTGCGGGAAAGAGTTGATACAAGCCCATTAGAACAGGTTAATTAATGTACTAGAAAAAACTGCGATCAAGTGAAGCTGCAAAAGTCGAGGTGTAAAATGGAAAAGGACGACTGTATTTGACCTTCAACAAAGTTGTTTCTCATCATAAAAAGAAACTGAATAAAGTTTGAAAGATTTACTAAAGAAAAACAAACTTACAGTTAGTATAGCATTGCCATCATGACTCTTAATGGCTGAACGAAGTAAATCCCTTTTGCTAGCCAAGCTCTTAAAATTCTCCAGATTAACATTCTAAAAAAAAAAAAAAAGAGCACTTTTGCTATGAATCAAACATGGCCATATAGATGGAAACAGAAAAACATTTCATGCTGAATTTATATAGAGTATCAAAGGAAGAATTTCAGCAAAAGAGTAATTTTTGCATAACTTAATTTACATACATTAATTTTACATTTAATTACACACTTAAAAATTGCATACTATAATTAGCAATGCTACTTTTGCAGTTTTGTGCATGTACAATTGTTAGTCTCAGTCAAGAAGAATAGAATGACGCCATTTTGAGACTTCTGTTGATAACCTATGCTTGGTAGTGTTTGTTTAAAATGTTGGTGTTGATGGAAAATCTTGTCTGAATGTAAAGAAAGTAAAACAAATTGAAATTTACCGTCAAATCTGCGAGGTTTATGGACAAAATGCAATAAGTGATTCAATAGTAAGATGATGGGTTCAGTTATACAATGAAGGATGTGATAAGGTATACGACGAAGTATGAAGTGGACGTTCATCTTTGGTGAGTAATGAACTTGTTTGCGCAGTTGAAGCAATTGCACCATTAAGGAAAACCACAAGTTTTTAATTAGTACTCTTGCTATGAAATTTCCAAATTTTTCCTTGGCTGGTAACACTTCAACAATAGTAATGAGCTGAAAGAATAAGTTATTACATGGTTGAAAATGCAGGCGGCAACCTTCTATGAAGAAGGCATACAAAAACTTGTGCCACACTATGACAAATGCCTGCAAAATTTTGGGAGTTATGTAGAAAAGTAGTGTAAGAGTTGTAGACTTTTCAGCCCTATTATGCATCCCTATTTGTATGTAACAGTACCTAGTATTCAATTTTTTGACTGGTTAATAGATATTCTTAAGCTAGATTGTTAGCTGCTTCTGAATAAGCAGAAATCCTAACTTTTATTTTTTAACAATTTCTTTCATCATATTTTTTCTCAATAACTTAAGTTTTTTATTATTGTGGAAAGTGTACTGGAAGAGATTTTGAAATGAACAAGGAGCAATTTCGACTTTCTTGTTTCATCTACAGACATAAAATTCTAATTTTATCTCCAACCAATAGCACATTCAAAAGCATTTTGTAGAGTTAAAAAAGCAGAATGATGAGAACGAGGTACAGGTTTTATATTTTCTCTTGAAAAATGGACGAAAAATTGACCCCTGTCCTCAAAGTGGTCACTGTATTCTGAAGAAAGCAAAGAATCTAAACTCTAAAATTCTTAAAATTTCCAAGAAAGAGGATGAGAAACTACAAGGAATGTTTCCGGAACTGGTTATAATACAAAAATTGGCAAGAAAAAATGGCAATTGAAACTGAATTCTGTGCAAAAAGTTTTAACATAGCAAGGGTTTCAGAAAATAAATTTTGAGACAAATATGGAACATACACAGGAGTATTTATAGAAAATACAGAGGATTTATTTATTTATTTTTTATTTTTGAGACATCAAGGGATTTGAGATACCAAGGTCCATCTGCAAAAGTTTAAGATGTTAAAGAATAATTTCTGACAGTCACATAAAGATCAAGTTGAGAACAATATTTTTTAGTTGGTTTCACATGGAGACCAAATGCCAAACCAAAATATAATATTCATTATTCCCCAACAAGAAGATATGCTAGAAAAGTAAATATAAACTTAGTTTTGGAACATATATGAGATAGTATAATTTTCTGAAGAAAAAAAATAAACTAATAATGATAAAGTTTTTAAAACAAAAATATGCAGTAATAAACAAAAAATGCCTACTTGAAACATATAATGCTACATAGATTCAGATAACAAAACTTACAAGCCCCAAAATCATATTTTCTATAACTTTAGAAGAAGATAGTTGGATTTCTTTAGCTTCTTTCTGTAAGGAAAAAAAAAGATTGATCTCTAAATTAAGCTTATAATGTGCATATGAAACATTTACATATGACATATGAGTTGATGTTCTTTGATATCTCTTTAAACATCTACATGAATATGAATGCTTAAATAAACTCTGGAAGAAAAAACAGACTGTAGGAAATATCGAATTATCAGCCATTTAGTGTTGAAGTTAAGAGAGGGCGGATGATTTGGTGATCTTCGGGAAATTTTCCTAAATTGGAATCTTCAAGATGTAATTCTAAACCAACTTTGGTGATGTTTGGCATACAGAAGCTCTTCTCTGAGACTTTTTCTATATTGAAGTATTAAAAATGAAACTTTAGGCTCTGCTTCTTAAAGATAAAAGAACGAGAGAGTGACGAGTTAAGGATTACACCTGAAACATCTTTTAAAATTAAAGTTAGCTGTAGGCTTTTGTCGGGACCAGCGACCTTTGGGGGCTTGCTGCAAGGAATTTCTAAAAATGAAATTTTAAATTACTAGAGATTACATTGGGGGTTACTAGGCCCATCATAAGAAATTTTTTTGGAACAAAAATTTAAAAAAACTAAATTTAGGTTATCATCTTTGGAAATTTTAAGAAAGAGGGATCTAGAGATCAACAGAAAAAATTTCGAAATTCACATTTACAAGTCCCATTTTGAGGCTAAGATTAGAAAGAGAGTTGGAAGAGGGTCTTCAGGATCGCTCCCTCAGAAGGCTTTTAGCCTACATTTGATGAAATTAGAAGAAGAGTCAAGGATCAAAGGCATTGTTTCATGGGGAAGGAAGGGAGGTATGACCCTGCTACATCCTTCTTCTCTTTGCTACTTTTAAATGGTGGAGTCCTTACCCACAGGTTGAACGATAAAAATGAAGATTCTGGAAGCCTTAATCTTTAAAAACTTTAGAATATCATTATCAACTTATCAATAAAATTACCTGCCCTTTTTTCGAAAAAAATTCTCAGAACAAACATTTTGGAGGGGGATCAAGCCTAGTGGTGCTTCCGTTAGCTACAGTTTTGATGACTTGCATCATAAATATAATTTGTGCTATTCTATATGATCCATGGCCTAATTATACAACCAAAACTTGAGTGATTAAAGCAAAAAAGAGTTTAAAAATGTAAAAATGTAGCACTGAAGCAAAGCTGCCAGATTTTAATCACTAAGTTTTGAAGTTCTAAAAATAAACTTCCGAACAACAGAGCTGAAGTGTGTTCGTAAAAGAAATCAAGTCAGAAAAAAATCTCTTTAAGAAATTATTTTTAAATGAACTTTTCTTTGCTTTTCTTTAAAACTGCCTATAAAAAAGGACATTTTCCAAAGTTTATGAACACCAGTATTTTTAGATACAAGCCAAAAAATCAGGTGCAAGGATGAAATCCAAGAGTTTTTTGGACAATCTAGCAGAACTGCAAGGTATGGTGGGTATGGAATCTTCATAACTCAATATCTTGGTATCATATTCTTGGTAAAGGTATTTTAAAGTTTGTTTTATAGTTTTTCTTCTTTTTTTTGTTAGTTTTTGGCCCTAACTCCTTACTCACTGATAACAATTTAAAAAAACAAAAAGCATTGCTTTAAAATCATTAAAAAAAAACAAGCCACATCACCTTGAATAGTAAGCAGTATGAGTCGTACATTTAGGGAAAAGTTAATATATACTATTTAATTTTCTAGATAAGTGGTACAAAACCTAAGGCCTGCAAAGCTGATATGTGTGTCCGGTTGTTTGTTTTAATGTCAAAAATCCAAATGCACGATTAATGACAATGCCACAAATTTGGAGCCAAATAATCAGAAATTGGTTTTTGAAAAGCATGCATTTAATAAAATAAGCATCAAGTAATTTATAACAACTGCTGGTTTGTAGCTTTCTTCCTTTTCCATATTTTCACATGTTATTTAGAAAAGAAAGAAATATTAGAAATGTTGCCCATGAAAATGATTTTAATATGAGGTATGGCCCCTGGGCAGAAAAAGGTTGTTCACTGCTGTTCTAGATGATACATGTTGCATGTTTTCTAACGTTCTGTACAAAGGATATTGTTTCAGAAACTAATCAGGGGTCCAAAATTTTAAATGTCAATACTGCTACTGAAAAATATTAGGCATAGCAACAAATGGCCAAAGGACAAAGTGGGGGAATCGGGGCATGCTGTTCTATTTTTTACGTCATCAATTTAATGAACAGTTCGATTTTCTACAATTACAGTAAAATCCCTCTAATGCGGACACTAACAGGACAATTTTTTTTGTCTCCAATAGAGAGGTGTCCGAACTCTGCCATAGGCTGAAGTTTGTCTTGTCCCTATGCCCGTCCCAAGCCGCGTAAAAGAGGAGGCTTGTGCGATGAGCTAACCATCCATCCACATAAAAACTCATGTTTACAGAAACCGCTAGCGAAGAATTCTCTCTTGAAGGTGACAGTGCTGGATCCTGCGGTCTCCCAGCAGATGAATATTTATTTGATGTTGAGGAACCGGCCATGATGCGTACGGGGCAAAACCCAAAGAAACCTCATACACGGATGAGGACACTCACCCAACCAAAAATAAAACTTAAGATTGGGACCTGGAATGTCAGAACCATGTTCCAACTTGGGAAAACCAAGCAGATTGTAAATGAAATGTGGAACTAAGACATAGATACACTAGGAGTATCAGAGTCAAGATGGACACTGTTTGGGGAGGTAAGGACCTCCGACAACTATAATATTTTATTTTCTGGAGATGATGTGAGACACAAAAAAGCTGTTGCCATAATAATGAATGAAAGAGCAAAGAAAAGCCTTTTGGACTGGCAACCTGTAAACAACCGCATTATCAAAGCAAACTTTTATTCTAGATTTGCCAAGTTGACTGTCATACAAACCTATGCACTAACTAATGATGCGGAAGAGGATACAAAGATAGAATTTTATGATAAACTTCAGGAAGCAATAAATAAAACCCCTAAACATAATCTCCTAATTTTAAGGGGAGATCTGAATGCTAAAGTGGGAAAGAGAGTGACTGAAGAGGAACATGCTGTTAGGCATGAGACAAGTGGAGTGAGGAATGAAAACAGCGAGCTGTTTGCATCTTTTTGTGAGATGAACAGCGTCATAATAAGAGATAGCTATTTTAAACATAAAGAAATACATAAAGTGACATGGTCCAGCCCAGATGGAAAAACAACGAATCAAATTGACCATGTTGCTATTAATGGAATTTTTAAAAGATCTTTACAAGATGTAAGAGTTAAAAGAGGAGCTGATGTAGCATCAGACTATTTTCTTATAATAGCTATGATCAAACTAAAATTAGCAAGAAATGTAAGAAAAAATAAAAATGAGAAGATCAGATATAATATCCAAAAACTGAAGGAAAGTAATTATAGGAAGGATTTTGTCCTTGAATTAAAAAACAGGTTTTCAGTGTTAGAAGAGTTGAATGATGAGGCCAATAGAGAAAACAAAATACAATCAGTGTGGCAAAGTTGCTGTGGAGCCTATAATGCAACTGCGAAGGAAGTACTTGGAAAAGCTGATAAAGCAGCTAAAAAGGAGTGGATAACTGTAGATACTTTGAAGTTAATAGATGAAAGAAGGAAGTTGAAGGGAAAGATTAATAACTCTAAACCTGAAAGGTTGCGCGCTGACTATCAGAAGAAATACTGGGAAAAGCACCATAAGGTACTAAATACTCTGTGAGAAATGACAAGAGAAACCACTTCCAGTAACACTAGTGGAAAAGGCTCAGAGAGCTAACGATCCTGGTAACACTGGTGAGGTTTACAAATTTATTAAGCAGTTAAGCGGAAGCTTTTGAAAAAATGACTGTGGAGTGAAAAATAAAAGAGGAGAACTTCTTACACAAGACGAAGAAATACAGGATACATGTGGAGAACATTTCAAAGAACTTTTGAATGTGGATCAGGATTTGGCTAGTTCGAACATTAATTCACCTTTTGATGAGGAGATCAATGAACTGGACTTGGAATAAAATGAAATAACAAAAGAAGAAATCAAAAAAGCTATAAAAATACAATGGAATGAGAAAGCAAAGCAGAAATGATAATTTAGAATAAATTATCATTTCCGCTTTGGAAGAACTTTTTAAAGTGGATCTCGATACAAGTGCAAACACGCTGCACAAATTATTTAATTATATCTGGAAAAATGAAATTATTCCCAAATCGTGGAAAGAAGCCCAGATTGTGTGTATAACTAAGAAAGTCGATCTTACGAACTGTAGCAATTGGAGAGGAATTAGCCTCCTATCGGTTCCTTGTAAGATCTTTTCTCGAATCATAATGAACAGAATGAAGGAAAGTATTGAAGGCAGGTTAAAAAATGAACAGGCAGGCTTTAGAGCCAGTAGAAGTACAATAAATCAAATATAATAGAGAATCTATTATATTTGATATCCATCATATTCGAAATATAATAGAGCAAAGCATTGAATTCAACTCAACATTATATCTTAACTTTATTGATTTTGCTAAAGCTTTTGACAGCATAAATAGAGAGTGTCTATGGAAAATTTTGAAGATCTACGGACTGCCGTAAAAAATAGTTAATATCATTGAAAACTTATACCAAGGAAGCAAGGGCAGTGTTTTAATTAACAGAAATAGTTCAGAAAATTTTGAAATAAAAACTGGAAAAAAACAGGGATGCGTGTTGTCAGGACTGTTATTAAACATAGTAATTGACTGGACAATGAGACACCCTGAAACAATGTGAAACTGGGATAAGATGGACTTTGCATGATCATCTTGAAGGTTTAGATTATGCAGATGACATCGTACTATTGTCATCAAACCTTGAAAATATGAAGTCAAAAACAAGTAAGCCGGAAGAAAATGCAAGAAAAGTCGGATTGAAAATAAATGAAGCCAAGTAGAAGATGATGAAAACCAAAAGTAACAAAAATGAAAAATTTGCATAAATGGAAAGGAAATAGATGAAGTTGACAATTTTATTTATCTTGGAGCATATCTTTCATCTGAGGGAGGTACAAATAATGATATATTAATAAGAATTAAAAAAGCTCAATGCACCTTTAAATCTTATATAAAATATGGAAATCCAACAACATACACACAAAACTCAAAATAAAAATTTTCAATTCAACAGTTTGAGCAGTCTTATCTCTATGCAGCAATACATGGAAGCTAACTAGACAGCAATAAAAAGAGCTTTATGCCTTTCAAACTAAAAGTCTAAGAAAAGTATTAAACATATACTGGCCAAACAAAATATTGAATTCAGACCTGTACAAACATGCAAATTGCAAGCCGATAACCACACTGATAAAAAGGCACAGATGGTCATGGATAAGACAAGTTCTCAGAATGCAGGCAATAGACCCTACAAGAAGTGCTCTCACGTGGACCCCAGATGGCAAGAGGAAGCCTGGGCTTCCAAAACTAACCTGGTGTCAGATGGCCATACAAGAAAGAATTGCCTTTGGTTGGCCAAGAAGGGGAGTGCCAGGGAGGCGACATTAAACCGGTCGGAATGGAATGCCACGCTAGCGGCCTCATGCGCCACTAGGCGTTAGGAGCATTGAGAAGGAATACTAATGGAGGGAGCAACAGCAAATGTCTGTCAGATAAGCTATAAAAACATTTCTCTCAGGTCAGGTGACTAGTTTGGCTGGGAAGTTGTCGCGTTTTGGCATGCAATCACTCTTTTGGCACTAAATATTTTTCAGACGACGGCACTAATTATGAAGTCGGGGCTACCAATCAGAGCTGCAGAGTTGTAGCGAAAATGACTGACTCTGGCTCCAACTCCTTTATCTAAAACATAGTCCGACTCTGATTTCAACTCGGAGTTTTTAAACATCAGACTCTTAGCATCGAAATCAGTCCGGATCCGAGTCCGACTCCGCAACCCTGCTACAAATTAGAGTTGCGGAGTCGGAAGTAAAATGACCGACTCCGAGAATTTTTGAGCATTCGACTCCGGCTTTTTTTCTTCAAAATCAGTTCAACTCTGACTCCGCAGCCCTGCTACAAATTAGGGTTGCAGAGTCAGATGAAAAATGACCGACTCTAACTTCGAGAATTTTAGATCCTTTGACTCAAACTCCTTTACTCAGAAACACAGTCCAACTCCGACTCTTGCAGTTTATAAGGACTTAGACTCCTGATGCCGACTCTTTTAGGCCAAAATCAGTCCAACTTCAACTCTGCAAGCCTGCTACAAACTAGGTTTGTGAAGTCGGAAGAAAAATGACAGACTCTAAAACGGGGAATTTTAGAACCTTCGACTCTGACTCATTTACCCCAAAATTAGTTAGACTCCAATTTCATCTCAGAGATTCAAAACTTACGACCTCCGACTAGTTTACTTAAAGTCAGTCCGACTCCGACTCTGCAGCCCTGCCACAAATTAGGGTTGTGGAGTCGGAAGAAACTGGCCGACTCCGACCCAGGGAATTTTAGAGCCTTCGACTCCGACTCCTTTATCCCTAAAGCAGTCCGAGTCAGATTTTGACTTGGAATTTCAAAAACTTTGAACTTTGACTCCAACTCTTGAACTTAAAAATCAATTCGGCTCAGACTACCCAGCACTGCAACAAATTTGGGTTGCGGAGTCGGAAGAAAAAAGAACCGACTCCAACTCACAGGGAATTTTAGAGCCTTTGACTCCTACTCCGACTTTTTTTTACCCCAAAAGCAGTCAGACTCCAATTTTGACTTGGAGTTTCAAAAACCTTTGAACTCCGACTCTGACCATTTTGCTTCAAAATCAGTCCTACTCCAACTCCGACTCTGCAACCTTGCAACAATTTAGGGTTGCAAAGTCGGGAGAAAAAAAGCAGACTCCGACTCCGGGAATTTTAGAGCTTAAGACTCTGATTCCGAAATCGCAAGACTAGCAATCAGTAATTATACACCAAGCTTACAAAAGTAGCAGATAACATACAGTACAAATCTTTTAATAAGGATTAATTTTGGATGAATTAGATTTTTAATTGTTTCAGCACATAATGTAAATATTTATTTGATTTGTTGATATTATTATTTTGAATTTCAACTCTTAAACATTGATTGTTTACCAAAAGGTTTTTAGAATGAAGGTCTTTCTTCCTGTTTTAATTATCTACGTAAATAACTATTCGACAGTTATTAACATCACTAATTTATGTATAATTTTTGTACACATTTCTGGTAGATCGAGACAATTCGTGAAAATTAAAAGCATCCCCTTTTTTTGGTAAAGTCTGCCCATCTCTGTTCAATTCAAATGAATATGTATTCCAAAAAAATATCGTCTGCTTTCGAAAAACAATATTATTAAAACAGAAGATTAAAGCCAAGCCCAGTAAGAAGAAAACAAAGTTGAATAATTTCAACCGCCCTATTTTTTAATTTATCGTCTGCGTAAATTTATTTTTATGATATTTTGGAAGCAATTAAGAGTTGTTATTTTTTCTGAGAATATTAGATCGACCAAGTGTGTTGTGAGTAAGCGAAAGTTTTCAGCCTGAATTATTGTGATAAGTTTTTATGTTGTGCATCAGTGTAGATAAATTGAGCGCATGTGTGTGTGTGCTTTTTGAAAAATAGTATTTAAACTTTCTCTATGATTGTTATTAGAAGATTAACAGAGTTTTGAGCAATGTTGAAAGATCAGTTCTAAAAGGTATCGTTACTGATTATTGTTACTAGCAAAGGCAACGCTGCTAACCTTTTGCCAGTTTTAAATAAATAACAGATACCAGGCCTGTTATTCAAACTCCCCCTCCCCACTTCTTCCCGGATTTTAAAATATGATGTAACTGCATTTTTCATGTATTTTGAATTTTATTCCTTGTAATGACGGTCATGTACAAATATATGTTCAAAGAGTTCGCTCATTGACTGAAAATTAATGGATTCTTGTGTCTTGTAATCAATGTTTTGAAATTATTTCATATGCAGGCACACTAGTATTTAAATTAAAGCATAAATGTAACAAATATTTATTTTCAAATCTAAA
Source organism: Uloborus diversus (assembly GCF_026930045.1). Taxonomy (NCBI): domain Eukaryota; kingdom Metazoa; phylum Arthropoda; class Arachnida; order Araneae; family Uloboridae; genus Uloborus; species Uloborus diversus. The sequence continues at coordinate 131,309,467 of NC_072740.1, forward strand.
ACTTGCTCTAAATGCATCTGTTGTTCACAGGGGCTTGGCGAGAAGCTACTCGCCAACAAAGATTACTCGAGAACCGTTAAAATAATTACTAGTTAAGTAAAAAGTGTTTTTATGGAACTAAAATGTTATTTGCACTCATGATATACAATGTTTTATTACATTTATAGGTAAAATCAGTACAAAAATTTAAAAATTATAGGCAACTGTGGGAAATGTACTCGTTGAATGCACATATATGTTATTTTTTTCTTTATTTAGAAGTAAAAAACATTTGTACATACCTAAGAAAAGTTACTGGATTTCCTGGCATGGTTTTTTCTGCAGTTTATAATGCTACAATACTGCACTATTGCTATAAATCTAATTTTTCCCTTCTACAGTTAAATGTTTTCATCATTCATGGCTTCAGCTAATGAAAACTTCTTCAGCGGTTACGGTCAACTAGAAATTGCTCCCCAGGTCACATGGTATGGTTGCCGTTTCGCGATAGTAGGGTTGCACTCTCTCCATCTATTCCTTCTCAATGGTTAGGAGAATCAAGTCAAGTCAAGAGAGGTGTCCGCAGGACAAGGGTTTAATAATGTTAATTGCAATGGAACTGGGGAATTAAAAATTGTCCGCATAAGACGGGTATCCGCCTTTCAATGGTGTCCGTTAGGAGAGGTTTTACTGTAGTGTCATTAATCTTTTCTCATCATCTCAGATTCTTTTCAAAGTGTTTGAATGTATCTCATTACTGTTTTTCATTAGTGAAAAGATGCAAACTTTTATTTCCTGTGTCAACCTGTAGCAGAAAGGTAATGTTTACGTCATTCACAAGGATATGCATTGGCTATTTTTTACAACACTTTAGATCTTAGGTAGTTTAGCTAAGGGAGCATTCCAGTCTAGAGGATTGATTTTGAGTTCATTTCACGGGTGTAATAAAAAACCAACCATTTATACTATCAATTTTTATCAGTTTAAATTGATACTTTAAAAACTATAAAAATTCATAACGGTTAAAAAAAATTAAAAATTGAAATTGATGAAGGCTGGCAAGTGCGGACTCTAAAATAGGGGGGGGGGGGGGGGGGCTCCTGCTTGATACGATTCCAATACTACTAGTGATTTGAATCATAACGTTTGCACAAAAAGGAGTCTTTTTGCCAAAAAAAAGTTCATTTTTTGCCTCTTTTTTGACTTTGATAATTTTTTAAAAACTTGCAAAAAACCCCTTGTGGAGAAAATTTAGATAGTATTGAGAAAACTTGTACCAAATTTTAAGTAAATCGGTGAATTAGAACTTGATATATCTTGTTTTGAGAAAAACGTGTCTAAAGTTTACAGTCTTATTTCAGGCAGTCTGAGCGGATTAATGGTATTTTATAAGCATTTTTTTTTCAATCAGCCATCCGTTCCTTATACAATGTTCTTTCCTCCACCTCAAAAGCTACTTTTTTTGCAGATTTTTCAGTCATAACAGCTTTTCTGCTTTCCTTTGAAACTTCAGATGCTCGTACCTCCAAACCTTTGATATGCTGTAGATCTTGTTTGCTGGCTGTTTCTTAGTCTATCTGGATGCAAATTACTTCCTTTTGATTTTTTTTAAATCCATTTTATACATAGAATTTTGAATTTAACACTGAAGAAATACACAGGTTTACAGAACCTTTGAGATGCTCGTTTGTCAGGTATACATTGAGAGCTAAAGAATTTATTTTAACAAAATTATCAATATAACTCCAAGAATAATTCAAATTTCCGTTCTTAAGGTTCTTTAAGAATATGAAGGAAAAAAAAAAATTTTTTTCGAATTTCTAGACAAGAATTCCCCTTTAAAGGAGCAATAATGTAAATCAAAATAGTTTATATAAATGTGAAACAATGGAAGTAGTAATTTCTAGACAAGAATTCCCCTTTAAAGGAGCAATAATGTAAATCTAAATAGTTTATATAAATGTGAAACAATGGAAGTAGTAATAAAGGAGAAATTAAGCTTGCATAAGCACTTACAGTTGCATTTTCATCTGTACTCAAAATATGAAAAAAAAAATTGGCTTTCAAATTTCTAGTAGAATACCCTCTTAAGTGTATTTAAATATGCTAAAGTATTTGTGTCATGTTTTGGTCCTAACTTTTTGAGTGGGAGGGGGGATATATTATGGACATACCTTGTTGCTTATACGTGGCATATTTCAACTGCAAAAAAACATTTGAAAATTAAAAACTCAATATATACAGGGTACATTTTGAGCTTTGGAATCCATGACCTATGCTCGTAACATTCTATGACTCATAGGACCCGTTTTTTTTTTTTTTTCAAAAAAAAAAAAACATTTTTCACAAGAATATCTGAATTAGTGTTTTGTGAAAAAATCTGATCTATGCTTTGGACATAGGTTTCTAAAAATTCAAATTAAAAAATAACCACCTCAGCTACTATTATAACTAAAAAACAATTAATGCAACAATGACGGATGATAAACATGAAATAATTAGTTTTAACTTAATTATTTCGCTACGAAGGACATGCATTTATAAATATTAAGTTTTTGAAAATATTATTTTAATTCCAATAAATCATACAAAACTTTTATATAGGTAAAAATTTATACGCAAACAAATTTATTATTTTTTCTCCAAAAAATCTGATACGCCAGACAATAGTATCTATATCATTAAAATTACTGATAAAAAGTTAATTGCAAAATGATTTTTTAAATTGCGAGAAGCTTCAAACATGCAGCAATAATGATGTAAAACTGCTGCTGAACAGCAAAAGATTTAAGCTTGATTTTTTTAATTTTAAAAAAGCTAGTACTTTTCTAACAAATCTGCAGCAAAATCTGATTAGCAATGATTCAGTCATTACTAAAATTAAGTTTACAAAAAAGAAAAATAATCAGAAAAATATATTATATCAAAGTGTTTAATATAACTTACCAGACATAACCAGATATATGACTGCCAAAATTTTATGATAGGCAACAAATATTTAAAAAATTCCCATTCAATAACAATTGTTGTAAATCAATGTGACACATGTTCAAACTATAAAATCTTGTCTGAAACAAAACTGTCTGCTCATATGGTAAGGCTGAATTTTTATACACCAATAGAAAATAAAATAGCAAAAAAAATTTTTAGGACTGTCCATCATCATATTTCACCAAAATTTGGAGGTATAATGAAAAGAGAAAGCATGTATTTTTTATCTCATCAAAAACAACACTGTTGTAAAAATTTCCCCGCCAAGAAAACCTTTAACTTTTCCGCACAAAAAGAAGGCCTTCATCCTAAACCCCAAAACCCTCAGCCTTAAAAAGTTATGATATGACGAAAAGTTTTTCAAAGTGAAGTGGTTGCTTTGTGAGCAAAAAGCTTCCCGCCAAACAGGATAAACAATTTAAAGGATCTATCCATATTTCTGAAGAGTTGAAGGTGGGAGGAGGTTGTAACAGAAGTAGATGTGATGAAAGAGGAGAACAGGGAGGATGATAGTTTGGCAGATACTTGGCGGGCAAACTAGATATCGTAACTTTTTAAGGTTGAGGGTTTTGGGGTTTAGGATGAAGGCCTTCTTTTTGTGCCGAAAAGTTAAAGGTTTTCTTAGTGGGGAAATTTTTACAACAGGGTTGTTTTTGATGAGATATCACATCTTTTTGCATTGATATTATTACTTTGTCTGCATTTTTAGAATTGATAACTTCAAGTCAGAAAATGTTCAACTGAAACAACCCTGTTTTGTGTTTTTAAGGAACAATAATGGCAAGCCTAATTTTAAGTCAAGTTATTTTCTGACCATTTAGATTCCATGCTCGTTTTGCGAGAACTGGGCTGTTTAAATATTATTGCAATCCTTGTATCCTCTCTGTTGCATAGAAAACTTCTTGGATAATAAAGTACTATATTTTAAATTATATTGTTTTTGAGTATTTTACAACTTTGCAATAAATTCTATTAGTTTCTTTATTTGACGGATTATTCAACATTTTCATGAAGGTTTTTTTAAATGTTTTACAGCTTGCGGGCTATTTTAATCTAGCTTTTCACTTTCTCTTTTATGTCTTTTTTTCTTAAATCGTATTTACCTTTTAAGAAAAAACATCGTATTTACGTTTTAAATTTTTTACTTTTTATGGGATAATTTCAATTGTTTGGAGACTTATCCCAGGTAGCATTAACTCATCGGATTTTGCTCGGCCGATCATCGACTCCTCCTAAACTCATCGCGTAATGCACGCTGATATCGTTGCGATCAGAATCCGAGAACGGTTTTCGATGAGCTGTTTTTTATCGGAAAACTATATCGTTACGATCAAATTTTCCGATGAAAATTTGCCGAGCTGCATTTCATCGGAAAAAGAGATCGTAACGATCAAATTTTCCGATGAAAATTTGCCGAGCTGCATTTCATCGGAAAAAGAGATCGTAACGATCAAATTTTCCGAGCGAAATTTCATCGAAAAACGAAATCGTAACGATCAAGTTTTCCGATGAAATTTTGCTAAGCTACATTTCATCGCAAAAAGAGATCTTAACGATCAAATTTTCCGATGAAAATTTGCTGAGCTACATTTCATCGGACAAAGAGATCGTAACGATCAAATTTTCCGATGAAATTTTGCCGAGTTACATTTCATCTTAAAAAAAGTAGGTCGTTTAAATTTTCCGATAAAAATTTTCCCAATCTAAATTTTTTGAAAATCTCCCAACTGTTAAAATAGGATAAATTTTATTATTCGAATATCCGACTATTGATCAAACGTAAGGCTATACAAATCAACATTCAAGTTTGAGAACCGGAGGAAAAATGACTGAGACTTTGACTCCGAATGCGACTCCTGGATTTTGGAAGGGTTTACTTCAATTTGCTGCAAAATCAATTCAACTTTAACTCCACGATTCCAACGCCGATTACCTCACTGGAATTGCGAACAAAATGAGACTCCGGCTCTTGAATGATTTCTCTCTATCTCCAAAACAATTCCACTCCTGACTCCCAAAATTACCGACTCCAACTCTTCACTAGCTGGCGCCATAAGTATATTCACTGAATAAAATTCTCACTTTCCGTTCAGAAATCTGTCATGGCCTTGCCACCCGATAGATGGCGCCACAAATGATTTTCCAATTAATACATTATTTTCCGCCATGGGGCGAGCATAACTTGTCTAGTGGTTAGCATATGAATCTCGTATTCCAGAGGACTAGGGTTCGATTCCCGGCTAGAGCGGTTAAGATTGAACTCATGAATCACGCTCATCCAAAGTTGTTAAATTAGAAATTAATTAAAAAAGTTATTAAAAAGATAATATATATTAAGTAATTCCCAAATGACGTCATCCGAAAATACCCCTCCTGCAAGTTTTTTTCCACTGTTATTTTTTTTTCCTCCTTGCTTGTCCCTATATCGTAGTTGTTACTACTTCTCATCGTATTTTCATCCTAAATTCATCGCCTCGGAACGACAGCACTGCTCGTATATTGCTCCAAATTTCATCGTATTTTCATCCAAAATTCATTGCCTCGGAACAGCACTGCTCTTATATTGCTCCAAATCTCATCGTATTTTTATCCAAAATTCATCGCCTTGGAACAGCACTGCTCGTATATTGCTCCAAATCTCATCGGTATAGGGAGCAAAATTCATCGGATTCCGATGATCGGATTCTACTATTGCCGATGAGACATATTGGAGCAATTTCCGATGAAAACTCATCGGAATCCGATCATCGACCGATCAAAGTTTGATCGGATTTCGATGAACGGCCGATCATCGGCCGATGAGTTGATGCTACTCGGGATCTTTCTTTTGATGGAGGTCTTTGTCTTGTTTAATGCCTAGTTTTGTTCATAAGTTCATTAAAAGACGAAATAACACGAGTTATTACCAAGCAAAAAAAAAAAAAAACTATGCCATTAAATATTTTAAATTTGAAAGTGTCAGAGAGCTATACAACTGTACGCGACGACTAATGGCGGGTGTCCCAAATTTTCCACAGCGACTGCGCATGATGCACGCGGACTTAGCTCTTTAAAAGTCTTGATTAAATTAATTGCAAAAATTTTGTCTATTAACAAATTGTTGCAAAACATGGATATCCACACACGTATTTCATATATTTTCAATTCATAATGTGCTATGTTTGTGAAAAATGCATTAATTTAGAAAATAAGCAAACCAAAAAAAAAGGGCTGTTTTTCGCTTTCAATTATAAAGTAAGATGTATCATATTCATATGCGTTTATAGTTTCATTTAATATGTCACGCAAAATATTCCAATGGTTTAACCCCAGTTTCGCAACTGATATTTAAAATATTTCCGCCCTTAAATATATCGAAACTGAAAAACAGGGGGAAGGAAATTTTGTATCGGCAAAACTTGGGGTGGGTGGGGGGGGGGGGGGACAGCAGTCTAATCTCATTCATTAATTTGTTTTTCTGCTTAAATATAAACAAACAACATGGAATCTTAAAACAGAAAGCCCAATGAGCTAACAAACAACATGGAATCTTAAAACAGAAAGCCCAATGAGCTAAGTCCACGCGCATGAGCAGTCGCTGTGACAAATTTGAGATATCCGTGATTTAAAGTCAAGTTGCAACTATTAGATCTGTTTTAGTCTTGATTGAATTTCATGTCCTAAGACAACTGTTAGATCTGTTCTAACCTTGCAGTTGCAGTCAGAAATTTACAAACCCTATGAGCTGAGAGTAAGTACATAACAGTTTAAGGGAAATTAGTGATTTTAAAACTTTAATTACTCTAGCCTATGATGTCTCTGGGGGTTGAACTTTCGTATATGTACTCAATGACCCCCCAAGAATATGTATACCAAAAATCATTACCATAGCCTCCCGGGTGCTGTGACAGGACCCCGGGAAGGTACATTTGGGGGGGGGGGGGGGTAAAAAACGAGGTGGGAGGGGGGTCAAATGGTACAAAAGGCACATCAGTAGGGCACAAGGAATGTGTATGCAAAATTTCAGCTTGATTGGTCTTTTCATCTGGGCTGTAGCCCTGTCAAAGAAAGCGAAAACTTTTTGAACAGCGATTTTCTAACTTGAATTCCTCCTCCCCCTGATTGTCCTGGGGATTGCATTATGGTTTATGTTGTCAGGGGCCACTAGAGATTGATTATACCAAAAATCAACTCCGGAGGTCTTCATGGGGCTGAGATACAGAGGTGTGAAAAATAAAAAAAAACCCAACTTGTTCTGTCGTGTAAACTGTTCCTTAGTCGCTTTTTTCTTTTATCTTTCTTATCAGTGAATTTGCTTTTGTTGGCTGCTGACGTTTGGTTCTCTTGGCGGCCAGGACGCGGGAGCGTCCCGGCCCCCACAACAAGTACAAATTATTTTTTAAGTACTATTTTTTTAGAAAGTTTAATTACTGTATGAATGAAGGTTACTTGTATTCAAATATATTAAAATTAGAAGGCAAAGTTAAGAATTCCAGGATTGAAGGGCAAATATATACATAAAAGTGTCACACCCACAAAAATAGATTGAGCAAACAATGAAAATTATATTATTACATTTTTGAAATTTAGTAGCTAATTGAGATTAGGTTTTCAAACAAATTGACTATAAAGTTTACCTCTGAGTGCATATCCAAAATCCAGACATATTTTGGTGAAGCAATTTCAGCATCAGAAAGATTGATTTTTAAAAAATCTTCAGAAGCATAGGAACTTGCATCTCCTTTAACTGGAATATGAAAGGAAGACTTTTTGTGAAAAATCAAATAATTTTAAGAAAAATTAAATAATTGTGTGAAAAATCAAAAATTTTTGGTGAAATATTTTGTAAAAACAAAAATTTCAACCTTTCGAGATGGCACAAACTGCATCATTGAAACTTTCAGTCACATGTTTTTCCTCTTTTCTGTTGAAAAGATAATTCTTGAGGGTTTTCCTAGTATTTAGGGGGGGGGCATCACTCTCTGGGAGATGGGCCCCCTTCAAGTATCAATATCCAGGGGTGCCCACCTGGGGGAGGGGAGTCATGGTGCCGACTGCCCCATTGAAATTTTTAGAGGGGGTTGTTTTGAGGGGTATTTGTCTAAAATTTGGGGGGCTGTTGCTTTTGGGGAGTCTCTGTGATTTTAAGCAGGGATGGGGCCTTGCCCTTAGGGGGGTGGGCACCCCTGCAATATTTATATATCACTCTATATATCTATATATCATGTTAAATTATACTAGAAATGTGAGATGTAAAAGTATTTAAAATAATTGAAACAAAAAAAAATAAATAAATAAATAAGACTCAGGTAGGGGTTTAGCATTTAACTTTTTAAAGACCATGGAATTTTATTTAGAACTTATCAATTTTGTGATTTATTAAAAATAAAAAGAGATTTTATTTGCCTCTTAACAAAGTGTATTAAATATCAAAAATTCTGACTCCAAAAGAGGAGGCAAAGAGATCGCAGTTCTCAAAGTGAGACCATCAAAAGTATTAAAAATGGCTTATGAAAGAAAAATCTTTTTAAAAATTACTTTAGAATTGCACTTTAGAGGCCTATGATAAACATATCATTAAAACCTATCGAAGCAAGTGAAGCAAAAATAAAATAAACCATCGATTCAGCATTTCAGATTTTGACTCAAAAGAGAAAATGGAATTTTGCTTTAAAAACTTGAAATAAGCGTTGTATCAGAAATAAAGAGAATATTCATTTATTTGCCGCCGTAATAAAGGGGAGTTGGCAAGAAAAATTAATAAAATAAGATTATCGTATCCTTTGTAAACAGATTGCATTTTTCGAATTGAAGGCATCATCAAGTATAAAAATTCTGAATAAAAACGTTAATCATCCTTGTTAGCATCGATAATTCAAACCCATGTAACTTTCTCCCAAAATAACGTTCAAACATCGCACCATAAAAATGCAAATATTGTCAAGCTGGTACAATGATGGGAATATTTTCTAATCAAGTCATGAAATGTTTTAACGCCAGATGCTAAGTGGTGATAATATTAAAGCTGATAACCCTATCTGATGTAATCACGTTTTTCCCCCACCTCTGCTATCTATTTGCAGCTCTAAAGTTAATTTCCCTGATATATTATTTTTATAATAATCAGGGGTCTCAGTAGACTTTTCAAAACTTTAGGGGAATTTTAGGAACTCTTTGGCAAAATTGTATTAAAATTTTAGGGGTAATTAAAAACTTTATAAAAAAAAGACAAATAATAATTTTTATACCTAATTTATATTAAGTAGCCAGAGAACACCTGAAGTTATCTTTTTAAAATTTGATCTTTTCACTTTCAAAGATGTGCAGTTACAAGTTTTTGCAATTGACCAACTTCTACAAATATTAAATTCTGTTCAAAATTCACTTCCATAATGTCTTGCTTACAGCAGCTTTCTAGCTTTTCCGTATCCTCTTTAATTGATATAGAGCAAAACTTCCATTTTTTTAAAACTCATTAATATTTTTGCTATTTCAACAAATCTGCAAATCTATATTTTTTCATCCTAGTTGATTCCTTTTCAAGCTCATTCTTTGTCATTTTTCTTTTCAACTATTAAAACAGTGGTGCGGAACCTACAGATTGTGAAGTTGTCGCATGCAGCCTGTTATGTTCAATATTACGACTCTCTTTGAAGCGACAACAATTTTTAGTTAGTATATTTCTTCTCTTAAATAGTTTCAAATGTTATTTAGAAAATTAAAAATAAACTATACACAATCTCTGGCCAATGAGATTCATCTTTATAACTGTAGGTCTAAGGTTTAAAGAAAATTTTGGATCAATTGAATTAACTTTTTGTGTGATTTATGATAATCCTTCTCTGTTTTTAGGTATCAACAATACTGTGACAAAGAGATAATACAAATGAAACTTTGATTTTCCAATGCCAGTAAACTTGGGAAAATCTTAGTTTAAAATGATTTTCATATTTTATTCAGTAATGTCACATCTTTATAAATTCTACTAACTGCTGATAATGTACATTTACCTGTACAATTTTGCTTTGAAGAAACGGTAAATTATGTAATATATATATATATTTTTTTACCTCCTCAATTCCCAAAAAAGTTTCCTATTCATAAAGTTCTTCAGACTCACAACAATAATTTGATTTGAAAGGTATATTGCACTAAACATATTCATTACTTTTTATCAAAGTCCACATACCTGCATCTCAAACCTGCCACCCCACTCCCAAGAATATTGTGATTTTTTAAGTAGTACAAACATTTTTGTAAATTAAGAGGAAGCTGCAATTTTATACATACCAGCTAAAAAATATCAAGAAATAAGATGTGATATTTAATGGATTTTTTAAAGCAGAAAAAATATGCAAATGGCAATGAAAAAATTGTTGAGCAGAAATTTTAAGAACTGTTGGAACAATTAATATTATAGTTGACATAGCAAACAAAATTTTGAATGGGCAATGAAAATAAAGAAAAGAAAACCTTGACTTGTGCTACTCACAAGATTTTATGACATTAGCCTAAGTTAACTAGACCTGCTGTATTCCCTGATTTCTAGATTCCAACCCTATCGCAAACACCCTAATCAACGTTTCAGATCAATTTAATATTTCAACATCTATTGAAGAGGATTTTCGCCCCTTCTTCTTTGTCACATTTCCCATGTATCAACTTCTGGAGAGGGAGAGAAATGAAGAGACTACGTTCATTCACAACACACACAAACTAATTTATTTTCTATATACGGAAACAGTATACATGATGGGCAGCCAATTTGCCCTTTATCCCGAATAGCGGTCAAGAGATATCCAAATTTATCCCGCTATTCGGTCAGGAGATTTTTTTTGGCAGTCATGCCTTCATAGCTGCCTATAGCTATATGAACTCAGGCGCTCTCATGCATTTGCGCAGAAGGCAATCGCGGAAAGCCCCATTACGCAATTATGGAGATCCCAAGTTATTAATCTTGGGATCCCTGTCAAGTGTTACGAATGTAACCACGTGGAGCATATAATTTCTTACATCTATATAAACCAAAAATACAATCCAGTTGTGTGTATGAACAAGAACATGTTTAACAAATATACAAATTTGAAACTAAAGAAACAAATGCACTTTATTCACTTTAAAAAAATATATATTGTATTAGAAATGAATGTTTTTAGTGTTAGACTCAAAGATAAGCTAAAAAAAGATACATTTTGATGTTCACCACAAAACAATATAAGTCAATGCAATAACAGAACAAATTTTAAAGTAGAAATTAAAAGGGCAGAGTGAAACATATTTTTTCAAGCATGAATCATTTGCCTTTGCTCTCCCTGTTCTCAAGATGTAAGGTCTTAAATTTAGGTGACATTTTAAAAACAGTCATGAAATTTAACTATTTAATTATTTCATGGAAATAGAAACTTAAAGTCTCTGTAGCTTCCTTAACATGCAATATATAGACATTCTGAAAAGTTTCAAGAACCTTCCCTTATAGCTAAATTTGGCAACTTTTCTTAAACTCACCCAACATTAAGACTTCATATTTCAATAACAAGGGAATGAGGAAAATGATTTATGCAACAAAAACATGTTACACTGTGCTCTTTCAAATGCTACTTATATAAAAAAATATACCATTATCATACTATTCGATTGGCTCCCTGGTCAGATATTGATTTTGGCAGCTTTTGATTTTGGAAAGAGTCATTATTATTTTATGACCACAAATATCAGACAGGAGGCAGGATACAGTTTTTATGGGGGAAAAACTGGTTTTCATCAGGACATGGTAAAGACCTCGGAAATAATATTTGCATTAGCTACTGTTCATTTGCAGGCACAAAGTAAAATTTTTTTTTCTAATAAGCCTCGACATTTTATATTATAGTTTATTCTTATACAATATTTTAAATAAACATATCATTACATATTAACAAACTACCATTGTGCTGTTAGATAAATAATAAGATGAGAGCTATCTCATGAGTTTTAGATGTAGAAAAAATAATTATAAGGGGGGGATGGAGGGGAATAAAAGTTTTGTGCAGTTGAAAATTTTAATAGATAATTCCATAAAATTTTCAAAGTTCTCAGTAACTTTTAATTTAACTTCATTAAAATACTTTATTTTTGCAACATGAGTATTACATCAATGTAAATCACTGTCCTATTTTACTCCTTTTTTACACACAAACAAAAGTTGTATCTTGCTACAGGCTGTTAAGAAGACAAAAAAAATTAGATTCGTAATTCATGTTTCATCTTTTATTTAACTGGATAAGAAAATTCATGTGTTTCTTCTGCTTAAAAAGTTTAGCTTAGAAGAAAAAACTAGATACATTTAGTTTACCCTGTAAATGAGCTTACAGATCATTTTCTTGAAAATTGTTTCAAAAAAATTACAAAGGAAAAAATATTTTTTAAGGACGAAAATTTTTAATAGCACAGCTATTATAAGTTAATGTAATAATTATTTTTTAAAAATTCGTCATCAAGTCATAAGAACAATCGTTTTGCTTTTGCCAAAAGTTGCCAAAAAGTTTATCTTCCTCTTCAGTAGGTTGATTGGCCAGTAGTTGACCATTCAGAGGAAATTTCTACAAGCTTTATTTAATTTCACAGGGAAAAAGCTGGAAAAAAATTGAAAAATTTTCTATGTGTTTGTAAAACTATCAGGATCAATGGTTGTTTATCATTTTTCTGTTTTACTTACTATTTTTCAGCTTATTTCGAATAGAAGTTAAAAAGGGAGTTTTCACCAATAGTTGACCACTCACTTCCAATAGTTGAGCACGTTTTAAACACTAAAATCTGAAATTTACACTATTAAAATCGAACCAGATGCATGCCTGTATGTACTTATGTTCCTTTAAAGGTCGCCCCTGATTGGTTGTTGGGTGAATGACGTTGTCGTGTAGATCCCCCAAGGTGAGGGGGGAAATTAATTGGAAAGGCAACCGTATCGTATAGTGGGTGCATTGAACCCAAGCCGGAGTCTTGCAACCACGACAATCGCAAGAACCCCTTGACCAATGAAGCGTACAACTCGTAAGTGTGAGAATTATATGACGGGGACAATCAGACACACATGACATCATCATACAGGTCAAGCACTTTTAAAGATAACTAAGGTTGGCACTTTTAAGTTACGTAATTACAGAAATAAATTGGAAGTGTCTCACCCATCATGTGATCTCGCCTCGCAGGCCCGCTGAAATCCAAACATGAAAAGTCCACACAAAAGTTTAGAATGGTAAATAAGGAAGTTTATTTTCACCAAGTTGAATGATGTCCCAAAAATTGGCACACAAGCCGTGCGATGCCCGGTCGGCAGCACTGGGACGAAACATCATCAGCACACAATGATAATACATTATCAATTCCAATTTAGGCCAACATAATATGCGAACTAACATCCAAAAACATCAAGCACACACATGCAGGCAGGTTGGGGACATAATGAACATCCCCGGCTCAAAATCGGGAAGTTTGGCCAGACATAGCGGGAAACGGCACATCCGCTAAAAAAACAAACAAGCCCCGCGCACGTCAACACAGCACGGAGGAAAATTATATACTCCCGAAATATGCGAGCAAATTACGTGGCAAGCGAAAAAGTCCGTTACACCGATAACAAAACGGGTGATCGAAATGCACAAATCAAAACTCTTAAACAAAGCATTACTATATTCGGCAGCCTATGATCGCAGGGAAAAAGACACTGGCGCCACGCACGAAATAACCGTCTGCTCTGACGTCATCACTTTTCTAAAATCACAGACCGGGTTAGATCAAAAGTTCGCTCTGAGGAAATCTCCTGCGCGAAATCGAAACAAACGAAAAAAATAAGGGAATCCAATGTGGATTACACCACATTTCCCCCTTTCGACAAAGTTTTGAAAAAAAAAAAAAAAAAAAATTGGTCAAACAGGAGAAGAGAAAAAAAAATCGTCAGGTACAACTAGTACAAATAGGCACATGCACACATCAGAAGCTGTAAAGAAGCCTTTCACAACAGGTGTAATCGCAAAAAAATGTTCAAGAGGTTGTCAGAAAAAAAAATTGTGCATCGAAATTCTACTCAAGCCACGTAATCATCAAAATGCTCAAAGAAGGCACAACACAGGGCAAACAATTATGTACGAAAGCTCTAATTTGCAAACAAAAAAAATAAATTGGCACGTGCTGCTCAAAATTTTAACACTTCCGATTGAGCCTCAAAAACTTCCCAAAAGAGCATCAACAAAAAAAACTTTGTTTTTTTTCTTAAAATTGCCAAAATTTTCAAAATCAACTATATACAATGGCATCAAGCATGTCAAACGATTCAAATTTTCAAATGCCAAACACAAAAAGAGAGCAAAATGGCCAAAAATTTTCAATTAAAAAAAACTCTCTTTCAAAGGTTTTCCAAAAAGGCCAAAACATGCCAAAAGTATACTGATCAGCAATATAATTTTTCACTTTCATTCATCTCCATATATACAAGGATATTCAAAATTTTCAAATTGGCATTTCACAACAAACATTTGATGCATTAAATTTTTTTACATGTCATTTCACAATATCAAATTCAAAATTTTTCATTTTCAAAAAAAAAACTTGCATCAAATTGAAAGATTTTGGCATTGCATCAATTGAAACTTTTCTTCAATTTTTTCAAACTTTACACATCATACAATCAAATTACTCAGATGCAATTCTCTTTATACATACAGTGTTTCAGCTAACACAGAACATGGGTGCATTAAAAATCTCAATCAAAAAAATTTTTCACTTCTCAAAATGCACCAAAAACTTTTCATTGGTACCAAAAAAATATACAAAATGGCCATATATCAAATTCTGCAATATTTACAATCACTAGTGAATCCGAAAATCAAAAATGTGTACACATGGCAACTGCAGCATTCATTAAAACGGAAAAAAAATCACACATGAATTAGCTCTGATCAGAGGAGATGTTAGATTTTCAATCATCTCAAAAAAAATTGCATGCTCTCAAATTCACTTCACAGAACATGGAATTCCACAAAGAAAGAATATGTACATGTTGACACAGAATGCCCTTCATTCAAATCATTCATTTCAAGTTGTCACACATCATTCAATTGGTACTCCAAGAAGGTTACAATTTTGAATGAGGTACGAAGGAAGATTTTTCCTTCACATTACAACAACACATTTTTGTAAAAAAAAAATTCCAAATGTGTGAAATTTTGAGGTCGAAGTGAAAAGAGGAATCAGATCTGAACAAATTT
This sequence comes from Uloborus diversus, assembly GCF_026930045.1. NCBI lineage: Eukaryota > Metazoa > Arthropoda > Arachnida > Araneae > Uloboridae > Uloborus > Uloborus diversus. The sequence goes on from NC_072740.1 coordinate 131,324,658, forward strand.
AGATAGCCAAAAATGTACCTCTACAACACCAAACCAAAATGGGGAAAACGGGACAAAAGAAGTAGGTGATCACCAATTTCAACAGGGCTCAACCAAACCAAAGAGCACCATCAAATGAACCTTTCACATTCAGCAATTCATTTCAATCAGTCAACCTGCAAAAAAGGGCAAACAAACGTGACAACAGAGGAACTCATATTTACAAATAAAAGGTATTTCACATATAAAATATCAAGAGCAAGTTTCAAAATTCTTCAATCTAAACTCACTTTCCAATTATTTAAATGCTTTCAAAGACATGTGACCGATTATTCAAAAGCATACCAAAATATATTTCAAATTCAAATAAAAAAAATCTCTCCAAAATTTTGCTTTCAAAAGGTAATACACAAAACATTTTTTTTCAAAAACCTGCCATTTTTTTTTCAGCAAAACGTCAGATGGGTCACAAGCAAAAAAAACCAAAGCGGTATGCAAGTTGAGTGAGATCAAATGCCCTTCACGTGAATTTTTAACTTCAATAGACAATCATCAAAAAAAATTTGGCTATTCATTCACAAGCATATTTTATGTTATGCATCAAACTCAAAAAAAATTCACTTTTCATCACTCAACATTTACTTTTGTCAAAAGAGAAAAACTAGAATTGTGTGACAAAGACAATTCCAAATTTCAACCACAAGCCAAAGGGAACGCATATGCACAACATCCATCATCATTAAAAAAAAATTCAAAAGCAAACATCAAAATTTTCAATCAAAAATTTGTCAAGAAAGAAAAATATATACAAGATACTTGACAGCATTTCATCTTGGAAGAAGCACCCCAAGGTCCATGTTTCTTGTAGAAGACAACTTCTTCATGCGCGTTACTTGCAAAAAGTTCCAGTCGCCATTGCACATACACTAAAAAAAAATATTTAAACACGTATCACTGAATTTCTGGAGGCACTACCACCTATTGATGAGATCACTTCATCATCAGGAACACTTGCCCAAATCAGAGGTCCCTTCATGGCACTCGGTAAATAGAGACAGGATCATTAAGCACTATTATTTCAGAGGCCCAATCACTATCACGGTCAGCAGAAGGAGCCACAGGGACACAGCGGCGGCAGCGCACATCCAGCTACTCAACGTCGCCGAAGCTGGTATGGGGATCTGGTCTGTTGCACCGGCACAGGATCATGCTGGGGAACAGAAACTCCGACATCATTCTGGATGTCAGGCACAGAAACGGCATCAGGAACCGAAGACGGTCCGGCGGAAGCATCAGGGCTCTGGGGTCTCACAGCAGGAACCACATCAGCATTCACAGGTACCTGAAATGGGATAGGAGATTCCGGTCTCCCAACATCATTGTTCTTATTCCCAAATTGTTCACCACCCAAATGTGATTGTCTTTTTTGGAACTTCACCAAACGGTTTACATGTATTTTCTTCAATGGTGCCTGCTTGTTATTCAATTCCTGAATAAGACGCAATACGGGTGAGATCACTTTTTTAACAAAATATGGGCCATCATATGAAGGTTTGTACTTGTTTTTTGACTTCAAGTACACAAGATGACCAGCTTGAATATTACAAGGTTTACAATTTTCATTATGACTTTGATTTTGTGCCAACTTTTTAGTTACAGAATTCCGGTAGACTTCACGATACACAAATTGAAGTTGCGCTAAAAGCTTGTGCAATTCAAAAGCGGAATCCAAAGATGGATTAATATTGAAATTGACAATGTCTGTGATCAAAGACAACTCCCGACCGAAGTGAACAAGATTAGGAGAGAATTCAGTAGTTGAATGTGTGGACGCGTTATAACAGGCTTTATGAACGTCAACAGCATAATCAAAATCAAGACCAGAAGCTAACAAAGCTTTAATTGAAGTTTTAATGGACAAGTTCACCCTTTCACTCAGAGTGTTAGCCTGGGCATTTGCCGACGTTGTATGCCTTAATTGTATATTAAAAAGCTGATTAAATTTAGCAAACAGTTCACAATTGAACTGACGACCAAGATCTGTCAAAACTAATTCAGGTCTGCCAAACAAAGTGACGTATTTAAAGAAAGATTTAGCAACTGACACAGCAGTTATATTATTCAAAATATACAACTCTAAGTGTCTCGAAAAGGCATCAATGACAGTTAAGATGTATTTGTTGTTGCTAAAAGGTCCAACAATGTCGAGTGTCACCAATTGATTACATTTAACAGGTGAAAAAGTTTCCTGAAAGGGTGCTTTGTTTATACGATGAGGCTTTGCCTGAATGCACTTAGTACAACTAGCACAGTAATTTAAACAATCAACATACATTCTCTCCCAATAAACATTTTTAGTTAAGAATGCATACGTCTTATTTATGCCAAGATGTGAATGATGAGCAATACTTAAAACTTTAGCTTTTAAAGAGTCAGGAATGACAATTTTCAAATTTTCCTGATCATCATTAGATGAATTACTTTTGCACATCATTAAAACCAAAGTTTCAGGATGGATACAAAATTTGTTATGTTTTTCAAGAGCAACTCTATTAAGAATATTATTATAAATGACAGATAATTTAGGATCTTTTAACTGCTCTTTTAAAATTGTCGACTGAGTTACTTCCAACAAAGGATCTTTCTCCTTTTCTCCAACATCAATTAAACTCAACACATTAACACAATGTTGTAAAAGTGTACCAGAATTCTGTACATTATCAACAAAATTTACATTTTGATCAGCCCCATCAGTGTTTACACAATTCCCAGTATTATCCTCATACAATTCAACAATTTCCGGTAAAACTTCCTCCTTATCGAAAGTTGTGTCAACCACAGGGTTAATTCGATTATCACGCAACAAAGAAGGATCTGATACTATATCAACTTGATGATTTGTAAGGTCTGTGCGAGAGAGCATGTCAGCAAATAAATTTTTTTCACCAGCCAAATGTAAGAAGGAATAATTGTACTCAGATAAAGTCATTAGCCACCGAGTAGTTAAAGATGCAGGAGACGAGTTTTTACTGTAAAATTTCAGACTTTTGGCATCACACAATAAAAAGATGTGGCGATTAAATATGTATGACTTGAATGCTTCGAGAGTCTTCACAATTGCCATCAATTCTAGCTTTATAGCAGGATACCTTGTTTCTGCTGGAGAAAGCAATTTCGAGAAGAAAGAAATTGGGATAAACAAACCTTCCCTCTTTTGCAAGAGCACACCACTTATTGCCAGTCCACTTGCATCTGTGTTCACATAGAATTTCTCATTCCAATTCGGTTGAACAATATATGGATTTTTGAAAAACACTTCTTGCAATTTTTGAAAACATTCATTTACTTCATCTGTCCATTTAAAAACTGCTTTAGGATGGGTCAACTGATTCAATGGATGAATCAAATCAGAAAATTTGTATATGAGTGTTCTGTAATATGAGCAAATACCAATGAAGCGCTTCAGCTGCTTCTTTGTTTTTGGCGGAGGAAAGGAAGTAATTTTCACAATATTTGACGAGATTGGCAAGACTTTATGTTGAGAAATCTGGAATCCCAGGTAATCTATTTTGTCCATGAAAAAATGACATTTTTTGGGTGACAGAGTCAAGTTAAAGTCTTTAAGGACTGAAAACAGTTTCTGAAGCTTAGCCTTCATCTCGTCAAAGGTTCTGGAACCAACGATCAAATCATCTTGATAACTAAAAATTCCATCCATGTTTGTTTGTTCACAAACAGTGTCAGAATAATGTTGTTGTATGCTCGCTCCACTGGCCACGCCAAAAGGAATTCTGTGAAAAGCATATGTACCCCAAGGTGTAGTGAAGGAAAATTTGTCTCGGTACTCTTCTGGTAAATCAATTTGATGATAGGCAGCATGTAAGTCCAAAGTTGAAAAATATTTGTATTCTGACAATGAGTTGATCAGGGAATGGATCTTCGGAAGCGGGTAAGATGAATGAACAATTATGGCATTTAAAAGTCTTAAGTCTAAGGCCAATCTGTACTTTTGTACACCTGATCCGTCATCTTTTTTCTTCACCAGGAGACAGGGGCAACCATAGTTAGATAAATTCCTAGAAATCACGCCAGCCTCTTGTAATTGATTTAATTGATTTTTAGCTTCTTCTTGAAGACTCTGAGGTATGGGAAAAGGAAGCGCCTTAATTGGATAATCATGAGTAAATTGAAAATCAACTCTGATTCTGTCTGAATGACCGAGAGAGTTCAAAGAACTTGAAAAACACTGTGTATTTCCTTTCAGCAGATTTTGCATGTCAGACAGTTGATTATCCTTTAAATGAGCCACATTAAAATTTTCCAAGTTAAATTCTTTTTCCCTGAGTTGCACAACTTCATTAGACGCCTGAATAAAGTTCAGTGAATGCTCATTATTTTTATTCTCAATCTCCTGAATATGGTCAATTTGACTCAAATGCCCCAAAGTCATGTTTTTATTGAGATGAACTTTTTGAGAAGAATTGTTCTCAACGTATAGATAAAAAGAATTTTTTTTGCACAACTGCCCATTCGAGTCCTCATCAATAGCAATTATTGAGTCTTCAATTTTAACTGAATTTACCGAATCACAAATTGTAAACAAAAAATGTGATTTGTTGTCTAACTTCCCATGAGCAAAAACTTTAATGAGAGCAGTTTGTTTTGGTTCAACAAATTGTTTAGAAAAAACCTGAACTCTATTCATTGCTTCCAAAGTGGGAGATGTGTAAGCACTACAATTATTACACACGTTCACATTGTTGTCAAGTTCATGAGGGCTCCTCAACAAAGGAAATTTGTTACCGTCATAAAATAATACATTCTCTTTAGGGAGAATATACATGTTATGTTTAGTTAAGAAATCATAACCAAGAATTCCCACAAATGGAGAATTATCTCTGATATTCATAGTGTAGAAAGAATGACGAAAGAAATTACTTTGAATTTTAAATGAGAATTCTACACATGAAATAAAATCTACACTGGAATTCACAGTGGATACAGTTATTCTTCTTCCTAAATTTTTGATTTTGACAATTTGTTTAATTTTCTGGACAACATCATCACTCAAAATGCTAAGACTAGCTCCAGAATCAATTAAAAAAGGAAAAAACAAATTAGAAATTTGAACTTTGACCAATGGTAACTTATTTGACAAGTCCTCATGATGTGAACTTTGTAATCTTACATTTACCAGAGCAGCAGGAATAAATTCCTTAGCTTCAACCGACAATGAGGAATTATTTTTCACAGGAGAAGTTTGAGTTGCAAGAGTTTTACCCAATTTAATGACACCGGTAGACTTTCTAACAGGTTTCGAGCAACTATAACCACTAGAGCGAGTCACATCAGATACAAAAGCACTACGATTAACAGGATTATTGCCCATCACATTTAAATTTTGATGAAAAGGCATTAAATTGTCGAAAACAGGTGGTTGTGACATCACAGCATTATTTGCAGGCAAAAATGACAAGTTAAAACCAGGAGGAGGTGGAAAAACCTGATTGTGTACATTGTAACCAGCATTATTACCATTATGGACATTTTGTGTATTTTCATTAGAGTTCAAAAAATTTTGTCCATTAACAACATTTTGGTTAGCAAAATTTGCTCTGTGTTCAACAACTGGTTGAAGTAATGAAGAATTACCTCCACCTGAATATGAATTATTAACCATGGGAATATTGTTAGGTATGAAATTACAATTGTAATTTGGTAACAATTCAACAGTGTTATGAATAGGTTGTGGGAACTGAAATCTGGGCTCTGGATTTTGTACCGACAGACTTCTATTTGGAACATGATGTTCAAAATTTACCATTGGTGTCTGATTTTGCATTTGGCACGAATTCTCTGATGTCAGTGGGACAGAATTTTGAATTGTGTCAACGCGAACAGTCTGCGAACACTGAACACTTTTAATTGGAGAAAATTGAGTTCCCACATCATTATATGTCACCTTATTTTTAAGAATTTCTGAATAACTCAAAAAATTAACCTGACTATTCTCCTTATTTTCATGCAAAGGAAAACGTTCATTTCTTCTCCGATACAAATTATCAAATCTAGCATTTGCATTATTAAAATTTCTCGACAACGACTTATTTTGAAATCTCACATTGTTATTAAATTGTTTCAAAAATTGAAAACACTTTGATTGAACATGCCCCAATTTACCACAAAAATTACAAATGATTTTAGCACTTTCTCTATCATTACAAAATTTTTGTTTCCCATGAAACACACCATTTTGATCAGAACGCTTTAAAGGAATTTCATCAACATCAGACAAATCATCCACAGAGGTAAACAACTTTTTTCTAGGTAAACAATCATCAGAGTTCATTTGTGAATTTGCATTGAGATTTTCAACATTTTTTAACTGCTCTTCTAAAAACACGATTTTTTTGTTAAGAGCTACTACCTGTTCATCAGAAAATTGAGGTTGGTCATAAGACTGAACATCTCGTTCTAATTGTTGCAATTGTTCAATTTTGTTTACAGCTGAATCAAAAGACTTTATGTTCAACTCCAAAATTTTGGATCTAAAGTCTGAAGGGATAGTGGATAGCAATTTCTGCAACATTATCTCATTCTGGAATTCTGGATTTTTAATTTTGAAAACATTAGTGGTAATTAATTTTATTCTATGAGCCAAATTCAAAATTGACTCTGATTCTTCCATGCAAAGGGCATGAAAATCTTTCATAGAATAAATATTTGTGACCGGCTTGAAAAATGTCAACAAAGCATCAGTTATTTTTTCTACTGAATCAGAATAGCGTAAATCAGGTGTTTCCAAAATATATTTGAGTGCAGTTCCTGTCAATTTACTTTTTAAATATAGCACCCCCTTCTTATTTTGCAAGAATTAACTTCAATTATATCTTTTACTTGCTCTACAAAATATTCAACCTGAGTGGAATCACCACTAAAATTGTTTACATGCAACATAAAAGGCGATTTGTTTACATTAGGAGACCTTGAAACGTTTTGAGGGGTTTGTGTAACATTTGTGTTTACATTTGAATTCACGTTATTTGTACCGTTAGAAATAACAGCACGAGGTGCACTATTTCTGCGAATATGATTTCTGTTTTTCATGATTATCACTTCCGAGAATTTTTCTTTTTTTTTACAATATTCACAAATCAAATATTTTTAGTCATGTCAACATATCAAAATGCATATTGAACATATCAAAAAAATTTGCACCTCTAGACCCCCAAAACACATTTTGAGTCTGATTAACCCAGCAAAATTCTTCACACAAATTATTCATTTTGTTTAGAAAAAAAATTTTTTTTTGTCACACCCCAAAAAAAGGGACTGGTCACGCACCAAAAATGTCGTGTACATCCCCCAAGGTGAGGGGGGAAATTAATTGGAAAGGCAACCGTATCGTATAGTGGGTGCATTGAACCCAAGCCGGAGTCTTGCAACCACGACAATCGCAAGAACCCCTTGACCAATGAAGCGTACAACTCGTAAGTGTGAGAATTATATGACGGGGACAATCAGACACACATGACATCATCATACAGGTCAAGCACTTTTAAAGATAACTAAGGTTGGCACTTTTAAGTTACGTAATTACAGAAATAAATTGGAAGTGTCTCACCCATCATGTGATCTCGCCTCGCAGGCCCGCTGAAATCCAAACATGAAAAGTCCACACAAAAGTTTAGAATGGTAAATAAGGAAGTTTATTTTCACCAAGTTGAATGATGTCCCAAAAATTGGCACACAAGCCGTGCGATGCCCGGTCGGCAGCACTGGGACGAAACATCATCAGCACACAATGATAATACATTATCAATTCCAATTTAGGCCAACATAATATGCGAACTAACATCCAAAAACATCAAGCACACACATGCAGGCAGGTTGGGGACATAATGAACATCCCCGGCTCAAAATCGGGAAGTTTGGCCAGACATAGCGGGAAACGGCACATCCGCTAAAAAAACAAACAAGCCCCGCGCACGTCAACACAGCACGGAGGAAAATTATATACTCCCGAAATATGCGAGCAAATTACGTGGCAAGCGAAAAAGTCCGTTACACCGATAACAAAACGGGTGATCGAAATGCACAAATCAAAACTCTTAAACAAAGCATTACTATATTCGGCAGCCTATGATCGCAGGGAAAAAGACACTGGCGCCACGCACGAAATAACCGTCTGCTCTGACGTCATCACTTTTCTAAAATCACAGACCGGGTTAGATCAAAAGTTCGCTCTGAGGAAATCTCCTGCGCGAAATCGAAACAAACGAAAAAAATAAGGGAATCCAATGTGGATTACACCACAGACGTCATCACAGATGTCACTTGACTTTGATGATGATTACACAACAGTGATTACTAATCAGTTAAAATGTCGTGAAAACTTTGTGACATTTGGCGCCCCAACTTTATATTATATCTTCAATTTCTTGCCAAACCTATAGACTACAAACGACTATGACGTCATTGATATATAAGACGCCGAAGGCACCTCAGGCGGAGAATCTAGCCACCCTAGACTGCTTGTATAATGCTTAATTATTAAAACATTACTACTAAAAATAATGCATTGATATTATGGGTGATCAGCGTAAGTACACTAAACTCCTAATTATCCGCAGAATAGGGTGACATGGTAATCGCGGATAAGTGAATTTTGTGGATAATCAGTAAAATAAATTTAAAGCGATAGCTAAAAAAATCAACACTCGCACATAACTTTTAAACTCTGCCAGTGATGACCTATTAAATTTTAAAAAGTCGCCACATTTGGCGACATTAAGCAATTTCTCACCAATTTTGGCTCCAAAAATATGTTGCCAAAAATGATGCCAATTTAGCGATATCTCTTCAATTTCTCGCCAAGTCCATAGCAGCCACTGCAAGCAGATATGACGTAACCATCATGCAAGTTGCTGCAGGACTCAAACCTTACTGTCGACCCAAATCTAGTCAGCAAAGCTGCCAGAATAATGCCTAAATATTATAACATTACTGTTAAGTAAACCTTATATGAAAAATGTTTAATAGTTTATAGGGGGTGTCCAAAAGTAACTTTCCCTATAATACGGAGTTCTAGCAGCCTATTTGCTGAACTTATCGATCCAACATTTTAGATACGGTTATTTGAAGGAATGCTTTTGAGATTGATGATTTTAAACAACTCAGTGATCTCATGGCTGCGGTTACAGTGATAGAATCTCAATGTTCAAATGACAAATTCACTTTTTCCTTGAGCAAATTGATCAGTGTATTGATGAGACAAAAATTTTTTCGAGCCTCAATCGAAAATTGTTTGTTCGAAAATTTAAGCACTGACTAAAGAAACATGCTTTCCCCTCTGCATTTTAAAGATTTTTTCCTTAAGCTTTGTACATGATGTTTAGTGGTTGGTGCTTCTAATACTGTCTTACCCTGTGAGTTACGCAAAATGCTTATTTTTTAAATTGTCACTAGGATAAACAATTTTCATCTTTGCACTTTTTGTCACATGCCACTCGTTACAACGCAATTTGAGGTTTTTCAACATGCGGATCAATTTTCACAAGAAAAATGTGAGTGTTGTAATTCGAAATTTCCAAAATTAGTTTACTATAACAGAATCTGTGTTAGCACTGTGTTGTTTAAAATTTTCGCAATTAGGAGAACATCTGTTCAAATAACCGTATCACAAATTTTGGCTCTATTGGTTCAGTACACAGGCAGCTACTCAATTACTTGCAAAAATACGTTTTTTTTTAAACAAAAGTAGCATTATATTTTATCTTAAGCTAAAAGATGTTTGTAATCACTTTGGTTTTGAGGAAAAAGATTTAAAACTAACATAAGTTCATTACTTGACCGTTCTGGTCAACTACTGGCATTAATTGCATTTTAGACAACCAATAGTTGACCACCCTTCAATCCTAGCATAAATGATTAGTAAATAGATGCAATTTTTTTAATTTACCTAGTATAAACATGGATGATCAGCATAGATCAGTAAATGAACCTGAAGAATAAAATTTAACGTCGAGGAATCCGATTAAACATTTTATCTCACGACAATTACAGGGTTCACTTTACACCTGTGGTTTAAAAAATTCCCTGACTTTTCCATGTTGTTTTTTTTTAGAAAATTCCAGGTTACTCACTTTATTCAAAATTACATTTAAGTAGCAATGTGTAATAACTGAAACTTTTTCCTTTTTCTTGACTAATAATAAAGCAGAAAGTCTCTCTGTCTGAATCTCTCTCTGTCAGGATCTCTGTGATGCACATAGCCCTAGCCTGTTTGGCTGATTTTCATGAAATTTGGCACAAAATTAGTTTGTAGCGTGGGGGTGTGCACCTCGAAGCGATTTTTTGAAAATTCGATTTAGTTCTTTTTCTATTCCAATTTTAAAAACATTTTCTCGAGCAAAATTATCATAAGATGGACGAGTAAATTACCAAGTTATAACGTGGAACCATAACATGGGCAAGCCAATTGGTGAGAAATTCATCATACATTATTTGTAAATATAGAGGCGAACCAAAAGAGCTTTTAATTTTCTACTACAGGCAAAGCCGTGTGGGTGCCACTAGTAGATTTATAAAATATAAAAATCTTGATATTTTTTTCTCCCAAAATTTAAATTTTTTTTAAAAACATTTTGTTCAAAACTTTTCATTTGTTTACAATTTGTTAAAAACAAAGTACTTTCAACTTTTTTTAGGTTTTTTTTTTTTTTTTGATGCCAAGCATCATGCACATTAGCGTTTTGCTGTAAAGTCAGTTTCTGTAAATTTACATCTACTTAAATCTTGCAAACGACCAAATATGGTGACTAATAGGAAAATTTAAGATAATAAGTAGGTTTTTAAATTTGTAGCATAAAAGTAGTTATAAATAATTAACAATCCTTAGAAAACTACACTTAAGACAAAATAGTCAGTTTTTAGCACAAAGGCGTCTAAAGCAATTAGAACAAAATATGTTCTCAAGATAAAATTTCGCATTTTTCCAGAAAATAATTACGAATTATCTAAATAAAAGGGTCATATTTTGCATTGTTATCAATAGTTTGCATTGCAATCAACACCCAATGCCGTTTTCAGAAACCTAGTCACTTTAAAAGTTTTGTGTACTGCCATCTTGGAAATGACCAAATATCACAGCTACGTCAAAAATTAAGAAAAAATTTTTTGAATTGGTAGCATGAAAACAATTTAAATATAATAAATCTTCATGAAACTACAGTTCAGTTGAAATGTTTTAGCACATTTGCGTCCAAGGCAAAGAGGATAAGATTAAGTTTTATGATTAAGTTTTATGAACAAGATTTTTCATTTTTCAAGACAATTATATATTTGAAAAAGAAACACACACAATTTGCAGCACATTTTGCGTTATTTTCATTAGTTGCAGTTAAAGAAAACATCCAATTCTGCTTTGTTTTTGGAAACTTAGGCATTTAAGCTTTGTGTCTATTTCCATCTTGTGAATGACCGAAAATGGCGACAATGTTTCAAACAGTTAAAAAGAATTTCGGATACAAAAAAAAAAAAAAAAACGATTTTCCTCGATTGACTATCCCATCCTCAAGCTTCTGCTTTCGAAGCAGTAATTTTTCTTTGCCAAGGTTGAGTTTGTGCATTATTTCTCTTCACTCAAGGAATTTTTTCTTTGGAAATATTGAGGGACAAAAATGGCGACTCCGGAAGTTTTTTTTTGGGGGGGGGGGGAGGGGGGGGGTCGCTCCTTTCTTTTATTGCCATCATCATTTTGCCTCAAAATTTTTACAATTTTTTCAAAAAACATTGTTAAAAACGAAGATTAGATCTCATAGTACAAAACTCCCTGGGGAAAAAATGGAAAAAAATTTGGGGGGGGGGGGGGGCAAAATTGGAAAATTCCCTGACTTTTTAAGTATGTCATTTTTCCTGACAATTTTAGGTCTTGCTGGTTTTCCCGGAGCATACGAACCTTGACAATTCTCACTAGTACAAAAAGTGAGTTTCTTAAAAAATTTTATGTGTCTTTGTAATTGCAATCATCCTAATCTCCATTCAAAACTTTAGTTACAACTAAAATTATTAGAGAACACTTCATGGGATGCTATAAATTAGCTCTAGCAATCATATTAAAAATATCTACTTATTTATTTTTGTTTTGTACATATTAGTGCTTGAGTGGTCGACTACTGGCAGGTGGTCAATCACTGGCGAGTCACTCTACTTATAATAAATATAAATACAAAATTTGTTTAGAACTTTTTTATCTTTAAAATAATATCATTCGCATGCAAAAAATCAGAATAATCAATTTGACATTTCATCATCACCAAGTAAAAATCTGCTGCCCTTTTCGTTAGACTCCTTTTTCTTAGACTTATATTAGACTGTTACCTGTATGGGTTAATTTAACGATCTGTTATCCCATAAGGGATGATACTTTTTTTTACTATTTGCATACTAGTTATTTCGAAATTTAAATTTTTGGCACTTACACTATTTTGCTACTATGGGTTTCAAGTCAACTCTCTTGAAAGAAAAAAAATGAGAGAAAGAAACGTTTTTGCATACAGGTTAAGGAATTGCTAGTATCAATCTAAAAGAGTTATGAAAGTAGAAGAAAGATGCCCACTCATTAAAATAAAATAAAAACTTTCTAAAAGAGTTACACAATTCTACACACACAGTCCACTATTGAAAGTTTTGGAAAAACTGATATGAGAAACGATAATAGCATGCTTTACATTTATACCTTAGAAGATAATTTTCAGCAATAACATTAGTATTGTAAAATTGTAAAATAAAAAGTCAGAAAACTTAAATAATGTATAATTCAGAGTAAAATATTTCTAAGAAAATTACAAGAAAAAAAGAAGCCCAATTTTGCCTAAAAACTTTGGAAAGTAAGGGCATGTTTCAACTAAAAATAAAATTTATAAGAAACTAAGACTTTTAAAATGAAACAAATATATTAAGCATTTTATTATGCATTTTCAGCAAAATTTTCCTGAAAGGTAGAATTTGTTAGTACGAAACTGCATGACCATAACCTTTTTACAAATATGTAGAATTTATATCATTATGACTAACACAAAGTAGAATACAGTAAAACCTGTACACAACGATACTGTTGGGACCTAAAAAAAATATTGTAATAGATATGTTATCATTACAGACAGTTTGATTATTCATGCTGACATTTTGCTGGGGCCAAAAAAAAAAAAAAAAAAAATGTTATAGACAGGTTATCGTTATAGACAGAACTGTTATACACAGGTTTCACTGTAGTAACATAAATTGCACTTTTCAACACAGATTTTCTTTCAGTTATTTACACCCTATATTTCTAGTGATAAAGCACACTAAAACCTCTTGTATGTAGAGAGAAATATATATATTTTAATGCAATTAACTACAAATAATTTTAGCTCTTCAAAATAGAAAAAGCAATTTTTAATGCCCTCTAGGTTTTCAGTATTTACCATTCCATGAGCGTAAGAAATATCAAAGACTAATCCCAACAAAATATTTCAGTAAGAAATTTTCAATGTTTTATGAAAAATGAAGTGTTTCAGCACATTAAATTGAAAGTACTTTGAGGCATAAATGTTTCTATTGGACCAAAGCACACACAGAATTCTGTCTCAAGTAAAAGACACCAATGAACTAATCAAGTATGAAAGCAAAAAAATTGCAATTTTCCCAGTAGTTTGAGCACTATTTAACTGCAAATTATTAAAATAACAAAACTCAAAATTTATCAGATAAATTCATTACCCAAAACTACTGGCAACAGGTCCAAACATATTTTTGGCTGGTTTTTGGTGTTAAGCATTGAATCGTATGACCCTGCAGCCAGGAACATTAATATTTTATAAACATGTACTTGACTATAAATAAATACATAAATAAAGTTCCATACTATTATCTGCAGTTCCATGCAATCTATCTGATTTGGTAACTTTTGTGGTGTTCCAGGAGTCTCCATCTCCAGTTTTGGATGAAAATCTCTCCTTAAGAAAACCAAGAAAAAAAATTCATTGAAGAATATGGAGTATAATTTTTAAAGGTGCAAAGTGAAACTAGTATTCATTTTTTTACGTCTTGACGCATTTAAATGCAGTTTTCAAATGTAATCATGGTCATATAATACCCATACACTCAATAACTAATATATACCTTTCTGCTTAAAAAGGCAATTCATTTAACCCATCCACTATTTTGCTTTTACTTTACCTAATAAATTTCACAGCATTGGTTCAATATTTATGCCAAGTTAACATGTGAGTATTGTTACAAGTACGACTTTACTTCAGGTTTTTTTTTTTTTTTTAATGAAGAAAGTTCTTGCTAAAACATAGCAAACTTACTTACAAATATGTACACAAAAGTTGATGAAAATTACTAAAATATCCATAGCAATTAAAAAAATATCATAAAACATCGTAAACACAATGGTAAGCTTGTATTCACATTCAAATAGTATAAAACAATCAATAAGACAAAATTACAGCACATAGGCTTTGCAACAACAGAACTAAAACAAGCTCTCTGACTCACAACTGACAGTGCACTCAATTCGCATTAATACAGTTGCTATTTCTATTACCTTCAAAAGAATCATTTACATGCATGTTTCAAGTGCATTCTAGTGCAGCAATTCTCAACCTATGGTAAAGCATGGATAAGCTGAAAAATTTGACTGGTTCTCAGAGCTTTTTACTTGTCTACTTGAGGAATTTTATTTTAATAAAACTCCTCATACTGAAAAAATAATAATAATAAAAATTATAATAATATTCCCATACGACATTTTTTAATGTAAATTTTTGATTAACTTTTCTAGTATTCTATAGATTTTTTAGCAATGTAAATTACTTACTAGAAGCCAGTGTTGGGCATTAATTATTTTTTCAATCTGAAAACAAAACTATTTGTCATATAAATATGCCACATAGACTAAATTCCCCCCGTAGAGCATTTAGGTGAAATAAAAATGGTACGTTCTGAAATCGGAAGGTGATATGTTTATGTATTATACTAAAGATAATTTTAAAATATTATGTGTATATTTTTGAAATGTTTTTTAAATGTAATTACTACTTAAGGCTGTTGTCCCAAGAGATTGGCGCCAAGGGAAAATTAATCTACTCAAGTAATGAAAATCAACAGCAAATAGTCTCCCGATCTTTGTTGCATACGACGGGATTTTCAGTCTAGAATCGATTGAGATAATATTGTAGAAAAATTTTGCGTTTTTATAATTTAAATTAATTTTAAATGAAAATCTCGCTTGGCGACGGTTTCAGAATAGCAACCATACACGCACTAAAAAGTGAGCAACTTTGCGTCCTACTACAAATCCCGTAATAATATTTGGGGAAAAAACAGTTATCGATGATTCATAAGACTTTGAGGGTCTTAATGATAATTTTTAAATTTCATTTTCATCAATTTTTATATTTTGAAGTGTGGATGTTTTAAAAATCTTGTTCAATCTCCGGACATTTAGTTTCAATTTTCTCATGCAGGTGTCGCTGAAGTAAGAAATCTGAAAAATAGCGCTCGCTTGCTCTTTTCCTAAATTACTACCATAAATCACTTAAGCTTTTCCCCCCTTTTTCCCAACGCGAGCCACTTACGAGCTCCGCCTTTCTTTAAAGTCTGATAACGATGTTTCCCGAGGGCCCAGGGAATCGACTCCCCATCGGTGGTTGAATGTGTTCCTTTTGCTAATTTCAGCTTTTCACTGAGGCATTTCGCAATTTTTAATTTTGTCGGTCTGTATTTTGTTATTGTGAATGCCATTCATTAATAAAATGAAAAAAAAAATAAAAGCGATTTTTTGGCTATTTTGAAACGAAAAGCATTTATATATGTTTTTTTTATTTATGAGATAAATGATAAATCATAGTGCGTTTAACTATATGTGAGCCAAAATTTTAAATTTATCTAAACTTGTCACGTTTGCTGTATTGTAGAGTTTGGTTTGAAGTTACCGGTTTAACGATTGCTTTGGTTTAGTCACTTAATAAAGGGATTTCTTCTCAGGAAAAAGCAGGCGCCATTAAATTATATGTCTTGTTCGATCAACACTCAGAATAATTTCTGAAATTTCAACTTTTTATCATAGTTTTCCTAAACATTCTTGACTTAATATCTCAATGAGAAAAAGTATATGATTTAGACAAACACAAACATCGTATATGAGCAATAAAAGAGAAAAACGAAAGAGGAAAAAATGTGCAGACCAACTCCAAGAATCTTTCCTGTTTTGAAAGTTTTAGGGTTGTGACTATTTTTCAAGAAAATGAGGAATCTCCTTTCAATAATGGTTTGGATAAGAATTTAATACTGTTAAATTTATTCTTGTCTTCCTTTTCATTTTCTTTTTGATTTTCCCTCATGGAAATTGATCATTAATTTAATTTCTTCAACATTTATGACTCCTTTTTGTTCAGTATTTCCGTAATAAATACCAGGGCTGTGGAGTCGGAGTCGGAGTCGAAGAGTCGGAGTCGGACTGATTTTGAAGTAAAGGAGTTGGAGTCGGAGTCGGTAGAAAATATGCCGACTCCGACTCCGGTCTACTTTTTTTTCTTTAATTTTCGCTGACTCTCCTGGCATTTTTTGAAAAACTGACTACCAGTTGATTCGATTACATGTATAAAAGCCTACTAATAAGAAAACAACTGTCATTAATAACCAGCTGGCTTGATTGTTCATCGAATTTTCTGTAATAGCCACCTACGCTGTTCCCTAGTTTGCTTGTTTTTCAACATTCTTGAAATAATAGCAACTGTGAGCACGGTTTTCTAACCTAACATTTTATATTTTTTTAATCACTTTAAAACAACAATAATAAAAATTTTTTAAATCACTTTAAAACAACAATAATAACATTTTTTTTACTTCGACCTCAGTTATAAAATTGTAAAAGGAATGTACCCCTTGAGCAAGTTGGAGCCCGTAGTTCGAGAGGTATCTTACGGTGTTCTGTAATTCAACTTAGTGTTGGCGTGCAAAGGCGCAAATCTAAAAGACATGATAAAATATATCTGTCTTTTCAATTTAAGGACAACATCTACAAGCTTGATTCTCAACAAAAGTATGAAATAGAACAAATATCTTGGTTACAACACTCAAATAATTGCAGTTAATCTTAAAATCTTCATTTCAAGATTAATTCTAAAGCAGCCAGTAAAATTAAAATTAAAAATTGAGGGAATAATTATAGGAAAAAGAAAAGCTATTTGTACAAAGCTGTATATTGCCGCATTTTCTGTAAAACTTTCTCCAAGCGTACATGTACCCCATATTTTCCCTCAATACAAGTATAGTGCCTTATTTTCGTTGAAATTTTATAGATGAAATATAATTTCAAATTTATTGGGGATTTTTTTTTCAGAATTAAAGTATGTGTATTGTTTTTATAAACTCTGAAATATTATTGAGGTGTCACCCACCAGATGGATCTCGGCCGGAGCGGACCGCCCTCGCTCTAGAAAGGTTTTTTGACTTAGCAAAAAAAGCGTTTTTGAAAATCACACGACTTGATCAACATCTATTCGTTAAACATTAATGGGGAGCAAGTTAAACCTTTTCAATTTTTTTTAACAATAGGATGATTATGTGATTTCAATTTTAAAATCGTAAGTATTGGAACAATTTGATTTTCAAATTCAATTTCTGACGTTGTATGCTTCTTAATTTTACAAAAAAAATACAGCGCTTAAATTTCATAAGAAACAAATTAATATTTCAATCTCTGTATAGAGGTTTTCCTCCCTTTTCATGAGGGGGATAGGGGTTGAATTGAAAAATAAATAAATAAAAAAGCCGGAGTCGGAGTCGGAGTTGGAGTCGGAGTCGGGTGTTTCGAAACCCCGGAGTCGGAGTCGGGGTCGGCTATTTTCCTTCCGACTCCGCAGCCCTGATAAATACCTACTCAGCACATAACAGTAAATTTTAGTGGGGGGGGGGGGCTTCTCCTAGGTAGTCAAAACTTACAAGAGACTAAAAAGTCATCTGCAATGGTACGGAAAGGCTTGGAGAAAGTAATTTATTTCTGCGATCGAAGCATTTTTATCTGAAGTTATTACCTTCAAATTAAATCAATGAAATACAGATTACTTTGTTCCAGGAAGATTTCACTTAACTGGAATTGATAATTAAATAATACTCGAAATTCATTCTCTTAGAAACGGTTCACTGGATATAAAGTAAATATAAAATCAGAAACATGATTCACTTATTATTGACAATTTTTTACATGCAATTTGATGACTAATGATATAATGAAAAATGTGGCGGTGACTATAAATAAACATTTATACACGAAATAAACGGCTACATTTTGTTGATGAGCGCCTCAAATGGATTGTACACGAGGAGCTCTGCAGTTTATGCACTCAATATGCATCACAGCTCACAAGATAAATATATACATATCATACAAAGCGAAAATGTTTCACTCAACTGGAATTGATAATTAAATATTTCTCGAAATTCATTTTCTTCAATAAGGAAACGGTTCATCCGTTATAAAGTAAATATAAAATCAGAAACATAATCAACTTAATATTGACATTTTTTTACATGCAATTTGATAACTAATGATAATGAATAAAGTTGCAGTGATTATAAATAAATATTCATACTCGAAATAAATTGCTACATTTTGCTAAGGCGCGCCTCAAATCGATTGTACATAAGGAACTCTGCAGTTTATGCAGTCAATATGCATCACAGCTCACAAGATGAATATATACATATCATTACAAAGCGGAAAATGTTTCACTCAACTGGAATTGGTAGTTAAATAATTCTCGAAATTCATTCTCTTAAAAACGGTTCATTGGATATAAAGTTAATATAAAATCAGAAACATAATTCACTTTTTATTGACAATTTTTTACATGCAATTTGATGACTAATGATATAATGAAAAATGTGGCGGTAACTATAAATAAACATTCATACACGAAATAAACGGCTATATTTTGTTGATGAGCGCCTCAGAGGGATTGTACACGAGGAACTCTGCAGTTTATGCAGCAAGTTACCTTTTTGAATCTTCGATTTCGGAGCAAAGTTCGAAAACCCCCTCATCTGTTGCCTTAACAGCATTGAAAGTGGTGCATAAATGAGTTTTTACGGTGTTATATCAAGGGAAGAGGGTGAAATATAAGACTTCAGAATTTTTTTGGATATCGAAGCTCTCAAAACTAGTGATGTGCCGGATCGTTAAAAAAGTAGATCCGCGGATCCGGATCATTAGTGGCAAGATTCGCGGATACGGATCTCAAAATTTTTTTACACAATTCAACTATCCAAGTGTAAAATTCGTTACAAAAGGTATTCCCGTCAGAATAATGGCACTGTTTCTTCAAAAAATGTCGGTTATGGCGAAAATATAGTCAAGACTATGATTTACTCCTTAAAAAAATCTCCGCAAAAACTGAGGGAGAGCTAGAAGGAATGGATCAGTTCTGCTTTAATGTTTAAATAGAATGTTGAAAATTATTTCTAGCTTGCTCGGTAGATGTAGGATACAGGAACAAGAGTGGTAAAGCTGCTACTAGATAGGCTAGAAATAATATTTTTCACATTTTATCGCATCAGCATAAATGCAGTGCTGACCCATTCCACCCAACTTACTCCGACCGACAATATAACAGAGACAGGAACACCTTTACTAACAGTAAATAGAGTATTTAGTCTCACTTTTTTTGAAGGATGCTGAGAAAAACCAAAATGAAGAATAACAGAAACCCCAAATCAATAAAAAAACTAATATTAACTTAAACATTATAAAAAAGAACCTCACATGAAGATAAATTTCGCGGGTCAGAACACACATTATTAACAAATATGAACTGATAGCAGATAGAAATTTTAAATCATTGAGCTTTTTCTCCTAATCTTCAGACTATGAAATCGCTACCAATCGCGCGTTTAAAGGCTTAGAATTGCATTTAAAATTTACTTAACAAGATTATAGTAGGTCCTTACTGTATAACTTGGAAGTTCCAAACTAATATTAAACGCAGAAAACTCGTTCTTTCAATTATGCCAATATTTTTAACGTACGGGTAAGTTTTTACAACCCTAATTGTGAAAAACGTTAAGTCCGTTTTTAATTAATATCTCCGGTAATTAAAGTTCGAAAAAATCAAGGCCAAGCTAAGAACACTTTCAAAAAAGTCAGTTCTTGAACGAAAAAAGAACATATCCAAATCGGTTCACATGTTTCAGAGCTACGATGCCACAAATTGACACACAGAAACACACTTTTAAAACTTATATTACTCCTTCCTTTTCACGACGGGGGGTACTAATTGGCTTCTGAAACGATACCTTATAATTTATGTAGGGAATATAACCTAATTTGAACGGAATTTAAGTCTTTTACTCAAATATTTAAGAATTTTTAGAATAGAAAAGATCCGTTTTAGATCCGTCAAAAAAGTAACGGATACGGATACAGATTTTTATTTTCAATCGGATATCCACGGATACCGATATCCGGAACAGCACTACTCAAAACGCAATTTTAGATGATCTTCGATAATTTTAAAGAAACGGGGTAGAAATATCCGTTTTTGGGTTCAAAACGTCAATTTCGAATAAAAAAAGAATTATTCATCGATTTTTTTTCGAAAAGGTCTATAAACCTTCCAGGCACTAACCTAATCGGTCAGGTATTTTCTGAGTTTACCCCAGATACATATAAATTTACAGTTTGCGTTTTATTTATATAAAGATACTAATGCTGAATTATAGGCATGATTTAATTTCATTCGAAATCTTAATTATATGTGTGATTGTAACTTTAGTAAATATAAATAATTTGGGAAGGTTTGCGACTAAAGATCTGTGATGCGACTCATGATACGGTGCTTCAAGATTTTTTTTTTTAATATGTATTTGTTTTATTTTATTAATTTATTTTTAACGTGCACATTTTTTTCAGACATGGCGCTCATAGAAGTTAAGCCGATACTTTGATTTTTCATCGAGAAGTACAATCGACAAAAAATTGTGGTAAAAAAGAAAAAAGATCGTTTTGATGATTTTTTAAATATTTTGGGGGGGGGGGGGGGGGGTTCCACCTTGAAGGTCCCACCCTGCGACAAATGTTCATGTTTTTACACTTTTCTTTTCTCTATGCCCTCTCCCACTCAAAATAATAACAACGGTTTTAAAACAGTCAAAAACAGAAAAAATTGGGAGGGGGAGGAAGTATCACTATCACCAAAACTCCAAAATGGGATGGGTAGGGGGAAACGGTGGTCATATTTGGATTCAAGGGGTTATTTTATGTAATGACATTTCATAAAACATTTTACAGAACAGACTGATATAATCGACATTGATAGTGTTGTTAAAGATTTTCCGTTGATGAAAAGTAGAAAATTAATAGTTTAGGTTAAGAAAAAAAATTTTCAAGTATAAATATGTGTATCTCTCAGGTAATTTGTAATCATATTTTTGTTTCTTTTTCTTTTCAATAAGAGGTTTCAGAATTACTACCAGCATACCAGTATGTACAGTTTTTGATTACATTTTAAATGTTTTAATTTAAGGAAAATATTATCGCTCATAATGCAATAATTTTTGAAAAATATTTCAACCAACAATTTTTCCTGTTTGACGTAATATTATATTAAAATGGAAAACGTATTTTGGATAATAAAATCCTGTTTTCGTTCTATAAAATGTTAAAAATGTCTTTTTTTTTGGGGGGGGGGGGGGCGGCATTCAGCAAAGAAATTTATGAGGGACGGCAAATTTGGTGCCTGCCACGGGCGGCAGAAACCTACGCTACGCCGCTGTTTGCAATTATCAATTAATTACAGCATGGTTATCTATTTATTTATTTATTTTTCATGGCCCTATAGTTTCATAAAACATGTTTTCTATCATTCTTTCAAGTTTTAAAACATTTCCTTGTAATGGCACGCAGATGAATTATTGAAACATGATATAGACTGGCAGAGGCGTAGGAACTATATAAAAGTAGGGGGAGCTGAGGCTCATGATAGGGATCCAAGGGACAGAAGCAGTAGCACCACCAGATTTTTTTTGGGGTTGGAGCACTTGAAAAAAAATTTCTTATTTGAAATGATTGTCGATCCTTTCGTCTTCCTCTCTCTTTTCCAGTAATGTTTCCAATCATATCTAATATATAAATTCAGGCAGTCAGAAGCAAAGGGATGTAAGTGGACTTCAAGTTTTGAGTAAAACGTATCAAGTAAGCCTTCATTGATTTTTTTTCTAAATCATGCTGTACAGCAGCACCTACCAGGGCTATTAGTACAATCTCTTGCCCCAAGACAGAGGAGAGGTCCCTCTACTGTTTGAACTGGTTATCTCCAAATTTTTAATTTTGCCACTTACATCTTTTTGCTTCTCACTGCCTCAATTGTATATGGAGAGAATGAGGTAATAAAACTTCTGGTTTTTGGAAGGGGGTCGGTCAGTTCTCGAAGATGCGCACGTATCAATAGGGGGGTCCTGGGGCTTTAGCCCCAGAAAATTTCTGAAATCTTAGTTCTAAAAACGTAGTTTTAGACGGTCTTTGGTAGTGTTAAGGAGAGAAAAAGTTGGAATGCCCTCCCTGGAAAATTTTCGAATTTATGTCTTTAAAACGCGAATTCAGACCATATTTATCACGTTAGGAAAAATGATATGACTCGGGGATTGTCCTCGATCGATTTACATCTCTTTCCCAATATTTCAAAATTGAAGTTCTAAAAACGCAATTGAAGACAGTCTTGAATGATGTCAGGGAAAGGGGGAGGTTCTAGGGCTCTCTGGAATTTTTTAGAAACTGAAGTCTTAGAGAGCGTTCCTCAATGAGGTTATCGGAAAAGATTCCTTCTCCTTAAAGTTTTAGAAATTGTAGTTTTAAAAACTTAATTTTCATCCTTCTTTTTTGATATCAGAAAGAAGAGTTTCGGGTGTCGCTCTCCGAAAATTATTCGAGATAGATCATATTTGTTAATGTTATAGGCATAGCAATGTTTTGAAATTGAAGGGAATATTATATAATCTATCATATTGTGGAGGTCAAGGTATTCAGTCATGGGTTCTCTTCCGGGAATTTTCAGGAAATCGCTCTCTAAAAACAAATGTTGCAAGGCTTTTTAAAATTTTAGGAGGTAGGGGAGGGCTTCTGCAGCGTAGCATTTAGAAGATTTTCTTTTATGAGAACTAGAAACAGAGGAATAAGTTGAGAAACAGTGCGCCTGAAATGTGTTTAAATAAAATGTTCGTTGTATAGTTCAGATAAATGTTAGTAAAAGTACTTCAGAAAAACTATGAAATATTGTTGGTGCTTTTTTCTAACAATAATAAGTGAAAAGGAAAATTTTTAATCGTAAAAATGGATATGAAAAAGTTTCCCAGAACCTCAAATATTTTGAGGGGTGCTCGAGTGCCCTCTTCCACATGCATTTTTTTTAGCATGAAAACATAGCTGTGACAAAAAAAACCCCTTAATTTTGAGAAAGCAAAAAAGAAGAATAAATGTAACTTCATAAAGTCTAAATGTTCAAAAAAAAATTGTTTTCAATAAACTCGCACTGTTTTTAACATCGTAACAGTGTTTACAATTATTTATTAGTGTTACAAGTTTTTTTTTTAAAATATTCTAATGAAGATTTCACCGATTTTGATTAGTGAGAATTTTTGTTTCTGTGTCGTAGTACCTTAGAATTCTTTAAATTATATTTATCTTTGCAAATTTTTAACTTCATGAAAAAATTAATCCCTCAGGCTTTTAGATATAACAAAATAATGGATAAAAAGTTTTTTTTTAGTTTTTACCGTGGAATAGTTCTGGAAATTGTGGTTTTTTTTTTTTTTTTTTAAATCACAGTAATGATATGTATCCGCAAAAGTAATTTCTGGGTATGTCACTTATTTAGGTTGTTTCTTCTGACAATATTTACAATCAAAAATAATAAATGTAACTTTTATAGAATTTTAAAAATTTGTTCGAAGAATTTGTATCTCAGGCTTTTAGTCTATGCCCCCTGTCAGAAGATCACTTTTGGTTTCGATAGACCATCGAACAATGATATTTTCGCTATCTGATCGTATCTTTTGATCGAAACATGAAATTTAACACCCGAAACATACGATCATAATCCCTCGAAAATTAGTTTAGAACTTTTTTTTGTTCTAAAACTACATTGTTAATCTTTTGAGAACTCGCTAAAGAATTTTCTTTCGTCGGGGCTGAACTTCTTATGAAGAAATGAAAAAAATAAAAAAGAGAAAGAAACGATGGATTAAAAAATGCTAAATAAGTATGTTTGTACATTGGGCTTTTTTCTTTTCTCCCCCCTCTTCTCTTTCTCTCTGCATTCTTTTTCTTTTCTTTTCTTTTTTTTCTTTTTCCTTTTTTTTTTAATAATTGCAATACATAAAAATATTATATGACCACTCGGTATTTTAGTTTCACTTTCGTGTCATATTTTGCAAGTTTATTTTAATCAACGAATCTAAAAGGATTCGCCGGAAATTCTTTAAATAGCGTCCGGGAGGTCAGATAACCCTAAATGAGATAAGTTTCTGTAAAGCTAAAATTGAGTAAGTTTACCTTAGAAACCTTCTTTTTGATACATGTCTGGAGCACCTTCATATTTCAATGCCAAACTGACTCATAATTATCTCTTTTTAGCGAAAGTGTGAGACACAAATGGCATGCAAAACTAAGAACATTTAAACTGAGCTACGCTACAGTGTAATGTGTAATACACGTGCGAAAGACGAGCTCGAAGTGGAGAGGGCGGAAAACAGCCCTATGTAGATAACTTGTCTTTAATACTTTTTTCTTCCGGGAATCGAAAGGTTTGAAAAGAGGGAAACCCAAATGTACTGATCATACTAACCACTCCATCTCTCCCCTTTCTTTGTCGGTTATTATATGGAAATTCCTAGAAAAGGTAGATCGCATTTTTGAAATCAGATTTGAGGTAGACAATGTACTGCAAAAAGCTATACTGTGAGAATTTTTTAGGGGGAGCTGAGCCGGTCTGAAATATTATAGAGGGAGCTCAAGCTCCCCCACTTCCTACGCCTATGTAGACTTGAGTTAGATTTATAAGAGAAAATATAATGATGACAAATGGGGAGATAAAGAGTAACCGAGATTTTTCTCGAATGCTACGCATGTTAGTATGTTTCACATAAGACAGCATCTTTATTTTCAGAAGAAAAAAAAATAACTTCTTTGTTGTTTCATTGTTTGCTCAAAAAGACATTTTGAATTTAGAGGGGAAAAAAAAACACGATTACATTCCGAATGAATTCTGTTACTTTTTGAAAAAAAAGTTACGTTTATGTGCTCTTTTGAACAAAACTGTGTTTTGGAATCAAACCCAGTTTAATTATTTAATATCTATATCGCTGAATCTTTGATGAGCACTGAACTTTAACGTCTTGTGCGTTAACCATTTTATCAGTCGTCATCTTTATTTATAGCAGAATCTTTATCCTATTATTTTTTTCATCTACGAATCCACGATTTGAATAATTTACGCTGTTATTACGTTAACTCACTTGTGTTCTTACAACTCCTCACTGTTCAATGGTATTTCATTAGTAAATTGTAACTGGAATACATTGCAAAGAGTCTAAAGTTTCCGCTTTTGAAAACTGCATATTTGAAAAAAAAAAATGTTTAAAAAAGTTTTGATGACTTTTTTGTTCTTCGGTTTTTAATTTAGCATGTTTCCTTTAGTTAAAAGCAATAATCAGCCTTTTTCATTCGTCATTCATTTTTATTTATCTTCGAGACTTAATATTAACAGAATACAATTTTTAAATATTAATAATGTAAAAAAGAAAATAAACGTCAATCATTCAAGAAACCAGCATTGAATTAAGTATAGCACTAAAATCCTTTGTCCAACTCCAATCTTGTTGCGACTTCTGGATAAACGCAACGACACTTTCTGAAATTGACACCCTCTTTTCGACTTCATTTACTGTTTTACGCTGATCAATTACCCTGATTGAAACACATTTGATTTTCATATGATGTGTGAAAGTAATCATTATTAAATGACAAGAAAAAATTGTAACTTTGAAAAATGAAAAAATGCTAATATTTTACTTTTAAGACCAAAAAAATAAGAATTAAAAAAGAATTTAAAGAAAAATGTGCTTAAAGCAAAATTTGCCGCCCCTGAAAATTTTGGCATCCTTAGGCCTATTGGGAAATTGGGCCCTGATGTCAATACCTTTCAGAAAAACTAATTCCCACTACTGAATCACAAAAATCACTTGAAAGCTAAAATTTGACCATTTGTTGCTCTTCAACTACATCCTGAGAAATGTTGAAAGAGCAAACCGGTCTTCAGCTTTGCATTTGCCTGAAGGGAGAGAGGGGTTCGGTTCTCGTGACAGCTATTAGCGCCTAATTACTCCCCTCTGTGTGAAGCTGTTTAGAGAGGGCACTTTATTCCCCCCCCCCTATAAACCGAGTGAAAATCCGCGCCATCTACATTTGAAAGTTGGCAAATGAAGATAGGAAAATTGTCCCTTAAGGCAACATAAAAACATAGCTGATGCAATGTTTTTATGTTGCCTTAAGTAGTTTAGTTGCCTTAAGTTGTTTAAGCAAAAACTCATGTAAAAATACAAAAATTCATTTGAAGAGCTAGACATAATTCATTTTTTTTTCTCTTTAATTTTTAAAATTTTTATGAAATATTATTTAAAATTATGTATTTTATTTTTTTTACATTATTATTTAAATTAATAAAAGGTTAGAAACATCTTTCGGAGTTTTTATAGCATTAAGGGAAGGGAACGATAATTAAATTTTTCCTTGCAATTTAAATTTTAAACTCACTATTTTTTTTTTTTTTTTTTGGTTGATCATTGATTTTTTTCTTTAAATGTTTTGCCTTTATATAAAAATTAACAACTATCAATTAGTTTCAAGATGAATTTTTCCTACTTATCACTGGAAAAAGTTAACATGTTGAGAAAATCACCCATATAGATAACTCATCAGGCTCCTTTTTCTGTATTCTCAAACCCTATATGGCCCCACAAAGAGGGGATTTATGCCACTGCTAAAAGGGTCTTACTGGTAACTAAAATTTTGAATTTTTGGATGTTACAGTTAACCAAGTCCAGAGTCATAGCTCTTAAAGTGAAAACCATTAATACAAGATCAATTTTATCTGGTATCGGAATTTTTTAGTTAATCAGAATAACTTTATAAATAGAAATACAAAATAAAATTACTTAACTGTGTATAATACATACATTTGGATCATCAAAACTAAAACCTTTTTTTCTTTCATCCCAATATTCATCATCTGAGACATAAGTGTCTGGATTCATTTCAACCACTTAGAATCTATGCAAGAAAAATCAAAATTTTTATTCTGAAGAAATAAAAAAACACATTAATAAGTTTTTCAAATTTTTAATTAATAAAATGAAGTTAAATTAAACAGTCATAAAAAAGATGAATAATAATCATGATTCTTTCATGTTGGAAAAAAAAGATATTATTCAAATTTGCTAAAAAAAATTTATGAAAAAATAATTTTGGATATTATTATAAAGTCAGTATTTATAAAATAACTCTGTAACATACAGGTATAGGTCAAAATTAATAGGAACACACATTTAAAAATTGCTCGTTTGCTATGTAAAATTTATGATTGTTTTTGGAAAGAAAAAAAAATCCATTGTTGAAAGCGTCCTTTTTGATGTAGTTTAGTGAAAGATCAGGACTTTTTTTACAACAGGGTTCCCATTGTACCAGCAGATAAAAAAATAGGGCTTTTACATGGCATTTTTCAAAGCACTTTTCTAACTATATAGGACCACTTCATGCCAGTGTCGCAGCAAGAAACTTCTCAAGGTGGAAAGAGTTTCGCTTACAAAAACATATAGAAACATACAGGTATACAGTCGGACCTCGTTATAAGTCACTCTTCAAAACTTCGTGAAAGTGGTCTGTGTCCTCATAACTAAATTATATGCTTTTTTAACAATGAGCATGTATATAAATAGCAAAATTCTTTGTTAAATCTACTACAATCCAAATTATCAGTTTATTAGGTTGTAGCTTTTTATTAAATGTCTTTGCCGTTTATTTAAGGTCAAAGAGTTTTTCAAATCCTAAAAAAATAGAACCTTTGATTAACTTTTAGGGCTTCTGAGGACTAAATATGACCTTTAGAGGAATCCCTACAAACAATACACCCATTTTTTATTTTATTTTTTTTTTTTTTAATGTGGTATATGAAAATAATTTATAAAACAAGAGGAAATTATTTATAAAATGAGTGGAAGGTTTTATCTTCAAGTCACGACAGGGGCATCCCAATGGGAAGTCACTGTGACCTCTCAAAAATTTCCTTATTTGGGAAATTTTTCAGGAGTTGGCAAAATTATCATCATTTGGTTTTTTTTTTTATTTTGTTCAAATACAACATTAAGGGTTATTTTTCTATGTGAGACTTTTTTACGCGGCAACTATCCACCGCATTAAAAAAAAATTAACTGTGTTGCGAAAACAACTTTTTATAGCTACTTGTTAAGTTTCGAACATTTTTTTTTTTACGGGGTCCCTACCCACAACATAAAAACAGGTTTGAGTGCACTTGAAATTAGGGCCATTATAGGGGCTTTTGAGGGACCATGAGAACTCTGTACAATGCTCAGCAACATCAACTTATTTGACTGAAATTATTTCGCAAGATAAATTATATATTATAAATTTTTTAATATTATTATGAAACTGGATATTTTGCATGAGGTTTCAGTCGAACAAATGTAATTTGCAGGAATTTCAGATTTGCTTCTAATTAGAAAAAAATATGCAGAACTTGTGCAGATTTTCAACAGAAATCAAGAATTTCTGCAGAAGATTTGGCAAAACTTGGCCATTTAGACAGAATTGTTCTGCAGTTCAGGCATCTGTTCTGCGATGTAGGTTGCAAATTTAGTAGTATTCTGCTTTCGGGTCAACAAGAAGCGAAAAATTGTATCAGTAAATAAAGTTCAGATTTTTCACCACTAACTATTTTTTTAACTAAAGTTATTCAAATGCTCTATATTTAATCCTAAGAAAAAGATATTAAACATCATAACTAGATAGGAATCTTATTTTTAGTTGAGTAGTATTAAAGTTGCACCCATACCTATTCCATAAAGGAAAAATAGTTTTAGTTGTACTATTTTTCCTTAATCACTTAACGCACTTGTCTGTGCCTTACATGGGGGATAGTTATCGTTTTGCAAATTTATGCCTGTGTCTCACGTGGGCAATCTCGTATCGTTCAATTTTTTTATTTGTAATACTCCTCTGTGACCCGTTCTAGTAAATAGTAGGCTTATTGAAATGGCATATTTAAAGTTATTTACCAGTTTATGATACTACTATCTAGCTTTTTTTTTTATGTTAACCATTTGGTGCATAACTGTTTTAAAGACTAGCTAAAAAAATAAGTTTGTTTGGAATTTGTAGCTATAATGCCACTTTTATCAAGTTAAATATCTGAAAAGTAAACAACTAAAGATCATGTTTTTGTTAAAGGATTTTCTTTTTTTAAAGTTTAAAAAACGTTATTTTATAATGAGTCACTCTCAAGATTTTGAATAGAATGTTGATTTATCAGAAAGTTTCAGTGATGAATGCAATCAAATCGTTCACACTTTGTTTGCAAAATATTTATTTGACAACTTTTATCTCCCTCCCCCCTCCTTCCCCTCAAACGAAATAAGAGAAAAATATTTTCACTATATGCCTACATATTAACTTTCTATATTAAAAAAACAACATTTTTCATAACAGTTTTTGAGAAAAAATCTATTAACCTTAAGGTGTTAAAGAACAAGAATTTATTTGGGCACACATGAAAGACTAGAAAATACTGATTTAAAAAAATAATGTTGAACACAATTTGAGTACACTTTAAAGACAATTGCAGAATGCTCTGAATGCAAAAATTTCAACTCCTGTTAAGAATGCAATAATATTGTGCTGAAAATAGAACAGAGAGACAGAAAAACTATAAAATCAAAAACTGACAACAAAAATTAATACAGAAACAATTTAAAAAACTCAAGATTGAAAAAAGACAAATACAAGAAAAAAAAAAGGATCAAAAAGTTATCAACTCGAACAACATCACTGTTCTATATATTTCCTTGATTTCTACTTTAATAAATTTATTCATGGACATACAAGGGGGGGGGGGGAGGGACCCTATATATACCCAAATTACTTTTTTAAAAGATAAATATTTATAACTAGCTGCATTAACCAGCGTTGCACGGTCTACTTCAAAAATATAAGTATATTCAGCGTTCCAAGCATTTTATTCTATTCAACAAAAAGAATTTTTCAATTCAAATCCGTAGTCCCTGAGATTAGCATGTTGAAACAATAAACAAACATACTCTTCAGTTTTATATTGGTAGTTAATTAGTAAGAAAATAAAAACAATGATACATATTTTTTTTACAAATCTTTTTTAGCATTGTTTGGCTATCTCTGAAAAATAAGTTAAGATTTAGCCTGATTTAAGGAACCTCGATATTTGCCTCCTGGCTGAATTGAACCTATACCCACTGGATTACAAAGCCTGCACTATCAGGTCAAGCCAGAGTGGATATGTCTATTCAGCGTTTAAGTTTTTTATATTATGATATAAATTTTCCCGTTTTCATAACATTTTTTATTGCTAATCTACTCCTATTTGTCATAGCGTAATGTTTTATAGCCTATAGGCTTTCTCAATTGATGGACTATTCAACACAAAAAGAATTTTTCAATTCGAACCAGTAGTTCCCGAGATTAGCGCGTTCAAACAGACAAAGTCTACAGCTTTATATTATTAGCATAGATTTTTTTTACAAAACATTCTTATCCCTTTCAAAACACTTTCGATTATAATTAATACAACTGTTCCACCAATGATTCCACAGTTTGAAACAATTTTTGAAGTCATAAAAGGCTGACAGCTCCTTCCTCCTTGCCTTCTTCAATGTTTTCAAATTGATGCTCTTGTTCATTCATGGAAATAAGCAAGAGTCACTTGGAGCCAGGTCAGTGATGTGAGGTGAGTGGAGGGGGTGCAGCACCTTACGACAAAGGACATGTTTCCACTTGACGTTCTTTTTTACTGTAAGTCAGATTCCGAAGAACACACTTGGCAGCAACCCAAATCATTGGATAACATTTATTGCACTGAGCTCAAAGAAAACCATTTGTACCGAATGGAAAACCAAATTTCACTTCTGTTCACACAACCAAAAGAGGAGGTGCACAACAAGATCCCACTAGGAATCTACATACCAAATTTTAACATACAACAGGGTCATTTCACAGTAATTCAGACATTTATGTAGAGTCTGTAACGTGACTTTTTTCACCAGAACTTTTTAATTTAATGTTTGATTTACATATTATTTTATTTTGAGCTTTTCCTACGAACATACCAGCTCCAACTAAAATAATTTGCAAATAAAACAGTAAATTAAAAAGGTATGGCAAAAAAAAGTCATGATACGAACTCTACATACATGTCAAAAATACCGTGAAATGACGCTAGAACAAACGCACAAACAGACTTCACAAGAAAACTCGTGGTTATTCACTCGGGGACAATAGGGTCAAAAAAATAATACAACATTCATTCGCGGATGAGTAAAATGGAAAATTCAGCCAAATTTTTTTTTTGCAAATACAATACTTCCTTTACTTTATAAGAGGAAGAAAAATATGACCAACTGAAGTGGTTTATGATGACAATGACTTAGATATTGATGACAATGTATGACCTATCATATCCCTTAAAGCTACGGATAGTCAACCTTTGTAACTGTTCAACTTTAAACCCCAAAACACATTGAGGATATTGTTGTCTCAGTCACAAACTAAGTCTTTATTCTTATTCTTAAAAAATGGTCTTTACGCATAAAAAAAGAACGTTATTTAGCGTTCGAACGATTACACATGAAATTTAAAATCTGAATAACAATAGTTAGTGTTTACGGAAATACATACAATTGAGACATTGTTGAAAGATAAAGGGGAAAAACAGTATTATAGCAAAGCGAAGCCATAATGAAAGGAAAGTCAACATCAACAAAATACGTCAAAGGCAAGATATATTACTAAAGCACGAGAAACAATCCTGTCGCTTTTGCAAGACGTCAGACTAGGAAATAGAAACTTACTGGCTGGTATGATTGCTAACGCAAAAATACTTCGATTGCTATCTCAGTTGGTGTTTCTAATTATCTATATGACAAATAAACTGTTGTTAGAGTGTTAAAGGTGTTCTTAATGGGCTAAAGTAATCATACTTTAAATTCAGCGGCTTAATAAGATCAATACAGATTGATCCGTCACTGTTTACGAAAACGAAACATCATGCATGTTGTATGTGCGTGAATCGTTGCCAGATTTGCTAGCGCGTGATTTTCAGAGCGAAATTTTAAAGGAGTGATACGATGAAACAGCTGAGCTGTATATATTAGAGTCCAGGGACTCTAGTATATATAGGTACTCAACAGAAATAAAATCCACTCGAGAGGGACTCTAGGTTAGAATCAAGAATCAAGTGACCGTCAACAAAGTCCAAAGCAGTTTAAAAACCCACCTGTCACGCGCTTGAGGAGCAAAACGAAAAACATTCATTTTCAATCTAAAATTTCCCTTAACCACTTAAATTGTTTATTCAGTAAATTACCGCCCATCAGCCAGGGCTAAAGCAGAAATACATGAAATACACCGCCAGCTCAGTCATTTCCAGCCGAGGACTGCAGTTTCGTGCTTATTAGCACTCATCAGCCCGGCATAGGAAAGTGACTGAGCTGGAGATGGAAAACCTCTTAAGGAAGCCAAGAGTGCGAAACAAACTGGTAGCCAATATAGAATTAGCAGACCAGACGAGTGACCGAAGCAATGGTTCGGTTCAACACGAAGATCGGTCACTCGACTGGTCTGCTAATTCTATATTGGCTACCAGTTTGTTTCGCACTCTTGGCTTCCTTAAGAGGTTTTCCATCTCCAGCTCAGTCACTTTCCTATGCCGGGCTGATGAGTGCTAATAAGCACGAAACTGCAGTCCTCGGCTGGAAATGACTGAGCTGGCGGTGTATTTCATGTATTTCTGCTTTGGCCCTTCGCCTCGCGTTCAATCTTCGAGTTGAACCGAGCCATTGCTTCGGTCACTCGTCTGGTCTGCTAATTCTATATTGGCTACCAGTTTGTTTCGCACTCTTGGCTTCCTTAAGAGGTTTTCCATCTCCAGCTCAGTCACTTTCCTATGCCGGGCTGATGCGTGCTAACAAGCACGAAACTGCAGTCCTCGGCTGGAAATGACTGAGCTGGCGGTGTATTTCACTTAAATTGTTCTTTTTCAATTAATGAAAGCTTGATACACAAAATGTTTGATTATATTTTCTCTGTTTTGTCAAATCTTTTCACAACACAGCTCTTATATAAGGGGACTGGAGAAGTAATTTCAGTTTAGTATGTGTCCCAGCACTTTCATTTCTTTACTTGATGTAACAAATGTATGAAAATTATAGTTTTCACTGAAAAAAAAAGTACTTAACTATGTGGGTGATTTTTTCAACATGTTAGCTTTTGTCAGTGAGAAGTATGAAATATTCATATCATTGTTAGTTGGCAGATATTTATTTTTATATAAAGACAAGACACTTAGATAGGAAAATGTCAATACAGTTCCCTAACTTAAATGCTTCGAAAGCTCATGAAGAGATTTTAAAACTTTTATTTAATGAATTAGCTATGAATAAGAAAACAAAATATATCATTTGAAACATAATTCCATAAAATATTTAAGAATACTTTAAAGAAAAAAGATATATAGAGTTTTGAAAAAAAAATTCCTAATTTTGATTAGAATTCTTAATTTTTTACATTGCAAACATTAGTATTTTACACAAAAATATTTGTTAATATAAAATGCATTTTTGGGTACGGGAACAGAAGCTACAAAAAATGAACAGAAGTGATGATTAATTGGGGAAAAGTTTTCTTGTTTTCAAGTTCCCTTCTCTGTGTTTCAAGCCATTATATCCTTTAATGTATCACAAATAATCTTCACATTTGTATGTTTATTTCATCCAAATTAGACACAATTTCATTTCCAGGAACTCAAATTTTCGCTTTATTATATTAAAGAGTTAATAATGTTCTTTTCCTATCTCTATTTGAAATTTGACAAAAGAAAAGAATTTAAAAAATAATTTAACCAAATAAATTAAGCGCACTAAAAGCATTCTAAATTAATCGGTAACTAATTTCACCTGAAACTACTTTCAAAATAGGGGTCAGGGACAGAAATGACAAAACGAGATTTTGCCCAATAGGTGGGACACTTTTTTCATTTCTTTAATTTACCAATTGATACACTGGTGGTCAATTGCTAAGGACGGATTCTAATGGGCTATGTAGCGCGCAGAAAAAAGGAAGAGTAATTCGAAGCGAAGTGAAATAAACTAATGTCAGAACTATAGAACATTGCAATGACGATAATTTATTGTGCTCTGAAATCAAGAAGGCGTTGAAAAGTTCAAAGGACTAAACGGTCAATATGGGCTGATTACGTAAAAGTGAATAAATGTAATTGCCGTCCCCAGACGTTCCGGCTTAAGATGTCAATGTGGGATATATGGCTACCATAGAGAGCGACGCAAGCTTCCACACGTCATGTAAGGCTTTCCACAATATTATTTAACAGTTATTGGGGGTAATTTATCTTATTCTTCTGTCGGTCACGTATAAGTGTTTCTTTGCTTATTAGAGGGCGCTGTCGACGAGCAAAAGATTGCTCCCTAAAGCGTCCCAAACATTTTCAATATAACTCAGATCTATTGAGCGTGCTGACCATTCGATGGCACGAATATTTTGAGTGAACTAGAAACGTGATGGACCGCGATTGTTTATGACATGTTAAGTTGCCATCGATGAAAACGAATTTATCACCCACAGTGCCACAAAACATGTGAACATGACGCAGTAGAACAACATTAATGTATCACCAGCCGTCATAGTCTTGTTTGGAAGTACACAAGCGACGCACGGCCATTGATCATAATCCTTCCTATACTATGACAAAACTTGTAGGATACTAGTCTTTTTTAAAATCTTAGCCGGATTGTATGCTGTACCACTTTCATGCCAGGTTTGTTATCGTCCACAATTAGACGACAGACTGAACCTGCATGCATCTGAGAATAGTACAAAAGCCCAGCCAGTTTCTCTCCAAATGCGATGTTGAAGACATCATTACAAACGAACAAAACACCGACTTGTAGACAATGGAATATACAAAACAAGCTGACGGGCGTGTAGTCTTAATGCATTCAAACGTCTGGCAACAGTTTTTTCGGATACTTGCTTGCTCATAGCAGCAGGAAGCTGCTTTGCTACTTCAGTAGTTGTGTAGCGCTGGTTTCTTTTTGTTGCTAGCACTAAGTACCAATCTTCTGCTGACGTCGTATTGCCTACACGATCTCCTTCGTGACATTTGCTACACATTCCATTTGTTTAAATTGATTTCCAAACTCTAGAAACAACCCTGTGGCTGACATCAAACTCCCTGCCAACCCCTAAATTTTTCTTCTCTTCTTCGATGTTGCCAACCACGCGGCCAACCATAAAATAATCCAAGGGATGTTGGGAAGACGTACTGAGAAATTCAACTTTGTCAATTGATTATTTCCCGTCAAACTTTGCTTTTGAAAAACAATGGTCAATACACGCCCAATCCTTTGTATCGCTATCAGCGCAATCAAGTGACCAGCAACGTCGTAAGTCTAAAAATTGTATACTCACAACACTTTTTACTGTGTCCTGAACTTATGCTAATTTCCATACTTCTTGGCCTTTCATTTTCTATTCTATTCTATTCAAGAGTCACAACTGACTTCAACTGTATTTATGTCGAGGACTGCATACTAAGTCCCTTGCCTGCATTATTTTATATACCGATAGATGGCAGCACCATCACCGGATCGAACAGTTAGTGAGAATTTTGAACTAGTCCAGGAGCTAATAGCTACCTAGTACTAGCACCCCCAGAGGTATCGTTTCACTTGGAGGACATTGAGACCACGAGCATATTTAACGTCGCCCAGTCCCCATTAATGACGACGGTGGGTCTTCGACCAGCGAGGATCGAACCCGAGGCCCTCCGGTCCCGAGTCCAATGCCTTACCGATCAGGCTACCACGGCCCCCTTCCATTTTGTGGTTGCTAACTCTGCCATTGCCATTCGTCCTTAGGAATTGTCCACCAGTGTATTTTTTTTTTTTACAGACTTTCAATTTATTCGCTAGGGGGACAGAGGTGACTTTGAATAAGGTAACGTGTGAATTTTTATGATAAAACACTGCTCACTGATCATAGAAGTTGTTTTACTTCATTTAAATGCTACTTTTCTGCAGAAAAGAAAGTTCCTTGTACACTGAAAGTTATTTTTAGACAATTCGTTACTCAGAACTTCATTAGGTATTTTTCTACATCGGGTAGTATTTGCACAAGACCTGGGGACTCATGCAAAAAGTACAATGAATGTGAAGAATTTGATATGGTACATTCAAGTAGCCAGTTACACTGCATCATAATGCATATATATTGCCTTTTTATACACTTTCATAATTCAATAAATTTACTCAAAAATCGACGAATGTGTGTTGAGGAGAGAGAACGGAAATAACATTTCTCCTACATTTTTTTTTTTGAAATAAAATTTAAATACAAACTACGGGCTGGCTCACATTGTCACTCTATATGAGTATTTCAAATAAAATATGTCATTAAATAATGAAAACAAATATTTAATTAAAAGATATAGCATTAGAACGTAAAAGTTGAGAATTGAGAAAATGACGAATTGAACGAATTGAGAAAATAACCCATATAAGGTGAGTTCAGGTAAGTGCATCCGCGGGGTGAATGCGTCCCCAGAGAATTTTGGGAATGCTGACCTGAAGTGACTTCTGCCATGCATTGAATATGTTGAAAGAATGTCTGATAATTCCTATTAGTAGAGATTGACACTGGTACTCATAGATAAAACACAATCAGTGATAACTTAAATGCTATGTACAGAACTCTGATGTAAAGATTAAGCAGGTTAGAGTTTCCCTTATTTTGTTGTCATTTAAAACAACTGAAATCAGCAAGTGTAAGTTGTATTTTTAGTAACAAGTTACTACTAACATACAACAAGCGTGTTTTAATTAATTACTGTAACCAGATTTTGTTTATTACAGGGGTCCCACTTTCCCTTTTTTAAAAGTAAGATGGAGTAAGTGCGATCCACATTCTGGGGCAAGTGCGATCCCATGCAATTTGCCTTTAATTTTGCGTATAATTTCTATTTTCAGTTCATTCTTCATTTACCCTTTTCAATTACTTCTACTAAATTCCAATTGTGCATTCAATTTTGAAAAATGCTCGAAAGAATGGAACAAACGAAATCGTATTTGAGAAGCAACGTTAATCTTTAAAAACTGAGAAATTAGGTGTCAATTAGATAATTTAAACGCAGCAGTTGAGTAATTTGGCGTACAAAAATGGATTTTTGATGACCATTTAAAAGTTAGGCGCTGTTGGATATCTTCGTTTGGTAGAGTTACAGCGATTATTCAATTGGTAGAAAGAGAGGTAGAGAGTTTAGATGAAAACAATGTTTATGAGACAGAAATGAGGTTAAAAGCAATCAATGATAAATCTTAACTGGCTGAAGAAATCAGGAAATATCAAGAAATTAAATATTTAGAAAATTAAAAAAGGAGATTTGGACCATGTCTTCGGTAAATGGGGCAAATCAAAATATGTATAAGAGAGATCAAGTTAATCCTAAAAATCATAATTCTGTACAAAAACTATACATATAGGTTTCTAACTTAAAATATACGTTAAAATTCATTAATACAGTGTAACATTCATGTTCAATTAATTCAATGTAAATGTAAATACGTGATGAAAATTACTAAGGGTCGCACTTACCGCGCGACGTGGGGAAAGTGCGACCCTTAGAAGAAGTGCTTTAAAAGAGATCATAAAGATTCTTCTTGTGGTTTAATTTCCATAATGTATGCTTAAAAACCTTAAGAAATAACCTAAAAATTAGCCCTAAAAATTTGGTAAACGAACAAGATTTTTTAATAGAGCACCATGCTTAAAATAATCTTTGAAAATTAGGGTGCGCACTTAAAAGAACTCACCTTATATGTATTTATCTGTCGAATAAATGATATGAAAGCATATCTGAGACATTCTGAGAAGGGCGATTGCAACTCGTAACTCCCCTCCGAGAACCATCCAGGAACTGAAAACAGCGTTGCTAAATCAGTGAGACCAAATAGCACAAGCACTGATAACTGCCTTATTTCCAGTATGCATTACCTCACGTTACGAGGTCTGTATAAAGGCGACCATACCCTTTATTGAACCATTTCTTTGGTGTATTTTTGCAACCACTGTTTCAAACCATCAGACTCCCATGAGTGTTACACACGAACATGTGTGTCTTATGTCTGTTGAATGTTTATTTTGTTTGTGTTATATCAACCTATATTCACACTAAAATTTATGAAAATCTGTCCGATAGTTCTGGAGATCGTAGATCAAAAAGGAAAAATCTCTTAATATTTTACATCAGTGTATATCAAAATGCTCAGAAACTTCCTACAACGACGCCGTGTTTGAATAGATCCACTTGACATCTACACTCAGGAAGATTGAAAATAGCGCCTCAAGGAAGAAGAAAAGTACAATCGCGAAATTTTACATTTTAGAAGACTGACACCTGATATGGAAATGATCCTAGTTTGGTTGGTGTTAATGCGCATGATTGTTTACCCTAGTGCAATTGGGGAAAAGGTGCTGCATAAACCAGTGCATATTTTTAGATTTAAACTGTTACGCCTACATCCCAATTGTTAGAAAGCCTGAATGAGTGAAGGATGCCAGGTAGACGAGTGGCGAGCTAGAAAAGTTTTCTCACAGTTAAGTGAGTTTGAGAGAGGTTCAATCATCGGCAAGAAAGTTGCAGGTTTGTCTACGAGCCGTGTTGCTGCCAGTGGCGCAGCAACGGGAGGGATTTTGGGGTCAAAACCCCTCCGAGAGCTCGAACACATTCATTTCCTCCGTACAAATCAAAGGAAAAAAAAAAACAGTATTTCAACTTTTCCAACAGTGACAGTTCAGAAAAAGAAACTACTTTAAATGATCAGGAAGCAACCACGAATTAATTTCTAATTCTTAAACATACAAGTAATATTTCATGATAAGCACCTCTATGGGTACAAGGGAGCTAAAATGGAACTCAATAAAGAGCAACATGGTATGGTGGGTCAACACTTCCAGCACTGAACAAATCCTTTTTAAGGGTTCCTTCCCATTTCTCATTGAAATATCAAAACCGTTTTTAGTAAGCATTTGACATTCAAAAAGAAATTGATGTATCTGAAGACTAAAATGGAGTTTTTAAATGATCTCGCCAAAAAAAAAAAAAAAAAAGATTAAAGTAAAAGTACTTTTAAATATACTAGGTGCTTTTTCCTGCTTTCTTTGTTTTAATGTTATAGTGATATCAATACGAAATATTAATTATTTTTTAGCAAGAGTTATAAATGAATAAATTCTAATATGAAAAAACTCTTTGAATAATTTCGCATCTTAAATGTATGTGAAAGAAAGCAACAATTTTCAATTTTGAAAACCCCTTCGAGAAAAATTTTCTGGCTGCGCCACTGGTTGCTGCTCAGGTGGATCGTTCGGAGTGTTCCGTTAGAAACTGTTGGAGGCAGTGGACACGAGATGGTGCCTACATGCGAAAATCTGGGTTTGTAGCGACCAGGAAAACGACAAGAAAAGAGGATCGAAGGATCGTACGGCAAGAGCTCGTGGATGCCACAGTGACTCATTCCACCATACAAGCAGACGTAGAAGTAGCAGTTGTTCCCCAAACCATTTTTAGATGTCTTGCGGAAGTGATCTGCAATCCAAGCGCCCTTTTCGTGTTCTCTCGTTAACACCAAAACATAGGCAACTCCGTCTACAATGTTTCAAAGCCAGAGCGATGTGCCATGTCACTGACTGGCAAAAGGTGCTGTTCGGTGATGAATCCCAGATCGTTTTGGGGTCAGGTGACAACCGCGCAACGGCGTGAAGGCGTCCTGGAGAGTGGTTTCATTCCACACATTCTTTGGCACGACACACTGCCCGCACAGCTGGCATAATGGTCTGGGATGCCATAGGTTATATGATAGTCGGTCGACTTTAGTTGTGATACGTGCAATCTTAACAGGCCAGCGTTATATTAATGAAATTCGGCAAGACAACCATTCCTAAATGGTCTCCAAGGAACAATTTTCCAGCAAGATAATGCTCGCCCGCATACAGCTACGGTTGCTCAAGACTTCTTACATTATTTTGAGACTCTTCCATGGCCAGTCCGCTCACCCAACTTGCCCGCTATAGAGCATGTATAGGATCAGCTGAGAGGTCAGATGCCGTCGTGCTACTTTGTGTAAGATTTAGAAGTGGCTGTTTAAAATTTGTAGGTCCATCTGCCTCTGAACAGCATCAGACGTTTAATTAGATCAATGCCGGACCGCGTTGCGGTATGTATTGCAGCAAAATGGATCCAACGCACTATTGAAGTAGCAGTGTATTTATCTCAATTCGCCTGTATTCGTTTAATTGTCTAGATTTTTGGATCAAGTGTATCTCTCACCTGTATTATTCTGTATATTAAATTTCACTTCAATCCAATGCTTCCTTCTTGTGGCACTATTTTCAAAGTTCATGAGTGCATTTTCGATTTGTTTATTGCGTATTTTATGCAAATAAAAAAATGTAAGATTATTTTTTTTTCTTTTTCTTTTTTTTTCTTGACGACGATGTTTGACCTTGACACGAACCCCCCCTTTCCTTCTTTTTCAAACGATAGCTATTGATTTTTTTTTTCGTTTTTCAATGCGAAATTTAATTTAAAACGTTTTT
Organism: Uloborus diversus; assembly: GCF_026930045.1. Classification (NCBI taxonomy): domain Eukaryota; kingdom Metazoa; phylum Arthropoda; class Arachnida; order Araneae; family Uloboridae; genus Uloborus; species Uloborus diversus. The sequence goes on from NC_072740.1 coordinate 131,365,669, forward strand.
CTATTAGGGGAGGCGGAATAATCATTATATATAACCTGCTTTGCGTATGTGATTCAATTTTTTTTACGGGAAAGGAGGGAACGGGATTTTCCATCTGTTGCGGGGAAAGGCGTGAGATCGGCATTATCTGTAAAACGTTTCCGTTAGACAGATGGAATCACTATTCGATCAGGATTCGCTTCGCTTGCTAATGGGCTGAACGTGGTCGCTCGGAGATTTTGGCGGTAAACAATAGAGTTTCGGAATTATCTTACTGCTGAAAGCTACTGTTATTGCAATATAATGGCTTTTTTGTTTATTTGGATAATATCTAAATTGCGAAGAATTGTTTTTAGGTTTCTAAAGAGTAACTACGCATTTTAGTGAAAGAAAATGATTATTTTACATCCGGGGGGGGGGGGGAGAGGGGGGACTTCGTTTATTCCAGAGACTGTAATTATTATTTTTTTCTGAAACGATAGTTTTTCGATGCTTAAATTCATTTTTTTCGGGGGAAATATGAGCGGGAATTCCCTTTTGTTCTAGACGTACTATGTTTTTTAAATACTTTTTTTTTGCTGGGGGAGAGCGTAAAATTTTTGTTTAAAACGTTTTCTTTATCAAGATCGGATCGCTAATCTCGATGGGAGTTCACTTCACTCACTAATCGGCTGAGTTATGGTAGCGTGATCGTTTGGCGAGTCTAATTATAAACAACAGTGCTGTGGGATTATAACACATTTGAAAGATAATGTAATTTAATGCTTAGGCGAATTTTTAAATTCCATGGAAATTTTTATAGTTTTTTTTTTTTTAAAGACTGCGCACCCATTTTACGAAAGAAAAATAATTATTTTACATCAGAGGGGGGGGGGAGGGATTTTTATTATTTTAAGGAAATTCCTTTAAATTCTTTACGGGCATTGCCTTGCGGATACTGCTAGTACGATATGTAAGGGATAATTTAATTGAGTTTAGAAAATGTCATGACATCCAAGTGTCGAGGTAATGAGGTTTAACTCTAAAATGAGATTTTTGGACAGTTTTTCCACCAGGTGCATCCATTGAGAGCAAAAGTAATGAAAATTAATAGAACAAGTTTAAGTAATAGAATGATTTGAAAACCACTCTTTCACAAAACACCACTGCTGTTCGGTTTAACGATTATTGTCTATCGACAATTGATCGAACCCATAGTTACACTACTTTCTCATGAAGTAGATGAAGGTTAAAACTAATAACTGCTAGTTTAAATACAAATTAATATGAACAAAAATTACTTACACCCCTCTTTTTGCATTCAACGGCGCAATTGGTTGGGGTAAAAATCTAGCGTTTTTAGTTGGTTTTGAGGTGTTGTTTTTATTCCTATATATAGGCCCGGATCTATAAATTTTGGGCCTCCCTGCAAAAAAATCTGCAAGGCCCGTAACCGTCCTCTGGATTGCTCTCCCCCCCCCCCCCAAAAGAAATTAAATTTTTGTAACAAGTTATTTTTGTAAGTTTTGAACTGCTGCAATATTTGTACTTAAACTTTGAATCTAAGTATAAGGTTTTTAACTTACTTGTTTAAAAGCTTCTAGGTAGCTGTGTGGGGTTTTTTTTTGGCCTAATTTCTGACAAATTATTTTATTAATAAGTCATGTCAGCAAGAAAACAAGACTCCCATAACTTCACATTGTCTCCCCTCCCCCTTCGCTTATGTGCCCAAGTAATTTGTGCTGGGTTAAAATTCTTCCTCATATTTTTATCAAAACATTAAACAAATATTTTAAGTTGTAAAACTTGATTACGGTTTAATTATTTTTGGGTTTCTTGGAACGGGGCTCTTAGAGACATACCCCTTCCCATTCCGTGGCGTCGGCAGATACGTGGATCCGGGCCTGCCCATATCAGTATACACCCGAAACGTTTTGTTTGAATTTCTGTTGCAGTAGTACAAATATTTTTATCAAATTTTGCCGAGTTCAGTATTTTTAACAATTAGGCGCTAAAAACATCATCTTCAAATACGGAAACACACACATACACAATGCTACATATACGTACACTTGTGATGAATGCACATAACTTAAATAGAAACTTCAGAATTTTTGGCTTAATAATTTGAGTAAATTTAACTGAACTTCGAGCTACAGAAGAAATGATCTTACGAAAATTAATAAAATATATTGCAATAAAGAACTATTCTGTTATACTAATATTTCGTTAAATATATTTTTCCTGCATAACAAGTCTGTTATTAACTGCACACATTTCTGTAGGAAGTAGTTATTTTTTTTTAAATTCATTTTTAGAGAACTAATTTTTGCTTCTCATTCAATTAACTACACATTACATATAAGAACAAACAGTTCTATGAAAATCAATAACAATTGATATGATAAAGAATTAATTAGCTATAGAGGATATTGAAAAAATTTGCTTCCCTAAAATATTTGTGCAGATACTTGAACACAATTCTGAAAATTCTAAAGAAAGTCAAGTTATTTTAGAAAATTGGAAAACAAATGGGGGAAAAAATCGGTAATATTCAAAACTTAAATTCTCAGAAAGGTTTCCTTTCTCATTCAGACAGAGAAAAGCAATTTCTGAGAGCTCGTTCTGAGGCTGATATATATCGGTTGTAAAAGAAGAAAGTTAGTTGAAAGGTATGAGAAAATATAGCCGAACAACATTGCGTGGAATTTCTCAATAATGGCTCGCAGATATGAACAAGCAAGATGAAAACCTATTTCAAAAATGAGAATAAGTGTTCCTTTTATACTTATGGATTGCTCCTGTGTGTGGCCATATGTTTTTTGGTAAAAAAGAATAAATTAGGTAACTAATAGCGAAAATATTTTTCCAGAACATTTTATATTAGTAATATTTCAAAATTAGTCGGTTTTATGAACTGAAAAATCAAAATACTTTTCGCCGTGTACTTAATGTTAAGTTTTAGTTTTTGTACGGATAATTGATAACATTTTAAAAATTTCTGATTTGTATTGACAAAATATTGAACGAAGGAAATTATCGAATAGTTATGAAAACGTTAGTTTTTTTATTTTGTTGTCTCTGTGTTTATAAAAATGCCTTCAAGATTCTGTAACCTAATGTACGTTGCATGCTTTGATACGCGATTTGCGTATCAATAGAAGAGATAGAACCTTAACGAATAACAAATAATGCAAGTATAAAAACATAATGGAGTTAAAAGTAGTTTAAAGCACAAAATAACAATACGAAATTGTATATACATGTTTCGGAATCACAAGTAGGTATACTCTCCCTTTTAATTAGTGAAAAACGATATGAGTCAATCTATGAGAAATCATCCTCCATCCTCAAAAAAAAAAAAAAAAACCGCGGTGTAAATTAGGGTAGTTCGAAAAAAATCGATTTGATTTTTTTTTTATTTCGGAATCGCGTTACCTCTCAAAAGTTGTCGTTTGGTATCCTAAATTGGGGGAAAATTAAAAATTCTAAGTTAGCATCTTCAGTTCGCGCATGAGGTTGAAAATTTGAAACAATATGTTAAAAATTGAAATTTTCAAAAAATAACAAATTTAGTTTTTTTGTATTTTTACGTAACGCAACACCCATAGATTGTCAGTATATAGTGTAGTTTGAACCTAAAAAATATTTTACAGCTTTTAAATAAGATTTTTAGTTCGCGCATACGCTTTAAATTGAGCTTCAGATTTCAGGAGATTTTAGTGCAATTTAAGGTGTATGTGCAAACGAAAGATCTTAAGTAAAAACTATAATGTTTTTTTTGGTTCAAACTACGCCATATACTGACAATTTATGGCTGTTGCCGAACAAAAAAAAAAAATATTTTTATTAATTTTAAAAAAAATCAATTTTTAGCTTATTTTTTCAAACTTTCAGCCTCATGCGCGAACTGAAAATGTCAGCTCAGGTTTTTATTTTTTATTTTTCCCCAATTGAGGATATAAAACTATAACTTTTAAAAGGTAACGCGATTCCGAAAAAAAAAAAAATTAAAAAAAATCGATATTTTTAAACCACTGCAATGTATATGAATGCAGGCATTAAAGCAACGTACTGTCAAATTTAAGCAAAAATTTTCCTCATGCAAAGTATAAAATTGTGATCAAGTGCCATCAAATAATTTCATTTTGTTTATGATAGAAATTAAAGATGCAGTTTTACTGATAAACGTGGGTTAACTAGCGACGCACGATGCATCGAATACGCATTCATACTTATGACCGAGTAAAATGATATTTACTTTTTGTATGTACAGTTAGTCAGAAACACATTTTAATACTTGAAGCCAAAACTGAATACAGAACATACAGAAGTCAAATCTGTGACACACAGATTTGACTTTTTGTACGAAAGATTTTTACTTTACGGTTGCCTATGATTACCACATGCGAAAACGATTGTGAAAAGTTGGGGTGAAATTTATGGCTATGAACAAACTAATGCGTTTTGGCATTTTTTTAATGAAAAAAAAAATCTACGTAATTACCTAAAACTTTCAGAAGATTAAATTACATCCATATAGTAGCAAAATGCATGCGATATAATCTTATGCCTTTAGTAAAAGTCAATTACGAATAAATGTTGTACTTGAATGTTGTAATTGAATGCATATTGTACTTTATTGTTTTTTTAACAAATTTATGCCTTTATTTAAATTCTTGAAAATTTAGAATGTCTTATCTCTTGAGGAAAAACCCGTCCTCAATTGCTATTTTATTTAATGTCATTATGTTAAATTTCACACATTTTATAATTATAATGAAAAATAAAAAATACTGCTAAAATCGATGTACCTTGTACAAGTTCGAACCTTTCTACAGTCTAGTCAGTAGAAACATGTATTTTAATATAATTAGTAAGGAAAGTTAATTTTTGATCAAAGGAAGCTCAATTTGGAGAGATAACAGAGTTGAATGCTCCCATTTGGGCATTTAATTATGGAAATTAAGTTAAGACGTCAAAACTTATGAATATTTATAGTCTCCTTGAGAATAAAAGTCATATTCAGTATGATATCGCAGAAAAGTTCCTGAAAATGAGCAAATATATCGATAATTAATTAAAACTGATAATTTCTCCGAAATATTATTACAAAAATTAAGAATTTGATGCAGTGCTTTTCTTTTTTTGTCAGTTGTCTGTGCCATAGGGAATATATTGACTGAGGACAATAAAATAAACTTAAGAATTCCTATAAATTACAATACTGGATGTTCCTTTTCGATACATAAGTCTCTAATAATTAACTGAATTGCTCTTCATTTTTTAACCAATTTTCCATAAAAGTTTTTAAAAAATGAAACTTGAAACAAGGCTCAGTGTATCGTAAAAATATCGCAACAAAAAAAGAAAAAAAATAAGAAAACTGAATATTAAATATACAAAAAAATAAATTAATTAATTAAATAAAAAATATAAAATTATATATATATATATATATATATATATATATATATATATATATATATATATATATATATATATATATATATATATATATATATATATATATATATATATATATATATATATATTAGTGGTGTCGCTACGGGCGATTTTCCCCGGATGTCACCCGTCTGAAGGGTGAAATCCAAAGTGAAATTGCAAGTCTTTGAAATATATAGAGCTAAAATGCAGTTTTAAGACTGAAATTTGAAAATTTTCCCGGGGTGGTGGGACCCCGAATCCCTTCTCCCCCACTCCACATATGAATATTATACACAGGGTTAGGTTCGTATTGTCAATAATTTGACCTAGTAGTGACTTTCTCTTAAACCAAAAAACTGAAACCCATTATCTTTCCCTGTGTCTGAGATGCATTCTTGAAATAATTAAATGGCCATCAATTTCATACAGGCCCTTATTATTTTGACTTCAAGTTGACTCTGCTCATAGGTGTTTAGGGCAGGGGTTCTCAAACGTTACCGACTCGTGGCACCCTTTGCGGATTGAACGAAGCACCCCTAGGAACGGGTGCTCATGGCACCCTACCGTTAAAGGTTCAATTATGTGCCCTTTTCGAACGTTTTCCATGAAAATTCCGAGTACGTCTTTGATTTAGAAATTTGAGGAATTTAGCAATGGTAGCCATGGATCTCATCTTTCAAATGAAATGTTTAAAAAAATCTAAGTTGGAAAGAAGAGGAAGGGAAATTTTTTCTCCGTGGCCAATAGTTGTACCCTTACGGGGTATAACTATGGGACACCTCATTTCAACCTAGAAAACACATTTAAAACTTGATCTGGCCTATTGTTGTCTGAGGTAACAAGTTGCCCTCTGCTTGAAACTGCATAAATAATTTTTGTATAGTCCATCATTTGCTTAAAAAAAAAAAATTAATTTGAATTTTGACATCTTGAATTCAAATTATGTTTCTCGCAATCACGAGTGTGTGTGTGTAGGCGTGTGTGTTTGTGTGTGGGGGTATGTGTTTGTGTGTACGGGTTATGTTTATGTGTGTGTAGGCATGTGTGTTTGTGTCTGGTGGGGGGGGTATGTGCATGTGTGTAGGCATATGTGTTTGTGTCTGTGTGCAGGCATGAATGTGTGTGTGTATGTGTGGGTGTCTGTATGTATGAATGTGTATGTGTTTGTGTATGTGTGTGGGTGTCTGTATGTATGCATGTGTGCATGTGTTTGTGTATGTGTGTAGGTGTATATGTTTGTGTGTAGTTGTGTATGGGTATGCGCGTGTGTGTAGGACATGGATGCAACCTGGAGACGGCTTTCGCTATAGGAGCAGCATCGTGAGGACCCGGTCGACGGTGACAGGGTGCGGAGAGTGGCGGTGGGAAAATAAAAAGATAGGACATCAAAACAGTCAAATGAGAACAATAAGCAATCGTGATGGCTCAAAAAAAAAAAACTTTTTTGGGTTTAATCATCATTTGTCGTCTTGAGTGATTAAAGAATTTCAACATGGTAAATGTAGGTAACGTTATTTTTTGTCTGCCTAGGTTTTGACATAGAAACATCTGAAAACTAGAAAAATTTCACCAACTAAAGGCTAGGTACCTATACTTAGGTCTCAGATAATACGTAGGTCTGACAAGTTTTAAACGAGATCAACAAACATTTTGAAAACTGAAATGTGAAATCACATTTAACACTCCAAATCTCATCAAAATAAATAATTTTTAAAAATTATCTCAGTTTATATTTGGTTCGGATTTCAGTCAGCACCTTCTGCAAAAACTCCCATGAATACGGGCGATAGGGCGACCCCTAGACTTTCTTCTGTCTTTTCATGATATTATTTACAATAAATTACAAAAAAAAAATAATGACAAAAGCATCCCTACAGAGAATAAAATGAAGCTCCGAGCCACTAAAAACCGTGAAAAATAAGTCGGCCATTGTTATACCCAACCATTCCCATTTTTGATAAATGTTGAGAGCTTGTGAAAACTATGAAACATTTTGAGGCAAAAAGCGGCTTAATTCATTACTGAAAAAATGGTAAAGCAAATCTGAACTTAACAGATCTTGGAAAACAGTATAAGTGGTCTGCCCAAAGGATACTTTTGGCTCTTCCACGAGTGAATCGAATCACGCGCTAAGAGCGATTAAGTTATCTAAGGTATGCAACAACACAAATGGTTACACTACCTGGTGAATTTGTTTGGGGCTCGTAAGATGAAAAAAGAGGCAACTAGAAAGCAAAACCATCACTATGGCAACACTGGCCCATTGTTGCCCCCTTGGCACAAAGTTGTACAATTTTACGGTACCTAGGCCATCTTTATTTTTTGAGATAAGTGCGTAAGTGGGCCAAATAAGGCTACTTGAAGTTCAAAACCAAATACTCGCTCCATTATGACTGAATTTCTTCGGCTTTTGCATATTCATCGGATAACTCTTAAAAACTAAGTGAAAAATAAGACCAAGGGTAAAATTTAAGTTTCAATTTTGTTTTTCAGCAGTTTTAGCAAAGAAAAGCTATTTTTCCTTATTAGGGGCGCTAATAAGGAAAACTCTAGGCAAGGATTACTTAAAGCAGATTTGAAGACATAAAAATGCCAAAAAGTATTGTCAAATTAAAACGAATTGAAAGAGTCTTAAAAATAAATATATATTAAACCACATTTGATAACTTGAAAAACATAACCGAAAATTCCATATTTCCTTCCATGGAAAGGAAAAAGATGTCGTCCGGTGTCATATTATAAAGACACTGGAGTTCTAAGAAGGCAAACCACGGCCTTATCACCAACACTCTACTTTTCTAGGCTATCACATAAGAGAAAATGTCGGTACGCGGCGACATTAATCTATGTGAATTTGTCAACTACATAATTAGGCTACAAGAACAATAAACAACTTTTTAGTACTAGTAACGTAAAGTGAACCATGTACAAGCTAAACTTACAGCAAAATAAGATCAGGTTGGTTTTACATCATTCTTCTTTTGCCTGGTTGTTAAAAACTGCTTGTTGATAACGCTTTATCATCAGTGAGACTTTCTGATGACGATGAAGTCACGATCTTGCGAATTTTTACCATGTTGCATCCAAAACTGAGGGGATGGCCTTATTGGTTTGTATGTATAATCTTATTTGGCTAGACAACCTAAGATATATATTGATAACATGGACTCTTCGCGGCATCCCTCGCATCTTCTTTATGAATTTCATGTTTTCATGTTTACGTAGATCATTTAAACCTTTTATTTATTTATTTATTTTATTTTTATTTATTTATTAGTTTTTTCTTGCGTTTGTATTGGGAAGGGGGGGGGGATAACACCACAAATTACCGCTCCGGGTGACACCCATGCTAGGTACGCCACTGTATATATATATATATATATATATATATATATATATATATATATATATATAACGACAATTAAGTGAAGCACTTACTCCTGATATGGTAAATTACATTCCAGATTCGGGGTAAACTGTTTTCACAAAGTTATTGTTACTAGTTAATTTTCTTTCTTTTAGTTTCCAAGATTGCTCTTCGAAACATAAATAGCTTTTCAGTCCGAAAGGAGGAACTCTTTCGTATGTGTTTCACGAGGTTATGAAACTACTTAACTTTATTAAAGAGACTCTGCTGTAACAACTTTCCACTTAATTGCTCTGAAACGAGAAGAAATGAAGCAGCAAATAAAAATTAGTTTGGGGAAAAGAACTTATTATGATTACAGCACATATATCTATCTTTTCTTAGTCTTTCATTTCTTTTACATCAAGAAAACCATTAAAAGAGCGGAAGTATTTTCATTCAAACGTTATGTACTAGTAAAAAGCTTAACGAACTCGAGATAATCCTGTACTTGTTAGTGACTGCATGACGTCAAGATTACGGGATAAGTATTGGCTGCTTACTTCACAGTTTAGTTATATATTTCAGAACATATGAATAAAGCACTTTACAAGCCGAAGAAAGACACTGTGCAAAGGCAGAATTTTGTTTGGAAAATTTCTTGCTTAGGGATAAAATTCTTTAAACGTCGTTCTAACGGTTAAGTACGCAGTGCTGTTAAAGTATATCTGTGGCTATTTTCATGGTTTAAGTCGTTTGTTTCCCTTACAAATTGATGTTAAATATCTAATTCTTCATTGTTCATTGCTTCTTCTAATTTAAAGCTTTTTTTTGAATAAGTGTATAATTAAGTTGAGTCAGAAGCGTAACTAGAACTTACTTTTTGTTTGTATGTGTGTGTGGAGGAGGGGGGGGGGAGGGGCTCATAGTATTTTTTTAGAGGTATATAAAATATCCTAGTGGGATTGCCGAAATATGTAAAAACCAATGTCCCGGGACGGTGGGGTGGGGGTGGGGGTTTACCTCTAACCAATTGACAGAGCGCGATGATCTGAGTTAATTTATAAGTTCCGTTTTTGATTAGTTCCTCTGCTATTTCACTGGGACCACAAGCTGCTCTCTTTTTTTAGTTTGTTTAATGGCTTTTTTATTTTTCTTTACTTTCAATAGTAAAAGTTGTTATTTGTTCAAGAAATTCCGTGTTCAATTAAATATTGCATTTTTCACTTCTTTTCATTCCTTGAAGTAATTAAGAGTAAATAATTTCTAAATCCCAACAAAATGTGATTATACTTGATCCTACAACTGTATTTTTAGAAAGAGTATCATTCTTGCATAAAACATGCACATTAAAAACACTATTTGCACGCTTTTCCACTTTTTCGCAAGTGTATTGAAATTAATGAGCGGTAGCTTACTAACTATTGATTTGAAATCTAAATGAAATGCTCTTTCTTGCCACGAAACTCGCCAAAACCAGTTAGCTTACATAACTGGTGTGTGGTGCTGTAAGAGCAATATAATCAATAGTGACACATCATTAAAATTTTATAATTTAGAAGAAAAGCTTTCAAACTTTGAGTATGCTTTATTAATCTAGACAACAAAAACTAAATAGTAAATATCACATCCTAATGGTTTTGAGCGTATCGTAATATTTGACACGAAATCACTTAAAACTACTTCTGCGTAAATCCTTTATTTTCTGCAATACTGTTTTTCTTGAGTTGCGTCACTTTTCTTGCCGAAATGCAAGATGTAGAGGTGTGAGTGAGCAGCCTACATAAGTACTCATGTGACTTTTGTCAAACGTAAATGTTGTACCCAAACTTTGAGAGCAGTTACCCAACCATGTTGGGAATAACCGCTCAACCAATGGCATGGTTAAATAGACAATAAAACATTTTTAAAAAGATCTTGAAACTTTTATATTATAATTAGTTGATTGCAAACTATTCTTAAGTCTTTGTAATTGTGCTTTGTCAAAAAAAAAAAAAAAATGAATTCTGAAATTTTGAATTCAAATTATGTTTTTCGCAATCACGACAGGACCCTACTCATTGGACTTATTGCTAACAGAAACGACTCCTGTCCCCCCAAGCCTGCCCTTCCTTCTGGGGGTTACGTGTGTATATTTGGGTATGTGTGTGCAGGCGCACGTGCGTGCATGTGTAGGCTTGTGTGTGTGCGTAGACCTGTGTGTATGCACTTAGGCGTGTGTGTATGTGCGTAACAATGCGTGTGTGTGTGCGTAGACCTGTGTGTATGCACTTTGGCGTGTGTGTATGTGTGTAACGGCTTGTATGTGGTGTGCTGTATGAAGGACATGGACGCCACCGACCAGGAAAAGAGGCTACCGGGGGACAGTCGCGCCTGTAGAGGCCGGTGGGCGGTGGTGCTGCAGAGGTCCCTGGTCCAAGCTGAAAAAGAAACCGGAACACCAAGGACCGTCAAATAAAAACAATAAGCAATCGTGATTGCTCAAAAAAAAAAATGTTTTATGAAAATTTGACTACTGCTAACAGCTCGGTTATGACATCCAAAGACTGACTATTACAACTTGATTAATCCATAACACGGAAGAAAATGCAGTCTCTGTATGTCATAATCAGGCTGTCGGTATCCTGACTTAGCTCTGGTCTAAGAGCGGTAACTTAGTACTATCAAGTACCCATACTTAGGACAGTCCCCTAACTTAGGATATTTTGTCAAATTTAGTTTTGAGGGCTGGTACACCCGTTGGTATTTCACCTGTAAGAAATAAATGGTGTTACATAATATATGAGTAGTTGTCTTATGAGACTATGTGAGTTGAACTTTGATGCATCAGCTTTATGTGTTATTTAGAAAATTTCGCAAAAATATGCGATTTTAAAGTATGGAAATAATTTCGGTTACCAACGCTAACTGAGCAGCATTAGTTTGAATTTGTTTCACTTTTCATTTCGGCTATGTATCTGTGCCTCATTTGGGCAAATTCATTTCCACTTAACTAATTCAGTTTAATTGATTAATTCGTAAATTTAAGAAATTGCAAATACGCTCCAAACTTGAGACACTGTTCTAAGTTAGGATACTAAGGCATAAAAACTGTCTATAAGAAATACTGAGGAAATAAAAAGTGTAATTGTATGAATAAAAATGTTTAGATACAAAATTTTATAAATTGAGGTCTATTCTGATGACAATAAATGTGTCATAGAGAACAGTTGTCATTGTTAAAAAAAATCTATTAATGAGCAAAAGACGTTTTTGCCAAAATATTACATATATTAGTTCTACAACCGAAAATGAGTCTTAGAGCAGGAGCGTGTATAGGGGAGAAGGGAGAAGGGACACCTGTTGACCCGGGCCCGACTCTGAAAGGGGCCCAATATTTTTTAAATGAGGGGTGAAATATAGGGGTTAGCAAAATAGAGGGGGGGACGCACCTGTTATTTGTGACGGTTCCCAAAACTTCTGTGCACGCCCCTTTATTAGAGTATAGATGAGGCTAATTTATTTGTGGTGAATTTCACATATTATGAATGTGAAAAGATGTGAAATAAGGAACATGGAGAGTTAAAAAAAGCTGTGTTAAAAATGATTTGGGTTCACCCATTGCTTTTAAATATGGAGGAGAAAGCAGAAATATTACATTCAAAAGAATTAAGAAGGATGAGGAGACATTCAATGCTTTCAGGGGCAAGTTTACACTATGAAATCTCATTGAAAGTTTAAAATTTTTTTATATTATTTCTATCTAATGATTTTTTTTCTTTATTGGGTTGTAAAATAAACTTTTTTAAAATGATAGTTGGTGTCCCAAACTATTATCTATTTCTTAATACATGAAAGAAAGATCAAAATAATAAGTGTCCCAAGTGAGGGGGGGGGGGGTCCCTAACTTCTGACAATGAATATTTTTTTTGTTTTATTTTTTTATTTACAAATCTATACCTTGTCTTGAGGTGAAGTACTAAGGCACACCATAAAAATACAATACTTCGTTCGAATAGAAAACATGTATAATATGCTACTAAGGGTAAAAGTTCAAAACTGTCCCAAGTATGGGCACTTGACTGTACTGTTTATTGGCAATTCATGTTTTCTTTAAAATGAGAGGCATTCCCCTACTTTCCCCTAATCCTGGAGTCTCCAACCTTTTTCACTCGCGGGCCACATTGTAAATTTTTTGAGACAAGGCGGGCCGGTCCAACACTGTTTTAGCCCAAATGGTCCATTTAGCGCTTGGCCTATCCTCCACCCATACATCGCGAATAAATAAATAAATAAATAAATAAATAAATAAATAAATACATATATATATATATATATATATATATATATATATATATATATATATATATATATATATATATATATTAGGGTGGTCCTTATTTATGTATGGGAAAATTATTTTTTCGGAATTCAACGATTCAACGAGTGACGCCCCCTAGTTTTGTGACGCTATAATAAAAAGTAACGTGTGCAAAATTTGAACTCGATCGGTCAATAATAACACGTGCCCCTAGGCCGTTGAACTTTAACTCTTTTGATGATTTTCCCACAAACCTTCGAGTTTTTACTTCAGACCCAGTACATCGTTTCTCCTAGGTTTGCAAAATTTTTTTTACAGTGAGGTAGCACTAAAATTAATCTTTTTAATTACTTTATATCATCTGAAGATTTTATGTTGAATAAGAATGAAATAATGCTTTAGAAACGTACCTTAATTGTACGCTTTTCTTAATGTATCTCTATAGTGTGTATTTTTTTCGGATAGTCTTGGACGGTCTGTAAAATCAATTGTTTTTGTGACTCATATTTGGTAAATTAGTTGCGAAATTCTTCGATTAATTGTGCTCCTCTTTCAATTGTATCATTCACAATTTTCAGTATTTTAACAATCTCTCTTCCCTTTAAATAGCTTCCTTCATTTTTGCCGTGAATCTGGATCAAATAGGAAAAAATCTTTTAGTATTTGTAACTTATCAAACAGTTTTATTGACTCGTAATTAATTCTATAAAGAGGAAGATCTTTACTAAAAAAGTACTCCAAATCATCTACTGTTATCTGAAATTTGTTAAACAGTCATAAGACACATCTTCCTTATCACAAGCATTTTTTGGACTAGTCTTTTCCAATCTTCAAAGTTAATTCCTTCATCCATTACCGACAAAGCTACTAGTTTATCCCCTAAATACTATAAATGTTTTATGAATTTTCCAATCACTGCTTCTGCTGCATGTTTGTCATCATTTTGTACGCTGCTAGTTTTTCAGACATATTATATTATTCAAAGGAGCCTCGATTGGGTTGCTGCGAAAAACCATATCTTCATACAGCATTTAATTGTAAAAAAGCTTTGTAAAACAGCATTGAAGTGCTTTCTTTTCATGTTAGGTCAATTTAAATTGCTTCCTAAATATAAAAAATTTCAAACAAAAATTCCTTTTGCCACCCATGTGGCTAAAGCATAAGCTCCAGGTTGCCGAAAACATATCCCTGTAGGAGGAAATTCACCTGGAAATATTATTACAAGTTACGAGAATTCTCTGTAATCCTTCTCAATTCCGCTTTTTACGAACAATAAAAAGTCATCAACTTCGTCTTTTGGAATTGAAATGGTATGTGTACTTGATTGAAATGTTATAAGTTCTGAATGATAGAGATCTTTTTACAAAGTTTTGAAGCGCTTAAATAATTGAATATCTAATCTAGAACTAAGAAAGGCAAGAACTTCTTTAAAGACACACTCTGCAGTACGATTTCAAGTGCATGATGATGGCAATCCAAATGTAATATATCACCGTTCAGTTTTTGCTCTAAAAAATTGCATGTACAGTTTATACAGTTGGTATTGCAAGTCGTTGTATCAAACACTACAGCTAGAGCAGTTAGCAATAAAGAGCTATCATCTAAGATATCATATACAACTGAAGAAATATCTAAGGAATTTCGAGTTGCTGTTCGATATTAGGACCTGAAGCTATCACTGTAATCCTGTCGGCGTTCTTCTTCCAGTTACATCTGGATGTAGCTTTGTATCCCAGTGAATACCTACAAAATCTAAATTTAAATTCATGAAATTTAATTTTACCTCTCGAAGATTTTCTCTTGCTCTCTTAAGGAATGTACGATTGATCACTAGATAATTTGAATTTAAATTTACTGCATTTATATAGGCTGTAAATAAAATGAATAACATCTTTATCCCTAATATGGCATTTGTATAACATTGATGAAAGGCGAGATGATATCAATAGTTGGCAAGCTTTTTTGCATTGTGGTAGACCAGCTGTAGAAAACAAAAGTTCAACAGGTTAGGATAGATACCCATTTCGGTTTCTAAATCTTGTGATTCGCAAGAATTTGATGATAATAAAGGACTATGTACTGAAATAGAAGAAAATTAATTTATAGATTTCTACATTATTCCGATCTGGATATATTTTTAAAACTTATATTTTAGCTATGTAAAATACAGTATATTTTTATGTTAGGAGTAATCGAGGATTTTTCGAAATTTATATTTTAAAAATTAAAAATTGCATAAGCATTAAGGTATGTTTATATTTAAAGAACAGCGAATTAAAATATAATTGCAATTACTTATATTTATAGCAGTGAAACCTTGCGACTCTATTTGCCACACCTATTACATACACAGGGAATTTTGTAAATCAACACCCCCAAAGCCTGGAGGAGGCAATTTGTTTTTGTCAGAGATCATTCATTAATGGCCTATGCCATTCATTAATCGCCTATAGAATCCCTTGTGTCCATCTTAGTGGGAGGAAACGTTCCCCTGCCTCTTGGTGGACCAAGCGCAGAAAAGCGGTACGCTTGACCCAAGGCCATTGGTGTACATGTACCCTCTGTAACATGTTAAATTTTACAAAATAAAAGTGAGAGAATGGTCAGTCTGGAAGTAGCAGCACCTATTGAGGTTCAAAATTACTTTAAATATAAAACGTTACAATATTTTTACATAAAAATGAGAAAATCCGCCATTTTTTCTTCGAAACTCAAAGAGGGGGGCCCTAGGGGCACGTGTTAATGTTCATGGATTGACTTAAAATTTTGCAAGGATCATTTATTTGTATGATGGAACAAATTGAGGGGGCGTCGCGTAAAATATATGCAACTTCAAAAAAATATGGACCACACTATATATATATATATATATATATATATATATTTAAATTAAGATCTCAGTGGTAGTTTTTGAAAATTTCTGAGCTTGCTTCTAAGTTGCTATATTTCTTTATACATATTTGCTGTTAGCTAAATGAAATTACATTTTAAGTGCCTTTAAATTTCTAATAATAAAACGATAGGGGAGTCTTGTAAAATTTAGAATAGTACAGAAAACTGAAAGAAAAAGTATTCTTTGTCAC
Source organism: Uloborus diversus (assembly GCF_026930045.1). Taxonomy (NCBI): domain Eukaryota; kingdom Metazoa; phylum Arthropoda; class Arachnida; order Araneae; family Uloboridae; genus Uloborus; species Uloborus diversus. Next base: position 131,381,804 of record NC_072740.1, read on the forward strand.
AAAATAAAGTGAAGTTAAAAAAAAGGCTAATGTTCGGTTTCTGTTATCAAGTTTTTTCACAAAATTCAGAATCTAGCATTAGAGTTTGGAAATAAACATTTAAATCTGGTGCCAGCCTAGCACATGTTTTCTCTGGCGCTATGAAATGCCCAATGCCAGGAGAATGTAGCGCGGAGGAAAGAGATTTGCTCTCGGAAAGAGCAAAAAGAGAGATAGGGTTGCTGCACTCGTACTTAACGGCAAAAAATGATTAAACAACGGTTAAAAAGGTTTGAAATAATTATTTGCAATTAAAAATAAAGTCTCAATTATATTTCCTACGAGACTGTCTCTGTTTCGAAAAATAGAAAAAAGTTTGTAAGCTTCCCGCGGGCCGGACAAAATCTGTTCGCGGGCCTGATCCGGCCCGCGGGCCGTAGGTTGGAGAGCCCTGCCCTAATCCAAGTTTCAATGAAATGCGTTTATTCAAATGAGCTCTACGTAGGTATAAGCAGGGTAATTTTAACTATGTTCAACCTGTGCATTTCGCACTACTGTAGATAATATGCTAATTAAAACACAAAATGACAGCTTAACTACACGATCAATAAGAATGTAACTTATTATTTGCATAGATTCTACAATTAAGTCGCGAAATAGTTTGAGTATGATCTTTTGGCATGACGAAAATATACAACACTTAAGCGCTAATCCTAAAGTATATTCTGCTTCTTATGGCAACTAAATCTACTCATATGTTACGTAGTGTCAGAAAATATACTGAATATCCGAGAAAAGGGAAATTTTAATAAACCACCCTCCATCCTTTGCTGAAAATCATCTTCGTTATGATCTTTCAAATGAGGATAATATAACTTTGCATTTGAATGGTAAGCTTTTGCTCTGCAGTAGTTGGGGAAGGACGAAACTATAAGAACAGAGCTTAAGCTTTTCTCTCATACTTGTTCCACGCATTGTTAAAAGTTTTGTTGAAGAAAGGCTTGTTTAGATCTTTATGTAAATAAAGAACACGAATCTGCTGAGTGAAGAGAGTAGAGTAAAATAGTTTCAGTTTTCCAGTTTTAAAGTTTGTTTCCAAGAACAAAGGTTTTCGCTTCCAGCGAAAGTAGAATAATTTTCTTCTATGAACAAGACTATATAAACTAATTTAAGAAACGTAGAACTTTGAGGAACTGAGCTGAAAATTTTGTAACAGCTGCAAAAATTTTAGTTTTGAATACGATATAAGATATGATGTTGAATTTACAAACTAAACTGTGCAAGTCTGGCCAATATAAAATTTCGAACTAAGAGAAAAACAATCAGTAAATTGAAATTTAGTAAAATATATTATATAGAAGTTGTGATTCAGAACAAATGAAAGATCATAGAAATTGTAAACTTAATTCACGCTACATCTTTTCAAAATGTTTAATATCTCGTGTGCAGAGGTTACTTTGTGAATGATAGGGTGACATTGTGACACGTAATCTGTTTAACTGTTTGTCAAGTTTATATATTTTATCACTTCTGTTCTCGCTACAGGACTAATAACGATTATTTCGGGTGTCTGGCAAATGCTTCTATGCATTGATCATGATGCAGGCAAACTGGTAAAACTTCTGCAGTGTTTTAGTTAAAAAAATTGAGATTTTTATTCAATGAGAAAACCCACGAACATTGTGTTGCACAACATTTAACTTACTTGCTGGATTTTCTAAAGGTAACTATATTAATAACTATGCTCAGTTGCAATCATTTAACGTTTAAAAACAGAAATATAATCTTTTGTTTCAACGTTTTATAGACATAGCAAATATTTCATTGGTTGATTGGGTGACTGTCCAATGCAGTGAAGATGACTATTTTTAAGAAACAAACAATGCAAACCAAAAGACCTTTGCAGCTAAAGAATGCAGTGTCACAGATTCTTCAGTTTGAAATCATTCTGTCGTCAATAATGAGAGTAATTTGTTCCCAGGGAAGATCAACGAGAAACAGGGCGTTGATGATTGCATTGTTTCTGTAATGGAACGATGGAAAACGAGTTCAAAATTGCTTTTAATGCCCGATGTGATATTTTATGATACATAATGCTTGTACAGCATATTGAAACCGAAACAAATAAGCAACACAGTTTTTTTTTCAAGTGATATGTAGATTAACAAATCGTTAAGTTGTTGAACTGAAAAGCTTGAAACAATTGGTATTATTCTTGTCTAAAAAGAAAAAAAATCCACACACAGTGCTGTGATTGTTAAATCAATACTTGACATGATCGATTTGACGTAAAAACGGAGTAAAAATGAACAAGTCGAAAAAAAATATGCTATTACTTGCTTGAAATTTCCGTTTGTGCTAAAGAAATGTATCGCAAAGAAATTCTTTCGCAATTCCTTCTTTTAAGCGAAAATAAATCTGTATAAAAGACTCTTTTTCAAAATACAATGTTGAACTTCTTGAGTTTTCACCTGAATATTAAAAAAAAAAGAATTTAAATGCCTTCTGCTGCATCCAATTAAATTTGATATTTTTTGGTAGGCGCATTAAATGCAGGAAAAGTTACGGTAATGTTAATTTAACGGTACCTCCTAATAGTTTCATATATAAATCCGACATCTATCGGAGAAAGTAGGAACTAATTTTGATGTTTTTGTTCAATTGCTAATTCATGCGTTAGTTGTGTCAGTAAACAGCGATCTAAATTGCCGCTGTGAAAATTGGTGAATTGGTGAAAGTTACACGTGTTGGTTTCTTTCACATTTTTTTTTTAAAGTTATGGAACAGCAATTGGTTACGTCTGTATTGCACGTTGAAGATTTAACCTTTATAATTTATTATTTCTTCCTTACTAACGGTAAGTACACGATTTTTCAGTACTTATTTTATTTCTATTATAAAAAAATGCATATGATTAAGAATGAAAATCAGGTTTGTCGAGTCATGCAATATGGTATAGATAGAGTGCAATAGAGCAAGGTACAATTCTTCTTCCCCGGAAAAGGAAGAACGAAGAATTGAAAGTGTTGATGAAAATCCTGGGGACTGTATTGAAAAATGTTATTTTTAAATGGTGAGACATTTGAACAGTGTGTTCACTGTCAGAAACGCCTCACATGAGCTCATATAGATTGCGCTCGTAAACCAAAATATAATATAATTTATATACAGTGATATCCATTACAACGAACTTCAAAGGACCTCAAATTTCGCTCATTGTAACGGGAATTCCGTTTGATGGAGTTCAAGCAATGTATTGTAAATTAAATCGGGACGGAAGATTTATTTCATCGAAGCTGAATTTCGTTGTATTGGTATTCGTTGTAACGGAATTTCACTATACATATAATTTTTCCTTTAGTATTTTAACTAAATGATCCTAATCTAAGAGCTCCGGCTTTGCTTTCTTCAAAATTTTTATTTCATTCTCAATCATACTAACTGGAAGTGGCAAAGTTAAAAGATACTCTACATTATTAGTATTTTCTTTATTATTATTATTTCCTTAAAAAAAAAGTCATCTAACTTTTGTGACTTATTTCCTCTCTGCTTTTTCATTTTTGCTTCCCGTATTTATTATAAAACTTTCTTATCTGTATTTTGAGAAAGAAAACTGGAAATAGTTGAAAGATTAAAAACGTTCTTTCCAATATTTTGCTCGCTTTTTTCTCTCTAAGGTTTTATTTTCATGATTCTTCCCTCATATCGCTGTCAGCTGGGATATTGTACTTTTTGTCACCATTTGTACTGAGTTCTCCCCCACCCACTCATGTGAAGTCGCATTTATTATTTTGGCGTATTTCTTGAGTAATTCTCTCATTTAAATGATATGCTTTGAATGATGAAGCAAGTTTTAATGACACTGTGTCTAACACTTTTGACATTTACCGGTTGGTTTTTCGAAACAGATATGATGAAATTGTACGGAATAGTAATATAAAATAAAGTAACATTTATTTAGTCTTAAGAAGTTTAAAGATCTGTATGCAAATTATCACCCATCGTTTATTTTATTTAAAAGTTTGACACCTAAAATAATGTTTATAGGCAATTTTACTTAGAAAAGTAATATTTCTTTGCCTAGTTGAGCGTACAAGTTCGCATCTCAAATGCACATTTAAAAAAGTCCTTTTTTCAACTTATGTAATATTATTAAAAAAAAAACAAACAAACTTTCAAATAACCAATAATATTTACTAGCAGCATAGTGTCAGATAAAACCCATCTAAGTAGGACCTAAAATGTTTTACTACTCATTTTCAGGATCATTTGTCTGCAAGAACAAGATAAGGCAAAAAATAGCATCGAGTGATACATTAAAACTATATTATCTCTGAAACGAGAGCCAACTACACTTTTTTATGAATATTTTCTAAATTCCAATAGGTAAGGCTATATAAATTTGTTAAATATTCCCCAAAAAACTTTTTTGTTAGTGTAATTTTGGCATCATAATTATAATGTTAGCAAAAAAACTGTTGTCAAAAAAAAAAAAAAAAAATCTCTTTTATTTTGAAAGCATCGCAAATGAAATACATTGATTGAAAACATCGCATTCATGCTCCTTTGTTTATGCAAGATTACTTTCTAATTGAAGATTAAATAGCAAGTATTGGCATTAATTTTTCAATTATTTCTGCGTTGAATAATAAATTAACTAAATTTTGGAAAATTGTTGTAGTTTAGCATATTTTATGAAACATATCGAATCAATATCCCATTTATTTCACAAAATCTACTGAACCAATGTTCACAAAACTTGATGACATACATGTTATTAAGGTTGCCATTGAACAGTTTCATGTATGTCATGTCCATAATCTACCGGAAAGCTTATGGACCCTAAAAAGTTAATAAAGAGGAGCATTACCTTCATTGAGACTCTTTTTTTAAGTGTTGGTAAATCGGAACATCACATTTGTTGGAATTGTCATCAAGCGTTAAATATAAAACAGGATAACTAAACGAAGAGTCGGTGGAAGCTTGATAGCGGGTTTTTCCTTTCTTTTATGAGTGATTTTATAGAAAGACATTTAATAAATCAAAGTTCAAGAAAAATAAAACTCAAATGGGATATTTTTTTTCAATGATCTGATGCTTTGCTATCTATACTATTAACCTGAAAAATGATTTGGAACTAATCCCTTTCAGTCCGGTAGAAAAATCGCACTTTCAGAAAAAGATTTTTACTTCAAAATGAGCTCGACCCATGCGTTTACCATATCGCCAACGTAAAAACGTATGGGCAACATCAAAAACATTATTACTCGGCAAAAAGTCGAAATACCACATGAATTTAATTGGAGTTTGAATGGAAAACTAAAATGAAAAAAAAAAGATCGGTTTACTTAAAAACCAGCTCAATCACTAGCTAAATTCAAATTATTTTTATCTGTAATTAAGTAGTAAATGCTGCTAAAAAAAAAAAAGAAAAAGAAATCAGTTTTATTCCGATTGTTTTTCAAATGAAGAAAAGTCTTTTGCAGAAATGAAGTGGGTTGAGCATGAAACGTTTTTGTCTCTCCTGTAAAATTTAAAAGAATAATTTGAGCTGGTTTTGATTTCAAACGCTTTATTTTATCATAATGCACAATTGTCGTCAAATATCCAGTTCAATATATTTTTTCTCAAGCAAACTGCTTAATCTAACTTCACATAGTTTTACTGATAATATGGAAGAAAAAATAAGATTAAATTTCAAGAGCATTGACTTGTTTAATCTAATGATACAGTGAGTAGTAAATCAGAGTAAATATAGCAAATAACGATTATTGAAGATTTCTTCACATTTGATAACACTCGATATATTTTTCCCCTTCTGAAAATACTTCGAATAAATAAATGAGTTTATGAATATGCTTCAAAGGACGCATTGAATTCTGTGTATAAAAGGGAATTTTTAATATCCAAACTCACGGATGTGTTCAATCGAATTGGCATATTGATCAAAAATGCAGTTAGTAAAGAGTAATTAAACTTCTGACTGCTTCAACACAGCTAAATGTTTCTTACTTCTTTTTCTTTCAAGCACGAAACAGAAAAATGTATGAATGATTTGATTGATTGATTGCTGTGATTAACTACGAACGCAAGAACAAATTTCAGAAAGAACATCTAGTTAGAAATCATTGAAACAGACATGAAGACATGTGGATGTACAAATATTTTACAGTAAGCACCCTTGTGGAATTGTTAGAACGAAATAAAAAATATATTTTAGTGGTTTGTCATCTTGCACATTATTATGGCTAAAAATAATAGCATAAGTCTAAGTAGAAATGGTGCAAAAAAAATTATATTCCTCAAATCTGCATATGGTTCAAGTGTCCCTAGATCCAGGGAGACTTGACCCAACATCTTGGGAGACATGACCCCCTTCAGAAATGTAAAAAGATTCATAACGATTGAAATCAAAAACACAGGTTTGATGGTGTCTCAAATCTGCATATGGGTCAAGTGTCCCTAGATTGAGAATCAAGACAACTTCATGGTTTGAAATGTTTGATGTTTTTTGTTTTAATAAGTGATAATTCAAGTAAATGTACAAAATGGTCACTCCTTAGGTGAAGTGTTACATTTAAAAGAAAAAAAATATATAATAATCTTACTTCATATCAGCAGAAAAGCAGAAGTAAAATTCAAAACTTTACCAAATCAGACCTAAACAATATTTCAGTTATTTTATCAAGTAACAAATCAATTGGCTTTAAGGTTAGTAGTATTTTAGTTAATTGTCAAATCAAAACAATTTATTAGACCAAAATATTATATATTTTAGTTATTCAGTTTGTCAAAAAAGAATCCTTTATATTCACAATATTGGAGCTATTGCTAAAATAACATAAATTCATTAGGCATGAATCAGGCTATTTTAGATATTCACAACTAAAAATCAATTGAAAAAACATCAAATTAAACAGAAACATCAATTTAGTCTTTGGGTCAAGTTTCCCTAGTAAGCTTGGGTAAAAGCTCCCTAAATATTACTTAAATAAAATCAAATGATTGGGCCTAAATCACAATATTTTAAATATTCATAAATAAAAAAATCGAAAAAACATCAAATTAAATAAAATCATCAAATTAGTCTTTGAGTCAAGTGTCCCTAGTCAGCTTGGGTCAAAGCTCCATGAGTAGCTTTCTTTTGTTTACCTTAGATTTTTATCTACATAGATTGAAGTTATATAAAACTGCTGCATATCAATGAAAAAAGCTAGAAAAGTAACTAAAACTTGTATACTTTTAAAATTCATTTTTCTCAAAACTGCAGGTTCAAATCTAAAAAATTTCAAAATCTTCAAGTTTTACTTGAAAGGTGCAGTATCATTTAACACTGAATTTTTGAAAATCACTGGATAAGTCTAAAATGGTCTTGCCATACAAAAAACTGTTGTGTGATTGGTCAACCAATAACATAGCTAAAATTTTCACTATATATCTTATTCATGTAAAAAATCCCCATGGGTAAAATCTCCGTATGGGTCAAACCTCTCTAATTTCCCGTATGCTTATAAAAAAATGTAACGTTTCTCAAGAAACTCGTTTGTATCATTTTAAAACGAACTTAATAGTGAATACGATAGAAAAACAAAATTCAAGTACTTTGCAATAAAAAAAAGTTAAGTGTAAGTTCATCACATAAGACCAGTCTTCCTTCAGCAGAAAAAAGCAGAATAATGACTTACTTAAACAGTAAAAATGAAGTCTGTTATGCTGGCAGTTGTCAACATTTATTAGGTTTTCTGAACAGGAACAGTAATTGACTTAGTACAAACAATTTCGTAACCTTGTTTGGTCAAAGTACGTATAGCACTTTTCGTACAGCAAACCTCTGTTTTTTTTGTATTGAATTTAGCATTATATTCACTTTAAAATTATGTATACGAGGTGTCATTTTATGAAACGTTTAATTTTCTATAAGCCTACAAAGTTAAAACAACAAGCTGAGCTTTTGTGTCGATAGTAACATTGTTTCCCATCAAATTATAATGTTTCTTTTTTATATTTTAAGTAACTATTGTAAAAGACTTTAATAGAACTTTTTCATTCTGCTATGAAGTTTACCAATGACACTTGGGTATATTAGGAAAATTATACTGACATGTTACTTCTAGTGTACCCTGCACGGCACTAACTTACTTTCCGTTAATTATGATAGATTAATGATAAAACTTTTTATTCCTCCTCTAACCTGAGGTTTTTTTTTTTTCATTTAGAGGAAACGACATCTCAGCTTTGAAACAACAAAACACCGATCTTCGATTTTCTGAACCAGGGCAAATCTTGAAACTGCCGGCCGTACCCATATTTCTTCAAGTTTAAGATTGAGTTTCAATAGAAAAAAACATTGATGTAGGGTAAATTTGTCTTTGAATCAAGTGTCCCTAGTTAGCTTGGGTCAAAGCTCCTTAAGTAGATGTAGTAGTACCTCCCTTGATGTGGCTCCGTTCATTAGAAAGAACTGGAGCCGCAAGTCAGTGTTTTTGAACAGAGTATAAAAATAAACATATTACAATTGTTTCGATATGGTCATTTTTTAAAACCTTAATACGTCAGAGGGTACAGCTCGAAGCCGTTCATCTCCGCTGAAACTACATATGCCTCACAAATATTGCAGCAAGTGACTTCGAAGTTTATCTTTCGATTGCGTAATGTCACTGTTGCTAAATGTAACCATATCGAAACATTTATAACGTGATTTGACTTCTGTTTGCTAAGAACAATTTTACACACTCTTTTAAAAGACATTTGTGACTGTAGCTCCCCATGGTGTTTAATCTTGGAACTTTATCTGAAAACCGGTGCTTATCAAACTGCAGACTTGTTTGTACATCTTATCATTTATTTTACATTTCTGTTTTTTTATTCGACTGTTACGTCATTTAAAAGTTGGGAGTCCTTTCTGAAACAACTTGTATTTGAAAGTACACTCTTAAAAATTAAGTTCAATTTTTCGGAGTGAAATAAGTTAAATCAAGCAAAATTTAGCAGCAACCATCTTATTGGGGACAAGGTCCAACAATGTAATGTTACAATTTGCAAACACCAGATTACATTGGTGAAACTTATCCCCTTAAGATGGTTGCAACTAAATTTTGCTAGATTTAAAAAATGTTTTGGTGAAACATTTTTTTTTTTAAGTGCAGTAATTTATCTGGAAAGCTTAATATGTTTAGCTGATTTATAAAGTCAGTCCAGAACACTGGAAAAGATTTCATTGCGGTCATAATTTTTTTAACTAAATTTGTTTGCCCTTCTTTTATACGAAGTGAATCTTTAACTATAAAATAAACACCATCTGCGTCGGTTAACTGGCTTAGCAGTTTGCGCATTGACTAAGTTAGTATTCATAACTGGTGTAGTGGCATATAAATAGCGTTATCAATAATGGTACATCTTTAAAATTTTCCAACTTGAAAGAAAATGTTCATCTTTAATTATACACTATTCGTGTAGACTTCAAAACAAATCAGATATTCTACGCATTTCATTCTCTTTTCGAATATTTTTTAACATGCCAGTATAAATTAAAAGTGGTGTAACTTGAAACATTGGTTTTCTCAGATACTGTTCTTTTGAGCACTATTACCGCTAGTAAGAGATATGTCAGTACACATTCTCTTACTTCTGTATTAAATACCTATTTTGGCTTTCGTTTCCAAAGATCTTCCCTTTCTAAAAATTGACATTACATTTACGATTATAACCCGCAACTTTGAACTCGAAACATACAGTTCCGAACAAGTAACTAAAAACTATATATTTTAGCAGTCTTTACGTTCATTAGTTAATATTTTCGAGGGAATAATACAATTTTGTGTAACTTAACCTCAGAAAAATTGATCTTCGCAAATTCGATTATAATAATTAAGAATTAAAAAAAAAGTGCTTATCATTTTAAAAAGGCTTTTTTATCTTTTAATCTTTTAAAAGCTTTATCTTTCTTTTCGAAGGTGTTCTTTAATAACAGAATGAGATTAATAGTTTAAGAAGGCTATTTTAAAGAATTACAATATTTCAGAAAAGTAATTAAATTTGCGATTTCCTAGATCTAGCGATAAGAGTTTCCTAAGAATTTTTTCGTTTAGAAACAGTTTTTAAAAATTTATTTGCTTATGTCATATTCCGGACGTTGATTGCTAATTAATTTACTATTTTAGGAAAGTGAGCAGGAAATTTTTCAAAAGATTATAGAAAGTTTTGTATAGCATAAACCTTATTTAGCCCTTCGATTTCAAAGATGTTTCTTTGATCTATAAAATGTTGAGTCTACGAAAATAACAACTCGATTTGTAGAAAGTGTTTACACTTAAAACACACCAAATAAAAGTATACAGCTAAAAAATAAGTAAACTAACTGAAAAATGGTTATTTCCTCTTTTTAGTTTTCGTTTAGCATGTAAAAACCTTTGAGTAATTTCGGTTTATGCTTTGTATAGTATACAACTTATTACGGTTTATGCTTTGTAGAGTATACAACTTATTCTGTCCTTCAATTCAAAGATGTATCTTTCATCTATAAAATGAGAAATCTAAATAAATTACACCTCTGTTTGTAAGGGGAGGACCACAAATGAGGTCTCACTTTGAGGGGGAGGGGTGTTCGCGAAATTGTGAGTTTTTTTTACAAGGGGGAGGGAATAACAAGGTTTGTGACATCATGCATTTTTATTACAATAAGCTTATTAAAAGTAGCACGACATGTGACAAGGGGGAGAGAGGTATGGTGAAGTGTGACACTTTGTAACAAATGGGAGAGTCAAATTTGCTGAAAAAAATATTGACATCATTTATATATGAAGTAAAGAGTTTTATCAAATGAAACACATTTTGTACAACATGCAATGGAAATTAAGCAAACTAACTGAAAAAACGTTCCTTCCTCTTATTCATTTTCTTTCTGCATGCAAAAAAATTTCAATAACTTATTCAAGTCTACAAATTTTGTGTTTCATCATAATTTTTTACTTTAACCCTTCAATTTTAAAAACACATAAAAAAAAAAACTCCTGCGTGACTGATTAGGTAGTTATACGATTATTTCTATCAAGAAAACATAGTAATATTTTGATTTAATACAGCTAAATCGATGCATACGAGGTGTGGCTAGAAAAAAACCGAACTAATGCTATAAAAAAATTTTATTTTCCATTATTTACAATTTGATGTTATCTCCTTCAATGTACTCTCCTCCTCGGTCTATACAACGCTCCATACGAATTTTCCACTGTTCATAGCAATGCTGCAGATCATTTTCGGTAAGTCCATACATTACTTCCGTCGCTTTTTCTTTTACTGCTTCAACACTCTCAAATCTAGTTCCTTTCAAAGCTGACTTGACTTAGGGAAAAGAAAAAAATCACAGGGGGCCAAATCAGGTGAGTAGGGTGGATGTTCTAAGATGGGAATGTTGTGATTGGCTAAAAACGTCTTCACTGACAACGCATTGTGAGCTGAGGCATTGTCTTGGTGCAGGATCCATGTCTTTTTTTTCCACAAATCGGTCCGTTTTCTCCGTACTCGCTCACGTAGGGTATTCAGGACGCTAATGTAGTAATGCTGATTCACTGTTTGTCCCTCTGGTATCCAATCAATGTGTACAATCCCTTTGACATCAAAAAAAAAAAAAAAAAAAACAATCATCATTGCCTTGAATTTCGATTTTGACATTCGTGCTTTTTTTGTCGTGCAGAATCAGGAGATTTCCAATGCATCGACTGGCGTTTGGTTTCGGGATCGTAAGTAAAAAACCACGATTCATCACAAGTAATAACATTTTGCAAAAAGGTGGGATCTCTTTCAATGTTTTCTAGGATGTCAGAACAAATCATTCTTCGGCGTTCCTTCTGTTCAATTGTGAGACACTTTGGAACCATTTTTGCACACACTTTGTTCATGTTGAAACTTTCATGAAGAATCTGCCTAACACTTTCCTTGTCAATTCCTGTCAACTTAGACATTGCTCTGATTGTTAAACGGCGATCTTCTCGAACAAGTTTACCGATTTTTTCAATGTTTGCATCAGTTTTTGCTGACAATGCGAGCGTCATCACTTGTGTCTTCGCGGCCATCTTTAAATCGTTTAAACCACTCAAACACTTGTGTCCGCGATAAACAATCATCGCCGTAAACTTGTTGCAACATTACAAACGTTTCACTTGCAGATTTTCCAAGTTTGAAAAGAAATTTGATGTTAACACGCTGTTCTTTCTGTACACTCAACATTTTTCCGACGCACAGACAAAACGTCAACTACTTAGAACAGACGCCACGGGCAGACTGAGTGCAGGAGGCAGATGAAACTCGAGCAGTAGGCGGAGCAAGAGTCACGTGACAGGCCAGGCGACTTTCAGCCTTATTGCATTCGTTTTATTGTTTCACCTGTGCTAGTTCGGTTTTTTTCTAGCCGCACCTCGTACATTCATGTGCGTTCACACCTGAGAGCAATCGTTTTATTATGTGGAATTAAATATTCCAAACAATTTTTTTTTCGTAGGAAAGTTTGTCTGGAATATGAAAGCAAATCTTATCAATGCACAAGATATGCTATTTATTATCCATGCAGAATATTATTTATTCGGACATTCTTTCTCGTCATTTCGAATACAGTCAAGTGCTATACTTAGGACAGTTTTGATTTTTTTCTTTTATTTTACATAAAGCAGTAAAGTAAAGCTCTTAATTTGAGATTATACGGAAAATTAACGCTATTAGTGCTTCCTTTGAACAACGATTTTGAGCATATACAGACCAGCTCCCGCTTCTTTTAAAGTAGCACGTGCTGTTTATACCCAGCGGACGAAAAATACGTAAACCTTTAACAACGGTTATACTTCCAGACTCGTTATAATTATAGCTAATGACTTTTTTTTTTTTTTTTGAAATAATTGCTTTTAACAAATAGGGGAAAGTTGGGTAATGCCTCTTCAAGAAAAATAAGAATAGCGTCAAATGTACACAAAAGAATCGATATCTTTTTTAACGAAGAAAACTACAAAGACTTAAGAACAGTTTGCAGTCAACTAGTTTGAGTAAAATTTCACGATTTTTTAAATGTTACTTAACTACACCATTCATTAAGCAGTAGTGCCGACATGGTAGGGTAATTGTGCTCAAAGTTTGGATACAATATTTAAGAGCGACAAATGTCTGTATGTAGTTGTGTTGGCTGTTCACACTCTTGCACAATGTGAGAAGCAATGGGATGTAAGTGCCAAAATATTTGGAGATAACCATTACAAATCGCACCCTGGCAATCAAAGTGGCATAATTCAAAATTTGAGAAAAACGTACTAGCTATTAATTTAAAATCTAAATTTAATGCTATTGCTTGCCACAAAACGCACAGAAAGTTAGCTAACATAAGGGGTTTCTTTTAGCGTAAAAACGATACTACGAATACTGAAACATCATCAAATTTCCATAATTCAGAAGTAAAATTTTTCGAACTTTTAAGTATGGGATAGGGGAACATGGTATGTTTTACTAGGATAACGTCATGCAAAAAATCTTTAAAAAATCTCAAGTAATGGCAGTACCTGCCCTACTTTTTAACGAAACTTTCATATCAAGAAGCCAATTTGTGTTCCTGTGGTGAGTTTCTTTGTTTTAGCAGATGCTGATGTACTTTTATTACTGTCTTCTTCGTATAAAAATATATTTTAAACAAAATAATAAGCTAAATTTAATCATTGCGATCCACTACATGATTATTCACGTAAATTTATGACAATGTTTAAATTTTGTAATTAAATAAAAAAAAAAAAATCTTTATTCTTGAAAATTAGTTCTGAAGTAGATGACGGGGCACTTATGAACACAACATGTAGGGGCACATGAGAACAGTTCCAATATACTCTCCGCAAAATAAATATTAGTTTAAGCTTATTATAATTGTTAAAAGAGATGTAAAGATTTATAATTATTTATTATCTACAATCAGTTTGTAAATTTATTTAGTATCATTACATAATTATTTATTTTATTATATTTATTTTATTATATTTGTTTTTTTAAATTCTTTAATTACTAAATAGTTGACCAAAAATTTAGTTTTATATAATATTAACTAAAAACTGAAGTTGAGAATGATTTTAAAATTCATCATCATATTCTGTATGAAGCTTGAATGCGCTATATAACAAGAATAAACTTTACACAATAAAATATTTTTTGTATTGTTTAGACTTATAAGATTTTTTCTTGTCGATCTATTGATTAGAACATGCTATGAAACTTTAAAATTTGACAGTAAGCAGAGTTATATAACTCGAGAAAAATATTTTCTTAATGGAAATTACTGTGCACTTCAAACTGAGACTGTTATAGGTTACAAACCCTTGAATGTAAATTGGTATATACATATATGCTTCATTATAACGAGTTTTTCGTTGAAATATGATGCTCGTCCTGCATTTTTAGTCGTATTCACATGTGCCTCAAACTTGTACACATGTACCCCCCCCCCCCCCATATGGGCACATGTGAACAATTGAAGACATTTTTTAAAAATTCCATAAAGTAAAGAAATAATTTTTGAAAAAAAATCTGAAAAAATTCCATGTTGCTAAGAAAAGACTATTCAATCATAGGGACCCTTTTTCTGTGAGAAAATCTTGTTCTGATAAATTGAGAAATTAAAAAAAAAAATGTTCACATCTGACCCCTTTTCCCCTATTATTTATTTAGACAAGAAAAACTAACCAGTAAACATCACATCGAAATAATTTTCTGCGTCTTGTAGTACTTGAGACGAAATCACTAAAATCTACTATTGCGTAAAACCTTCATTTTTTTTCGAATTCTGGTGTTTTGAGTTGTCACTTTCCTTGCCGAGGTGCGAAACGGTACGAAAACCTCTCATCGGCTTTGGAGCAAGAGGAGCATGATTTGGAAAAAAAAATAATGAAAGCCTACCCATTATCTGAACTTAAAATACATTTTACTCAAAACTTTAAACTGTCCACTTACGTCCCTTTGCTTCTCACTGTCACATATTGAGTGCAGCAAAATCACATTTCGTTATCTGTCCCAAATGCTCTGCAAAAACAACAGATTTATGTCTACATATCCAACTCGACTGGAAACAAATCATCGGGATCCTCATCAAACAGCTAAGACTCATCAATGTAAGCTGATTAAATTGTTAAAGCTGTTGTCATGTACTCACCAGCTTAAAAGAGCGCCATTTCTCGTCATCGCCGTTTTTGATTTGAATGCATTATAATTGGCATAACAAAGCACTACAGAAATAAAAATCATGAGCGTACAGCTAATCGTATGCATTGAATAGCTGTAATGAATAAATTTATGTTTGAAAAAAAGATTGTACACTTATCGGCAAGTTAGATGTTAAAGAATTTTTTGTAACAAAACAACTGCAAACTAATTGCGAGAGCTTACAAAAACACTTTTCTTCCGACAATGACTAAAACCTTATGGTAAATCCACAACGATGTCAGTTATAAAGAGAGCGAGTTTTTAATTCTATTCCTTATAGAAATATTTGGTGGAACAGGATAAAACCCACTGAGCGTCTCAATCCCGACTTTCCCCTGTTGATGTATAAACATGTCAAACTATGGAGAGTGTACAGAATAGCTTTCACAATACTATACTTCTTTTGGCTCATTTGAAGCTGTTTGTTTAATTCACGATTTTTTCTAGTTTTCAATAAAGCACAAAATATTCACTTGATGCTTGAATTTTTAAATTTTTACTCATTCGATAATTTGTGACGTTCCTAGTTAACCCTTTCAGACGGAATTTTGAAATACTTAACCAAAAGTGGTTTTATTTGGTAGACAGTGTACTATGGTAAAGAGTATCTTATAGACAAAATTTCAAGTTTATAGGGGAAAAACTCAAAGAGTTATGACACGTCCAATAATCCGGACATTATGTTATTGAAATACATATTTCAGATAATAAAGCGATGAAACATCAAACAAACTTCTTTGCAAAATATTCTCTAAACAATAATAAAACATAATATAAGCATTTGAAATGATTAATATAAGATTATATATTTTTAAAAACAATCAGAAAAAAAAACCTCGCTTTTGCGACGAGAACCCGTGGTTGGGAAAATGAGCCAGTCCTATTCTCCCAACCCCTATTTTTTTATGTTTTCAATCCCGAAATGAAAAATTATTGTACAGATAATAAGCAGACTGTAAAGAGGCAACTACGAAAAAATTCGAGTAATTTATTCAATTAATAAATGGTTAGCAGCTGTTTAAACTTCATGTCCGGTATACCGGACGCTACGTCAACCTTCCCCTGCAGCTCATACGGTTAACGGGGAATACGAACAACACGGAATGGGACTATTCGGCTCGACCGTTTCGGCACCACCCTTATGGCGCAGTCGTTTCGGCGCGAAACCCATTTTGCACGGCCCGTTCAAAAATCAATTTTTAGTTTATGAATTTCATTTTTAACACATGTAGGGTAAAAGAGGGTGCATGCGAACATTTTTCATTTTTTTAAATTTCATTTCTTTATTTTTCAAAAAATATTTTAAATTTCGCAGAGCAAAATTGTACCCAGGATTGACTAGTATTTTCTTTGTGTCACGGAATGTTTTGAGATTTATAAAAAAGAATATTTCTTTACTTAATGGCATTTTTAAAAAATATCTTCAGTTGTTCACATGTGCCACTGCAGGGCACATGTGTGAATAAGCCAAGGCGTATATGAACATAGTTGAACAATCGTAATATTTCCAAGAAAAACTTATTAATAATAGGAAACTTTTTTGTAGATAGGAGAGACTGTTGTACCTTGAGCATGGTGTATCTTACGCCATGCACTCGAATCAGCTAGCGCTTTCACCTAGTGAGAAATCACGGTACTAAGTCAGGCATGACAATCTCTCCACCTATCAGAATGAGTTTAGGCTGAAACTCCAGCTTTTATGTGGACTGATTGTTTTGTGATTTGTGAAAACAAAAGTAAATAACTCCAGTGTTATTTAAATGAAATTGGACTTTTAAAGACTAGTGTTACCCAACTGATTGACCATTATATCTATTGCCTATCTCTCGGTAAGTGTATTCAACATTAAGCCTGAACCTTTTACGTAGCTGTTAGGTTAGGGTAGCTACTTTTGTATAAATACGATGTTTTATTATAAATATGTTGTATATGTTTTGTTGTCTGTAGAAGAAATAAAATTCTTTCAAGCGTTTCCATTACCTACTTCAATAGAAACCTGGAAGATTAGAATTCCTTATCTTTTAGAAGAAGTTTCTTGAAATTTTGCAGGGTCGCTAATATCACATTTTGAATCTATGTAAAACATAAGCGGATATGTTGACCCACATTTTATGCTGATACCTCAAACAAAGTTAAAGGAAAAAAAATACTGGCAAGCTTTGTTCAACCTTTCTGCTATTTTTACTTCTGACACGTCAAAATTGATTTATGTTCGGTTTATGGAAATATTATTTCAGAAACATTTGAAGTCTGCAAAGAGTTTTAAAATCAAAATAGCGACTTAGATGGATTTACAACTCGAGAAAAAGCCAGTTGAATAATGAAATACTGTTTTTATGAAATTAATGACGAATTCTGTCATTAGTAGTTCATTTCAGTGAGTAACTACAGCATTATTTTTTCATAGCGCCTATATGCTTCAATGTGCCAGAGTTTTTTCAGAATTATTTTATTCTGAATCCTGACAAAAATCTACAAAATTTGAATTATTATTGTTTTTTTAATCTGGTTTATCTGTTGACATCTCAACATTTTTAAGATAGTTTAAAGTATATATACTTATTTAATGATCCTAACATTAAGCTGGATATATTCAGTTATTTTGATATTCTTCGGTTAAATGAAGCGAAGGTGATGTTTTTGAGTCAAGTTATAAATTTTAATAATCATGTTAAATATACTTTGTCGAGAATAAACGAAGAACTTAGGGAAGTGATATGCGTTAAAGCGATTTCTTTTCACTTGAACTTCAAGGTAAAAGAATATATTTTAAAGATATAGGGTAAATGCTTCAGTAGTCGGCCATTTAAGAGATTAGTTGTTGAATTTTGTTAACCTATAAATTCCAGCTATCAATACAACAACGAAAACAATGTAAACCTTTAGGCTGTACCTTTTTGATAATGATCCACTAACTTGTTTCTGGAATATTTTTTTTTAATCTTAAAAACCAAGCTGTTAATATTTTTTTATTTTAAAAACCAAGCTGTTGTTAATACGAGAAAATGCTCCAGATGTCGGCCATTGAAACCCAGTGCTCGGCCATGCAGGAGCCAGTAGTCGGCCGTTTCATTTTCGTTCCTCTTATAAGGTGTAAATGAGTAAATTTGAACGAAATTGAATGCAAAACTTACAACACAGCAGTGTACTTAAAAAATTAATTTTTCCAGTGATTACGAAATAATTTTGCGTTTTGGATGTCTTCATAATGTTTATCTTTATATTATCTTCTAAACTGCAATCAGTTTTTTTTAATTATTATTTATCTTCTACATCAACGGTTCTCAACATACGGGGGGGGGGGGGGGGGTTGCAAAAGAATCTCAAGACGGGGGGGGGGTTTAAGGGTATATCAGATAAAATAAAATTAACTCTCTCATTAATGTTGTGAAAGTGACTAATGTGTACGCCAACTTCACTTGAATCCTAAAATACCTCAAAAAATTGTATTTACTTCTTTTCATCTTAAATTTCATATGTTCTATCAATAAGCTATTAAAAATAAAGCTTTGAGCAGTTGAGTTACATTTTATGTGTGAAACTATCTAGATGTAATTTTGAAGCTAAGTCAGCATTACTTTAAACAAGAAATAAATTTTGATTTCCTAGAGAAGAAAACCCAAGGAAATAAATATTTCGTTATGGAAGCAGTAATAAAAAGTGTTACCTACATTTGAAATAATTTTCCTTGGCAAAAGCAAACCATAAACGTAAGATGGTTTGATAAGAAAGACGATAAATCACTATTTGGTAATAACATGTTAAAAGTGTTAGAACATTTATTCTAAACGCAACGATGGACTGAATTTACAACACCAGCTTTCAAGAATCCTAAACTTAAATCAATATTAGAGGCAATAAAATGACCTTTCATGGCATTTTCTTTACAGGAAATAACGTTAGAAAGGGAATTTTCTTTCTCAAAACAGCTAAATTGCCGCTAGGTCAATACTTTATTTCAATTAGTACTTGATGAACATTATGTATTTGATGAACGTATTTGATGAAAATCCATATTAGTTGCACAGTTGACTACTGGGTAGATCAACAAAACAGTATAGAACCGGTGGTCAATCTGCCATGGCCGACTATTGGAAATGCATAAGAATTCAGAACCCAATGGTCGGCCACCCATTTAAAAATAATTAAGTCGAAGAAGGAGTTTATTTTTCAATAAAACATAAGTCAAAGAAAAAATTACATCAGAACGAAAATAATAAGGGTACTTAACAATTAAAGAGAAAGTGTCTTCTTGAGAAAAAAATAAGCAGAATCGCAAACTAGGATGATGGGCACACCATTGAAATTAAAATGACTCATTACTACTTAAAAAAACGTACTTACAACTTCACCGTTGTTGGATGATAGTTGGGGACAGGTGAAGGAATGTGGGAATGCATCATATCCCGATTTTGAGTTATACATATATTATTTATATGCAGTTTTATGTCCTTCTGGTCAACTACTGGAACCTGGCCGACTTCTGAAGCACTTACCCTATAAACCACAATGTGGGATAATCGAGCAATTAAGTTTAATTAGGCTGCAACGTACGGCTGCCAAATTTAGAAGCGTTCTAATTTTACAAGGTAGCAAAACTAATTATTTTGTTTAAATATAAAAGATAAGCATTGATCAAGGGCGAATGTAATTGCTAAAAAAAATTTAAATTCCTTTTGTTTTTAGGGAAAATGAATAGCAACTTCTGAAAGAAACTGATAATTTATGAAAAAGTTTTCTTCAGTTCGACATCAGAATCGTAAGGTAATAGTAAGGCAATAATTTACGACCTAAAATTTTTATGCAAAATTTAAATACTACATATTGAAGGAAGTCGGAAATATTTTTTTGAATTCTTGTTCTTGTAAAAACAGTTTCAAATACAAATTGACACATTACAATTTTACACTTTAAACATTCAGTTGAAAGGATACCTTGTTTGATTTTTATGTAATTCTAAAACTTGAATCGTTAAAAACATCGCCTTCATTTTCACCCCTGGAAAACAATATTAATCTTTAATTTCGAAAGAAAAATGTTATCTGGTAAAAAAAAAAAAACCTCAAGTGGTGTTCATTCAAGCCTTTATCATGTAAAAAATAGAAATTATGTATTTCCATTCTTGGCAGAAGAACAATATATATTTTTTTAAATTTTAATCCGAAAATTACGTAAAATAAAACATGTAAATACATGAAGGAAAGTATTTCTAAAAACTCTCCATCGAATCATTTTATTGCTAGTCTCTACAGAATGTCTGATTTTATCCTAAATTTTACAAATTATATTTCTCTTCTCTTAATTGTAAATCTAGGAATAACTGTGACAGTTTTAAACTCAGACGTGAATGCTGTAGATATGTTGTGAAGTTCTGAGAAGTTGAGCTCCGACTCTGACAATGTTTACCTCTGTTTCGGAAAATAGGGAGGGATAATTGACGCTAAGTTGAGTTGAGAAAATTTTTAGTAGTTTTTCAAAAATATTCCAACAAAAATCCGAGCCAATAACACGTCTATTTTTCACTAAGCTCCCCTAAAAAATAAACATAGTCAAGGTCACAGCTCAACTAACCAGAGTTGCACTATAGCTCGTTTTGTTTACAATATATCTCTAACCTATGAAAAGTTTAGAAGTTTAAACAAAGTAAATTCAGTTGTTTTTTTATTTGATTTTACTTACTTATTTGCACCCTACAGAAATTGCTTTGAACAAAGTTTTAGGAGGAAACAAGGTTTGAATGTTGACACTTTTCTTTGTATTATTAATTAAACAACTTCCGATCTTTTTTTTCAATGCCTGCAATACAATTCATGGACGTCAAAGAAACAAGCTATTCAAGTTGCTGGAACTTGAAATGCAAACAAAAATGTTTTATTGTCTTCACAAAACACTGGTGGGAGGATCTGTTAGAAATAAACATTCAGGTCTTTTTTCTTTGTATTTTTAATCATTTTTAGAGTGCGATTATTTCTTGTTTTAAAGTGCGTTGATGGAAAAAAAAAACAATTATTCTATAGGACTAAATTCTTTCTCACACATTTTGCATCTCTTAAAAAATTCACTGTAAAGACTTCTAAAAAAAACTTTCATCTCATTTTTCCTTTACATTTATTTAAAACATTTATTTAAAAAGTTGAACAACGAGGATTTCTCTCTGTTCTTTTATCTATTTTATGTTCCAAATATTAGAAAAATTTCTTTCTTTCTTTTTTTTTTGTAGTCATTGAACACATTGTAAAAGCAGTTTATAAAAAATCTATTAAATCTTTTCAAGTTTTAATACAAAAGTTTAAAATGTTTCTTGACTATTTGATCTGACAGAAGCAAGTAAAAGAGTCTCATGTTTGAAATTTGATGTGTGTGTGCAGTCAGTGAGGAGTTCCTTTCAAAACTATTAATACAGAAGACACGTAAAATACTTCAATTCATCAGGAATATTGACATTTATGAAGTATCGATTGTAAAATAGTATTACATTTTGTCATATTGAAATGATCATTCATTTTAACACCCCGGTTTTCAAAATTTTATTGCGATAGTTTAAAAAGGTTTGATATGTCATTTTTTTAACCTTCTTACTTATTTCCTAAGTACGCATGATCAATTATACGCTGAGAAATTAGAAGCGTTACATGTTTTTACCCCAAGACTGTACAATTGATAAACCTGGCCTTTAGGGATTTGAAGAATTGTTTTACCTGACATCTTTAATGAAGTAGTTTTTGAGATTTAACCCGTTTAATACCGTTTAGGCATGCATGTCTAACAAGGGCTAATGGCATTTACATACAGCATGATTATAAGGGACCTGAAATATCTAAAGGGGCCCAAAAAATGCTTGACATCGGGCTCCCAGATATCTTGATCGACCCTTGAGTGTATAAACCATGAGCTGCAAGGACAGCCTTGCAGTGGTCCGGCATAGAAGATATCAGCTTTTGAATGTAACCCTGACTAACTTCATGCAACTAGATCCTGTTAATGCATCCTGAAATTCTTAGGTGCAGGCTTCTTAGCTGCCGTTCCATTTTCGTACTATATAAGTATATGCCACTAATTTTTAACTGGGTTTCAGGTCAGGGTTGTACACAGTCCAAACCAATGCCAGTTATTTTTTAGGTACGCTTGCACCTGAAGAGAGAAAATTGGGGAAAGTTATTTTTATATATCTAACATTCACATAATGTTGCGGAGATGAAAAGTTGGCAACAAAATCGTTCGTGAATTGGTTGGATTATACGAACGAATTTTGGTGTATTGACATCGGGAACAGTTCTGTTGAAAAACGCAACTTTCAGCATCTATCTTCGACAACATCTTCAAATACTTGGAATAATTCACCTTTTTTTCTAAAAATACTTTTTTATTTGAAAACTTTTTGAGGTGTGACATCTTTTTTGTTTTTGTTCCAAACGAGCAGTATTACCTACTTATTTACAGTTAAAAATAATGTGGATTGAGCTGGTTCCGAAGTACAGGCGTCCATTGTGTAACACGGTTGATTCGTTCCGTGTAGCATCGAAACCGTGTTATACGAGATTTTTTTAAAAATAACTTTTAAACTTATTTTTTACACTAATTAGTCATGTACATTGTAAAAATAATGTCAATATGTATTGTGTTGTATCAAAACCGTGTTATACGAAACTTAGAAAAAATGTAAATCAAGGGATGTATACCGTGTTATATCGGAAAAAAGTTCCATAAAAACAAAGTAAAAATTTATTGGAGTTTTCAAACATTAACAGAATGTATTAAACAAAAATGAAATTCCATCGTATTTAAAGATAACAATCGTGTTATATCAAAACCATGAACTACTGAATTCAAGTTTCGTACCGTGTAATATCGAAACCGTGTTAAAATAATCGTAAATTTGGTACCGCGTAATGTCGAAACCATGTTATACAAGTACCATATTATACGAGGGACGCTTGTACTCGTATATCGGCTTTATTTTACTTTTATTTTTCAATTTTCTGTTCAAATTACAATGGAATTCATGCGTTTTCCCCCTTTTATGCCATGTACACTCCTGCACAATTGAAATCTGAGTTTTATTAAGCAATTTATTATAAGAACGTTGTTGATGTTATCCGTAGAGAAACGGTTAAGAAACGGATATGATAAAAGCATGGATTGAGCTGAGTTTGAAGTAGTGATGTAAAATACCTGGGTATTTATTTTTAGGAGTAAATACCCAGGGTATATACCCGGGTAAATACCCAAAATGGGTATTTACCCGGGTATTTATTTCAAAAATTTATATTCAACTAAAATACTTTTCTGTCTATTCCACTATGTATATATATATAACCAACCATATACAAAACAAATTTTTGCCCAAAAATTGTACTTTGATCACATATTTAAAGAATTATTGTGTGAAACAACTTAGCAATCTAATATGATATTCACATTAAATGTGTTGGATATGCCTAATCAATGTCCCCATCTTTCTTTTTTGTTTTTCACTTTTCAAAGCAAAATTTAAAGTTTTACTAATACGAATACAAAGTGAGTGACAAACTAACACGTCCTAAATACTAAATGCCTATCGCGTTCTCCCTTTTAACATAGAGCAAAATGATCCCATTAAGCATATTTTTGGTCTTCTGACTACTGCAAACTATCGAAGGTCGAAAGCATTAGAAATTAAAACGGAGAAAACAATTGGTTAACTTCTAAATTTAAATTTTAAAATTAACTAATTAACGATTTGATTTTAATTGTTTGGATCCATCGTCATAGCAACACCATCCATGTATTGCCGTCAGGTAGTAGCGTTGTTTGTGTGACAAACTAACACGTCCTAAATACTAAATGCCTATCGCGTTCTCCCTTTTAACATAGAGCAAAATGATCCCATTAAGCATATTTTTTGGTCTTCTGACTACTGCAAACTA
Organism: Uloborus diversus; assembly: GCF_026930045.1. Classification (NCBI taxonomy): domain Eukaryota; kingdom Metazoa; phylum Arthropoda; class Arachnida; order Araneae; family Uloboridae; genus Uloborus; species Uloborus diversus. The sequence goes on from NC_072740.1 coordinate 131,405,908, forward strand.
TCGAAGGTCGAAAGCATTAGAAATTAAAACGGAGAAAACAATTAGTTAACTTCTAAATTTAAATTTTAAAATTAACTAATTAACGATTTGATTTTAATTGTTTGGATCCATCGTCATAGCAACACCATCCATGTATTGCCGTCAGGTAGTAGCGTTGTTTGTGTGACAAACTAACACGTCCTAAATACTAAATGCCTATCGCGTTCTCCCTTCTAACATAGAGCAAAATGATCCCATTAAGCATATTTTTGGTCTTCTGACTACTGCAAACTATCGAAGGTCGAAAGCATTAGAAATTAAAACGGAGAAAACAATTGGTTAACTTCTAAATTTAAATTTTAAAATTAACTAAATTAACGATTTGATTTTAATTGTTTGGATCCATCGTCATAGCAACACCATCCATGTATTGCCGTCAGGTAGTAGCGTTGTTTGTGTGACAAAACTAACACGTCCTAAATACTAAATGCCTATCGCGTTCTCCCTTCTAACATAGAGCAAAATGATCCCATTAAGCATATTTTTGGTCTTCTGACTACTGCAAACTATCGAAGGTCGAAAGCATTAGAAATTAAAACGGAGAAAAACAATTGGTTAACTTCTAAATTTAAATTTTAAAATTAACTAATTAACGATTTGATTTTAATTGTTTGGATCCATCGTCATAGCAACACCATCAATGTATTGCCGTCAGGTAGTAGCGTTGTTTGTGTGACAAACTAACACGTCCTAAATACTAAATGCCTATCGCGTTCTCCCTTTTAACATAGAGCAAAATGATCCCATTAAGCATATTTTTGGTCTTCTGACTACTGCAAACTATCGAAGGTCGAAAGCATTAGAAATTAAAAACGGAGAAAACATTTGGTTAACTTCTAAATTTAAATTTTAAAATTAACTAATTAACGATTTGATTTTAATTGTTTGGATCCATCGTCATAGCAACACCATCCATGTATTGCCGTCATGTAGTAGCGTTGTTTGTGTGACAAACTAACACGTCCTAAATACTAAATGCCTATCGCGTTCTCCCTTCTAACATAGAGCAAAATGATCCCATTAAGCATATTTTTGGTCTTCTGACTACTGCAAACTATCGAAGGTCGAAAGCATTAGAAATTAAAACGGAGAAAACAATTGGCTAACTTCTAAATTTAAATTTTAAAATTAACTAATTAACGATTTGATTTTAATTGTTTGGATCCATCGTCATAGCAACACCATCCATGTATTGCCGTCAGGTAGTAGCGTTGTTTGTGTGACAAACTAACACGTCCTAAATACTAAATGCCTATCGCGTTCTCCCTTTTAACATAGAGCAAAATGATCCCATTAAGCATATTTTTGGTCTTCTGACTACTGCAAACTATCGAAGGTCGAAAGCATTAGAAATTAAAACGGAGAAAACAATTGGTTAACTTCTAAATTTAAATTTTAAAATTAACTAATTAACGATTTGATTTTAATTGTTTGGATCCATCGTCATAGCAACACCATCCATGTATTGCCGTCAGGTAGTAGCGTTGTTTGTGTGACAAACTAACACGTCCTAAATACTAAATGCCTATCGCGTTCTCCCTTTTAACATAGAGCAAAATGATCCCATTAAGCATATTTTTGGTCTTCTGACTACTGCAAACTATCGAAGGTCGAAAGCATTAGAAATTAAAACGGAGAAAACAATTAGTTAACTTCTAAATTTAAATTTTAAAATTAACTAATTAACGATTTGATTTTAATTGTTTGGATCCATCGTCATAGCAACACCATCCATGTATTGCCGTCAGGTAGTAGCGTTGTTTGTGTGACAAACTAACACGTCCTAAATACTAAATGCCTATCGCGTTCTCCCTTCTAACATAGAGCAAAATGATCCCATTAAGCATATTTTTGGTCTTCTGACTACTGCAAACTATCGAAGGTCGAAAGCATTAGAAATTAAAACGGAGAAAACAATTGGTTAACTTCTAAATTTAAATTTTAAAATTAACTAATTAACGATTTGATTTTAATTGTTTGGATCCATCGTCATAGCAACACCATCCATGTATTGCCGTCAGGTAGTAGCGTTGTTTGTGTGACAAACTAACACGTCCTAAATACTAAATGCCTATCGCGTTCTCCCTTTTAACATAGAGCAAAATGATCCCATTAAGCATATTTTTGGTCTTCTGACTACTGCAAACTATCGAAGGTCGAAAGCATTAGAAATTAAAACGGAGAAAACAATTGGTTAACTTCTAAATTTAAATTTTAAAATTAACTAATTAACGATTTGATTTTAATTGTTTGGATCCATCGTCATAGCAACACCATCCATGTATTGCCGTCAGGTAGTAGCGTTGTTTGTGTGACAAACTAACACGTCCTATATACTAAATGCCTATCGCGTTCTCCCTTCTAACATAGAGCAAAATGATCCCATTAAGCATATTTTTGGTCTTCTGACTACTGCAAACTATCGAAGGTCGAAAGCATTAGAAATTAAAACGGAGAAAACAATTGGTTAACTTCTAAATTTAAATTTTAAAATTAACTAATTAACGATTTGATTTTAATTGTTTGGATCCATCGTCATAGCAACACCATCAATGTATTGCCGTCAGGTAGTAGCGTTGTTTGTGTGACAAACTAACACGTCCTAAATACTAAATGCCTATCGCGTTCTCCCTTTTAACATAGAGCAAAATGATCCCATTAAGCATATTTTTGGTCTTCTGACTACTGCAAACTATCGAAGGTCGAAAGCATTAGAAATTAAAACGGAGAAAACATTTGGTTAACTTCTAAATTTAAATTTTAAAATTAACTAATTAACGATTTGATTTTAATTGTTTGGATCCATCGTCATAGCAACACCATCCATGTATTGCCGTCAGGTAGTAGCGTTGTTTGTGTGACAAACTAACACGTCCTAAATACTAAATGCCTATCGCGTTCTCCCTTCTAACATAGAGCAAAATGATCCCATTAAGCATATTTTTGGTCTTCTGACTACTGCAAACTATCGAAGGTCGAAAGCATTAGAAATTAAAACGGAGAAAACAATTGGCTAACTTCTAAATTTAAATTTTAAAATTAACTAATTAACGATTTGATTTTAATTGTTTGGATCCATCGTCATAGCAACACCATCCATGTATTGCCGTCAGGTAGTAGCGTTGTTTGTGTGACAAACTAAAACGTCCTAAATACTAAATGCCTATCGCGTTCTCCCTTTTAACATAGAGCAAAATGATCCCATTAAGCATATTTTTGGTCTTCTGACTACTGCAAACTATCGAAGGTCGAAAGCATTAGAAATTAAAACGGAGAAAACAATTGGTTAACTTCTAAATTTAAATTTTAAAATTAACTAATTAACGATTTGATTTTAATTGTTTGGATCCATCGTCATAGCAACACCATCCATGTATTGCCGTCAGGTAGTAGCGTTGTTTGTGTGACAAACTAACACGTCCTAAATACTAAATGCCTATCGCGTTCTCCCTTTTAACATAGAGCAAAATGATCCCATTAAGCATATTTTTGGTCTTCTGACTACTGCAAACTATCGAAGGTCGAAAGCATTAGAAATTAAAACGGAGAAAACAATTAGTTAACTTCTAAATTTAAATTTTAAAATTAACTAATTAACGATTTGATTTTAATTGTTTGGATCCATCGTCATAGCAACACCATCCATGTATTGCCGTCAGGTAGTAGCGTTGTTTGTGTGACAAACTAACACGTCCTAAATACTAAATGCCTATCGCGTTCTCCCTTCTAACATAGAGCAAAATGATCCCATTAAGCATATTTTTGGTCTTCTGACTACTGCAAACTATCGAAGGTCGAAAGCATTAGAAATTAAAACGGAGAAAACAATTGGTTAACTTCTAAATTTAAATTTTAAAATTAACTAATTAACGATTTGATTTTAATTGTTTGGATCCATCGTCATAGCAACACCATCCATGTATTGCCGTCAGGTAGTAGCGTTGTTTGTGTGACAAACTAACACGTCCTAAATACTAAATGCCTATCGCGTTCTCCCTTTTAACATAGAGCAAAATGATCCCATTAAGCATATTTTTGGTCTTCTGACTACTGCAAACTATCGAAGGTCGAAAGCATTAGAAATTAAAACGGAGAAAACAATTGGTTAACTTCTAAATTTAAATTTTAAAATTAACTAATTAACGATTTGATTTTAATTGTTTGGATCCATCGTCATAGCAACACCATCCATGTATTGCCGTCAGGTAGTAGCGTTGTTTGTGTGACAAACTAACACGTCCTAAATACTAAATGCCTATCGCGTTCTCCCTTCTAACATAGAGCAAAATGATCCCATTAAGCATATTTTTGGTCTTCTGACTACTGCAAACTATCGAAGGTCGAAAGCATTAGAAATTAAAACGGAGAAAACAATTGGTTAACTTCTAAATTTAAATTTTAAAATTAACTAATTAACGATTTGATTTTAATTGTTTGGATCCATCGTCATAGCAACACCATCAATGTATTGCCGTCAGGTAGTAGCGTTGTTTGTGTGACAAACTAACACGTCCTAAATACTAAATGCCTATCGCGTTCTCCCTTTTAACATAGAGCAAAATGATCCCATTAAGCATATTTTTGGTCTTCTGACTACTGCAAACTATCGAAGGTCGAAAGCATTAGAAATTAAAACGGAGAAAACATTTGGTTAACTTCTAAATTTAAATTTTAAAATTAACTAATTAACGATTTGATTTTAATTGTTTGGATCCATCGTCATAGCAACACCATCCATGTATTGCCGTCAGGTAGTAGCGTTGTTTGTGTGACAAACTAACACGTCCTAAATACTAAATGCCTATCGCGTTCTCCCTTCTAACATAGAGCAAAATGATCCCATTAAGCATATTTTTGGTCTTCTGACTACTGCAAACTATCGAAGGTCGAAAGCATTAGAAATTAAAACGGAGAAAACAATTGGCTAACTTCTAAATTTAAATTTTAAAATTAACTAATTAACGATTTGATTTTAATTGTTTGGATCCATCGTCATAGCAACACCATCCATGTATTGCCGTCAGGTAGTAGCGTTGTTTGTGTGACAAACTAACACGTCCTAAATACTAAATGCCTATCGCGTTCTCCCTTTTAACATAGAGCAAAATGATCCCATTAAGCATATTTTTGGTCTTCTGACTACTGCAAACTATCGAAGGTCGAAAGCATTAGAAATTAAAACGGAGAAAACATTTGGTTAACTTCTAAATTTAAATTTTAAAATTAACTAATTAACGATTTGATTTTAATTGTTTGGATCCATCGTCATAGCAACACCATCCATGTATTGCCGTCAGGTAGTAGCGTTGTTTGTGTGACAAACTAACACGTCCTAAATACTAAATGCCTATCGCGTTCTCCCTTCTAACATAGAGCAAAATGATCCCATTAAGCATATTTTTGGTCTTCTGACTACTGCAAACTATCGAAGGTCGAAAGCATTAGAAATTAAAACGGAGAAAACAATTGGTTAACTTCTAAATTTAAATTTTAAAATTAACTAATTAACGATTTGATTTTAATTGTTTGGATCCATCGTCATAGCAACACCATCCATGTATTGCCGTCAGGTAGTATAGCGTTGTTTGTGTGACAAACTAACACGTCCTAAATACTAAATGCCTATCGCGTTCTCCCTTTTAACATAGAGCAAAATGATCCCATTAAGCATATTTTTGGTCTTCTGACTACTGCAAACTATCGAAGGTCGAAAGCATTAGAAATTAAAACGGAGAAAACATTTGGTTAACTTCTAAATTTAAATTTTAAAATTAACTAATTAACGATTTGATTTTAATTGTTTGGATCCATCGTCATAGCAACACCATCCATGTATTGCCGTCAGGTAGTAGCGTTGTTTGTGTGACAAACTAACACGTCCTAAATACTAAATGCCTATCGCGTTCTCCCTTCTAACATAGAGCAAAATGATCCCATTAAGCATATTTTTGGTCTTCTGACTACTGCAAACTATCGAAGGTCGAAAGCATTAGAAATTAAAACGGAGAAAACAATTGGTTAACTTCTAAATTTAAATTTTAAAATTAACTAATTAACGATTTGATTTTAATTGTTTGGATCCATCGTCATAGCAACACCATCCATGTATTGCCGTCAGGTAGTAGCGTTGTTTGTGTGACAAACTAACACGTCCTAAATACTAAATGCCTATCGCGTTCTCCCTTTTAACATAGAGCAAAATGATCCCATTAAGCATATTTTTGGTCTTCTGACTACTGCAAACTATCGAAGGTCGAAAGCATTAGAAATTAAAACGGAGAAAACATTTGGTTAACTTCTAAATTTAAATTTTAAAATTAACTAATTAACGATTTGATTTTAATTGTTTGGATCCATCGTCATAGCAACACCATCCATGTATTGCCGTCAGGTAGTAGCGTTGTTTGTGTGACAAACTAACACGTCCTAAATACTAAATGCCTATCGCGTTCTCCCTTCTAACATAGAGCAAAATGATCCCATTAAGCATATTTTTGGTCTTCTGACTACTGCAAACTATCGAAGGTCGAAAGCATTAGAAATTAAAACGGAGAAAACAATTGGTTAACTTCTAAATTTAAATTTTAAAATTAACTAATTAACGATTTGATTTTAATTGTTTGGATCCATCGTCATAGCAACACCATCCATGTATTGCCGTCAGGTAGTAGCGTTGTTTGTGTGACAAACTAACACGTCCTAAATACTAAATGCCTATCGCGTTCTCCCTTTTAACATAGAGCAAAATGATCCCATTAAGCATATTTTTGGTCTTCTGACTACTGCAAACTATCAAAGGTCGAAAGCATTAGAAATTAAAACGGAGAAAACATTTGGTTAACTTCTAAATTTAAATTTTAAAATTAACTAATTAACGATTTGATTTTAATTGTTTGGATCCATCGTCATAGCAACACCATCCATGTATTGCCGTCAGGTAGTAGCGTTGTTTGTGTGACAAACTAACACGTCCTAAATACTAAATGCCTATCGCGTTCTCCCTTTTAACATAGAGCAAAATGATCCCATTAAGCATATTTTTGGTCTTCTGACTACTGCAAACTATCGAAGGTCGAAAGCATTAGAAATTAAAACGGAGAAAACAATTGGTTAACTTCTAAATTTAAATTTTAAAATTAACTAATTAACGATTTGATTTTAATTGTTTGGATCCATCGTCATAGCAACACCATCCATGTATTTCCGTCAGGTAGTAGCGTTGTTTGTGTACCGATGGAGGATCACTTTTAAACAAATGTGATAGGCATTTAGTATTTAGGAGACTTTGGACAAACTGATTACAACTCAAAGCCAAAACTAACTAGTAGCATGATATAATGAAAAATCAAAGATGAAAAATTGTGCTAGCGCCATCTATGTGACAAAATTAAACTTAAATCCCTTTGCTTTGCCCCATAAAAAATTAAATTATCTTGCGATCCCATTTAAGTTTTAGAATAGTTCATTCTAAATTTTGACAGTTGTTTTGATAAGATTTCATTACGCCTTTAATTAAAGAAATTATAATTTATAAATTTTTATATTTTTAAATTTTCATTTTACAGTTTATGTTTTAAAAAGAAAATCATCACCTTTTGATACCAGCTAAAGTTTTTTTTGGCAAAATTCGCAATTACTAAGGGATTTACCCTGCCTTCGTATAAATACCCAAAAAAATATTTACCTTCCCACCCGACATCACTAATTATGTGTATTAAAAATAGTTCGAATACATTTTCATCATGACGTACCGGGAGCAAATGCAAATGAGCAAGGCAACAAAAAGCAATATTTTTTATTTATTAATTAATTAATTTTTTTTTTTTGCTTATTAATGTGAAAACTGTTCCTATATTTGCCACGTTATCACTTAATTAGCAATAAAATAAATAAATAACATCATAGTCTTAATAACTTCTCAGTAAATTCTTCCAAGCATCCCTCATGCTTTTTTTTTTTTTTTTTCATTTTGGATATGACTAACCTAGATTGTGATTTTGAAATCCTGAAGTTCATCATTGAATTGCTTATACTTGTCCAATTATGACATTGAAAAGAAAGATTCTTTGGTTCACGATATGTTTCTTTCATAATTTCAACAAGACTTCCAATAAAAATATTATAAACTGTGTAATACATATGTATGTATCAGTTTTACCAATTATTTCATGTTTAGATTTTAAAAAAATTTCAGACTCACTTTTTGCATTTTTTGTAAAATACCCAGTTTTTGGGTACTCACCCAGGCCTTAGGTAAATACCCGGGTAAATAACCAAAAAATATTTACCTACCCACTGGGTATTTACCCGATCCATATCACTAGTTTGAAGTAAAACTTGTGTTTTCAGAGATTTTCTGCTTGATTAAGCGGAATTAGTTTTAAATCACTTTGCGGTGTGATTGCACAAAGAAGCATCAAAATGCAGGGGGAAGGGAGGAAAAACCACGCATGAAAACTTATGATTAAGCGGGTTTTGATACTGAAAGCCTCATACTTTGTATTTATTTTAGGGTATGATTATTGCATTTCTTTTGTTCTAACTGCCTTTTTGTTCACTTTTTCTATGTTTTCTTCAACATTTTTTCAATCGCAGATTTTTTTTTCTGATGCTTTCCCTTTCCTTGTTAAAATAATGCAGGAGGAAGTAACTGTTGATAGTTCATCAAAGAAAAAACTGCGCTCACCTTAATAAAAAAAACTTCAATTTAATGGGAAATGTTTATTCTCTGGTTGTACTACCTTATTAACTGAAATTTCATTGATGTCTATTTGCATGCTTTTCAATATTCTCGCTTTAAAAAGTTTCCCTAGATTTGCAGTTAAACCATATCTGAAGGGAAAATTTCAAAAATATTAATGGCAATCAGTTTTCATATAATTTCGTTTCAAATAATTGCAGTTAATGAAATGATAAGTTTAATTCAAGTGATACAAGTTTCAGTTATTTAATTCGGTAAACCTACTTGCGATTCTATGCCCTTATGAAGTAATGCATTGTTTTAAATGAATGTAAAAATACACACATTAAAACCTTGTGAAGAAGATTTATTTGACACGATTGATTAGCTTACGATTGCTCGGCACATTTCATGATATCATGAAACTTGGAAAATCTGAACATATTTTTACAATTTTTCTCAGTATTTTGTTTGAAGATGATAACGATTTCTAAAAGCAGTATACAGGTAAAACCTGATTGATTATTCTTTACTAGTGTTTGCTTTAAACTTCTTTTTTGCTTAACTCAGTTCTATAACATTTGATGCCCTATATGGTAATGAGATGCAGATGTTAAGTTATTTTTGAAGACGTTAATACGAAACGAAGGACTCCCTCGAAAAATTCGCTAATGCAAACAGCGTTAATATTTGATTGAACAACAATAAGAAAACGTTGCTGTTTAATCTGTCGTGCCTACTCGCAACTTTCAATCGGAAAGCAATTACCAGCTAATGACATTTTGCTTGTTATTACTTATTCAGAAATAGGCGGCAAAAGAATGAAAACAGCCATTGAAGACGCCATTATGTAATGCAAATTGTTTCAGACATAAATAACTTGCAACAGAAAATTCATATATAATGGATAAATTGACCATACAGTTTGTTTTGAACGGAACAAAAACTCTTTTTGAGCTTGTTTGTCCTGTTATCCCCGAATATGGCTTTGGGGCGCGGAAACGCCCCGCTTTCTGAACAATACCAAGAGAAACAATTGACTTTAAGTTAAAAAAAAAAAGCAAAAATAGCAATTTGAGAACGCACAATGATTTTTAGATAGGATGATCTTTTGTATAGTTGTTCTTGATTGGATTTTGTATTTCTCCCACACTATTTCACCAGCAGAAATTGTCGTCCTTCTGAAACAGTTACGAACAATCAAAAATATTCAGTACACTGGCCTCAAAAGTAAATCAACAACATGTTTTTCGAAGCTCACCATAAAAAAAGTCAGTAACAATAAAATGCATAGTTTGCATGAATCATAACAAACTTTAAAACATTTATGAAAAAACTATATCGACAACTTTTATTTTATAGAAAAGAACATATCTTTACGACTAAAAAAAAAATGCAAATAGATAGTCAAATTTACACTCCTGTTTGTGAAAATTGCAACACCATGAAGGAAGCAGCATAGTTGAATGAAATTTAATACACAGTTGAGTGGTAATGGTACAAATAAATGTCTACATTTTCAAACCAAATAAACAATAACAAGAGATAGAAATTAGTATTTTGTGTGGCCACCACGCGCCGCAATAAGAGCTGCTACATGACTCGGCATGGAGTGAAACAAAGTTTGAATATCTGCCTGCGGAGGAGTATTCCATATTGTTTGTATGCGCAACCAAAGCTCGTCTCTCGAAGCAACAGGACGAGGATCACGGGCGAGATGCCTCCCAACGAAATCCCCCACATGTTCAATATTTGACATATCTGGGGAATATGCAGGCCAAGGAAGAAGCTGTACCTGCTGCGAATCAAGGTAGGATTTGACAGTCTTGGCGACATGTGGACGGGCATTATCCTGCTGGAATAAAGCCCCTGGATATCTTTGCAGGAAAGGAATAGCTTGGGGCTGTACAACTTCGTTTATGTATCGGGTACTGTTCAAATTGCCACAATTCGTAGCAATTGTGATTGTCCATGAAATGCGATGGCACTCCAGACCATAACTCCGGGTGTTTGCCCACTGTGGCGTATATAATGCACTCCGGGTTGTGACGTTCACCGGCATAGCGCCCGACACGAATTCGGCCATCATGGTGCCACAAATTGAAGCGGTATTCGTCAGAAAAGACGACCTGCGGTCAATCAGCACGCTAGCTCCGATGCACATTGGTCCATCGTTGCCGCAGGCGGCGATAGTTTTGCGTGAGAGAAATCCTGTATAAAGGAGTCCTTGCACGCAGCCCACGCTACAGCAGACGTCTCCGAATTGATGAAGCACACAATGAAACACCTGTAGCTGTTGACCACTGTGCTGCCAATTGTCTAGAAAAAGCTGTATGGTCCATCAGCGCCATACACATCAGGTGTCTGTCATCTCGAGTTGACGTCACATTTCGGGGTCCACTCCCGGATCTCCGATCTTTCCGACCCTCGTCCGTCCACTGCTTCCAATCACGCATGATTATGCTGCCGTTACGCCGCACACGAACGGCTACTGCACTATAAGACAATCCAGCTTCACGAAGGCCGACGATTCTGCCCCGTTCAAACTCCAAAATTTGCTCAAATTTCGCTTTCTTTCGTCGAAGAGGCATAGTAAAGATTCAGTTGAAGTTTACTCTAGCACAGGGCTTTGCAACCGGTGTGCCGCAGTATTTTCGTAGTTATATAAAAAGAAAGAACATTGATACATTTTATTTTAAAGTTACCACCGAACAGCGTTTGAATCGTTCTGTAACTGCTCAATTCACCCTGTCGATCTTGTGCAATAAGACATACCCAAGAAGGGGAGAGGCGGGATTTGCTGCCTCACCTCTTTTAACTTCTTGTGATCCTATTACTTTCAGTTTTTGAAAACGAATTCTAATTTCCACAAAATCAACTAATTATACAGAATTTTTTTCTAAATCTTTCTCAAACGGGATTATCGCCCCCTCCCTCAGGCAGGGGATCGTGCCCTCCCGCCCAGAATTTTAGCCACAGCTTTAACTTTTGTTTTCCTCTTTTCCTGTTCCGATACTAATTTCATTGTATCGTAGTTTCTCAAAGCTCGGTTCTGAGACTTAGCAAACTGGAAATTAAAACCATATACTGTTTCCACCATCGTAAAGCTCTCATGGCAAAGATCTTACCAGATGAGCTGAAGTCAGCTTTGACTGAAGTCGTGAAAATCGTGAATTTCATAAAATCGAGGCCGCTTAGTTCTCGCCTTTTCTCCGTATACTTTGTGAAGAATTGGGTGCAGATCACCACTCCCTACTTCTGAATACAAAGATTCGCTGGCTTTCATGTGGTAAGGTACTATCAATAATTTTCGAATTGAAGGACGAGGTATGACAGTTTTTGATTTTAAAAAACGAAATGCAGTACGCCAGTTTGTTGCAAGACAAATATTGACTGGTAAAACTAACGTACATGGCTGACATTTTTGAACAGCTTAACAAATTGAATCGGAAAATGCAAGGACAGGATTTGTGTTACATGTATGGAGAAGCTAAACGGGTTCAAATCAAAAATTCAGCTGTATGGAGAAGTAGATTGTGGCTCATTGGACATGTTCAAACGGACCGTCAACATGGTATGTGAAGGAAATGGCATGGAAGAAAAACTGCTGAATGTGGTGGCAGAGAATTTACTCATAATTTAGGACAAGTTTAAGCACTATTTCAAGAATACTGACATAGGACAGTATGACTGGATTCGCGATCCATTCTCTTCATCTGCTGATGCATCAGTTAAAGACCTTTCTTTGAAGGCGCGAGAAGAATTTACGGACCTTAACAGCGACCGTACTCTTAAACTTGGGTTGAGCGAAGTGTCTCTGGACGAATTTTGGCTACTGGTTGAAAATGAGTATCCCACCATCTCTTGTCTTGCTATTGATGTGCTGCTACCATTTTCAACTACATATCTTTTCGAACCCTGCTTCTTAGCCCTCACACTTATAAAAAAAAACCAGCAAGAGATCGTTTCTAATGAGCCTGGATCAGAACTTCGTATAACTTTTTCCAGCATAGAGCCGAACATTAAACGTCAAAAATTAGTGTCAAACGGAAGTTAGGTGCTTGGTTTTAATTTCTTGCTTGCTTCTTTCTTGAAACATTATTTGATAAATCGTTTAACTGTACTGTGCACTTTAATGACATGTTTGATAGAAATGCTTTGAAACATATGAAGCATAATTTTCTGTTAAGTCTGATATAGGTAGTTTTGTTGTTCCTCGTCAACCTCAATACATTCGAATTTCTACTTTCTAAATAAATTTAAATACACTACGTTAGTTATAATTGTTTTATTCATATGAAAAAGGTCCGCCCCCGTCTTTTTACCTGTGAATGATAAAACCATTTCTATATTACCATTGCGAAATTCAGTTCAGTGTGCCCCGTTGATCTAGAAATTTTTTAAGTGTGCCGCAAAGTAAAAAACGTTGAGAAGCACTGCTTTAGCATATAACCACCGATAATCATACACGCCTCGCTACAGCCGTCTATTTATATCCGGCTCGATCCGCCGTTCAGAGGGCGCTGCTCAGCATACGCATGTGTTCTCGGTCTGCAATTCTAATCATTTGCATATCATGTCCTACTTTACATTTCCTGCAATTTTCAGCTCACTCGCGTAAGTCCTTCGTGGTGGGCCGTTAGATGGATGGAAATGGGATTGTCGCAGGGTGATGCTGCTAGACGTCTCAATGTCTCGTGGTGTTGTTTAGCGACTTTCTGATCAATAGCAGTCCGAAGATTATGTGTCCAGAAGACCTGTTCCAGTCCGACCACGAGCTACAACACCTGCAGAAGACTTTTTTAGTTCTTTTGGCCCGAAAGAGAATAACCACTTATGTGCCACAGCTCGTTGCAGACCACTTCGTAGCATCAGGAAGATGAATCTCTGCTATTACGGTGTGAAATCGTCTTCACAATGCAGGTCTCTATGCAAGACGACCAGTTGTGTGTGTTCCCCTCAACGAAGGATCCGCTTATGCTAGGCAAGAGAACATGTTTCCTGGACCCAGTAGCAATGGGCTTCTGAGCTGTTCACAAACGAGTCCAGATTTACATTGGAGAGTGATTCAGGGCGTCTACTGAACTGGAGGGAACAGCGCACTACATACCATCAATACAGAACTCATGAAATACCATAATTATTGAGGTGGTGGAATCATGGTTTGGGCAGGGATCTCGCTCGGTGATCACACGTACCTGCATGTGTTCCATGGAGGAATACTGACTGGTCTGAGATATCGGGATGAGATCCTTGATCCATATGTCCGCCATATGCTGGTGCTATTGGTAATAACTTCATTCTGATGGATCATAATGCACCACCTCATCGAGCTCAGATTTTTGAGGAATATCATAAGGATCATGGTTTGGAATAAATTGAATGGCCGGCTCGATCTCCAGACCTGAATTCGATCAGACAGGTTGCTGCTTTAAATCCTCTCCCAAGGTCGTTACATGAGCTGAAATACGTCTTAATCTGTGCCTGGTATTCGCTTCCTATTCCAGTGTCCGACAAGTTTATAAACAGCATGGAAAATCGATGCCGCCAATGAATTTAAGTTAGAGGGGAGACACATTCCTTAATAGAACCCATTTTTGTATTGTTTCTATGACATCTTACTGCATAACACTGTGATTTTCTGTTTTCTTCTAGAATGAACTTTTCCATAAAGATATTTTTTTTTTGTTTTTAATCATTTTTGCAATACAGTTATACAAATTTTTATGACGCATTCAATAAAAACTATTTTATGCACTCATCCTCCAAAGTTTTTGTTTCTACATTCATTCATTTGCAAATTAACTGGTTGTACCTTAATTTTTTGAGGTCAGTGTACTTAAAACAATGTTAACTTCAAAGTAACTTATAAAAAATCTTGAAAAAAAAAAAAAAAAAAACTAGTTTTTTTTTTTATTTATTAGAAAATCATCATAAAACATACTTCAACCAATTTAGGCTTCAGAAATAAATAATTCTTTATAATTTGTTTATTTCAAGTGATAAATCCTGTACTTTTTCATAAATTAATGACAACTACTAAGAGTATAAGCGAAGTCAGAACTTTTCGTAGGGAGAAGGTAAGATGTTGGTAGTACAGAACATACACTTTCCAGTAAATCTGACAAGTAAATAAGCACGAAAGCCCAATTTAATTTTCAGAAAATCTTAAAATAGTTAAATCTTCAGTATTTTTTAATTGACATAAAACGTATTTTCATTGATATACGTAATAATTAAAAATAAATATGACGGAAATAAAATAAACTGGAAAAACTTTTAAGCTCTGTGTCAGGAGTTTCGGTGGGGTTTTAAGCAGCTCTGTCGAGTCGGAACAATTTCGGAGAGAAGGTATCGAAGTTGAAAGTCGGAGTTAGTAGTGTTAAAATTCCAGGATTTGAAGTCGCTCAATTTTCCTCAGAGTCCACAGCTCTGCCATGGCTTCGGAGAGGGAGTTAAGGCTGATTGGTTTCGAGGAAAAGAAGTCGGAGTTGGAGGTTTTAAAATTCCAGGTGTCGAAGGCACTCATTTTCCCTCTGACTCAGGAGCCCTGACTTAAGGAAAAAAAGTGCAACAGCAAAGTAAATGAACAAGGTCTAATCAGTGGACAAGAAAAATTTTTCTAATTTCATATTTGAAAGCATTTCAAAGCAAGCAAGGTTTTAAGGTTTCCAAAAAGTCCATTATCAAATGCCAAACAGCCATATGACGAACAGGAGGGAGGCATCCACTCCAGGTGGCAAAATGGGGAAAGCAAAGGCCTCCTTTTACTCTTAGCCTTGGAGATCTCACCTTTTCAAGAGGACCAGTATTCCTCAATATGTCATCGATAACATCATCACATCCACGCAACACATTTGTGCGACGGTCATTGCTTTTCTTGAGCAGCACATGGCATGTTAACAATTCTGTATCCATTTCCTAACATTATTATTTAGCAATTTACATGTATGCCACATTGTTATACTGATGTATCATTTTATGTGTATTTTTCCGTTCCAAAGACTACTTATACGATTGAAGGGTTCGGGGCAGAAATGCGACAAACCACAAGGAGTGACTTTTCGATCAAAAGTTTTGTTTCTCATAACTAAAATTGAAATAATCATGCCAATGTATTATATCACGTGGAGAAAAACATACAGTAAAACCTGTGAAGTTGACCACACTTGTAAGTTGACCACTTGTATCGGGCACGGAATTAGCCATTACCATATAAGTCAACCTCTGTAAGTTGACCACCTGTTTAAGTACCACTAAAGTAGTTCACCGCAAGTGGTCAACTTACACAGGTTTCACTGTATCTGGTTTTAGTATTGCAAAATATAGAATGTATAATACCTTTGAAAATTTCTATAAATATTTTTCATAAGTTGGAAGTTGGACTACTGAAAAATTCCCATCATGTGGCATATCACATTCTTGCTCCGAGCCCTTCAATTGTTTTTACTTCTTCTCTATTCGATTTTGTTATAATTGTATTCTCCATTTTATGACCATGCATGGGTATCACGTGACAGTTTCTTCAATATTTTGCTTAGTTCCCCTAATTTTTCTGAAAAGTATCACTTGTTGCGATAATGTTATGCTTTTTAGCTGTTCTTGAGAATAATTTTATTCAAAAGACTAAACGTTCAAAATCCAGCGAAAATTTTTTGTCCGTCATTTGAAATTAAGTAAGCATGGGGGACGGTTAGCGGAATGTTATGTATGAGATGAAAATAAGAGATAGTAACAAACATAACGTAAGCAATTACACAAATTCATTAAAAAAAAAGAAAAAACAAAAACAAGAAGCCTCAGATCAACGACCTTGTAACAAAAAATATGTGCAAGTGTGCACGTGTCAATGCATACGTGCACATACAAAAAATGAGAAAATCTAAAGTATAAAATATAGATTTTTTTCCATATACTACAGCAACATTTCAAAATGCTTTTTGAATCAACTCACTTATTCTGTTGACAAAATGCTTTTGCAAGACACATCACATAAGTTTCAGTGATATTTTTTTCGTTCTTTTCGAATTTATTGCTGAGTGATACGGCGGAACGTTCTTGAGAGTGCTGAAATATTGCATTTGCTAGAATCTTTTCTCTGATTTTGGAACACAATTTTTTGAACTCGAGAGAATTTTTTCAGACGTGGGAAAAATTCTAGTTGATATTGATACACTGAATATCATATATAAGAAAAAAAATGAAATGGCATATTCTTGATTCTGAAAATGCGCTGCATAAGAGAATAGAATTATCACACATTTGAGGCAGTGAGTGGCAAAGGGGTGTAAGTAGACATTTTCAAGTTTTGAGTAAAATGCGTTCAAAGTTCCGGCCCTAGGTAGGCTTTCATTGAGAAGTTTTTCTAAATAATGCTGCTTAGCAACACCTATCAGGGCTACTAGTGCTATCTCTAGCCCCAAAACAGAGAACCGGTTCACATACTATTTGTACTGGTTATCTCTATATTGTTAATTTTGGCACTTAACATCCCTTTGCTTCTCACTGCCTCATTTGTAATTTGCGATTCAATTTTTGGAAAGATCTTTCCGGAAAGAACATAAAACTGAAATTTCCAGAAACATTTGAAGGAAATCCTGGTGAAGGAACACTGAAGCTCAAGTTTACTTTTAGAGTGTCATATCTTTAAAATCCAATATTTCGTACATGAAACCGAAAACAGTTTAATTCATATGTACAATTATTAAGAAAAGTACTGAGAGTACTATTGACTTAAATGCTTTGCTTTCTGGGTGGTTTAAAGCTGAAAAAATGCAACAACCTTGTAAATGAACTTGTCGAACCAGGTCGCAAACACATATTTTCTTGTTTTGTTTTTTTCAATTGTATATGTTACTACTGTTAATTCATCCATTTAAAAAAAAATTTGAATTCTTGTTTTTAAAACAAATTAAGAACTGGTCATTCACTGGATATTAAATTCTTCAGCTGTTGATAGTATTCTTCGATAAAGGATTAATTGAATGTCCCCCCCCCCCCTTTTTTGCTCTTTAGTGCCTATTTATTTTTTACCAGCCTACGGTTACGTCTTTCATTCTCTTTGCTTCGTTTCGTTTTCCCTCTCGACTTTTTAGAAAAAGTACTTTTTTTCAGTGATCTCGCCTTTCTGTTTTATTAATATGAATTAAATGTAAATATTTTAGTTGTTAAATAAAAATACTCTGATTTTATTTTCTTAGTGTTTATGGAATTGTTTTCAGTAAAGTAATTAAAATATCGAAATATGGTAATAAAATGTCTAATGTTTGCTAATATAGAGACTTTACACGTTAAACGTGGACACGCTGTATACGCCGATCATTGAATGTTAGGTTTTCAACATGAATTCTATTTCGGAACATCTCAAAAAAGAAAAAAAAATCATTAACTCTAAAAGTTGCAATTTTCTTTAACCATTTTGAATTCTTAGAGAATATAAGTGTAATAAATGATAAAATAAATTAGAGCAAAAAAATAAATAAATAAATAAATAAGTAAATAAGTAAAAGCAGGAAAAAACGGAGGCATCAGCACCGAGCTACTTATTAGTAATTGAAAAATAAAAGGGTGTTGGTGTTGGTGTTGTTGGTTGAGGTGTTAATAGTGTACTTAAATTTCATTGTGACGAAATTCGACAGCTGTAATAGCTCATCACTCGTGCTGAGCATGTGAACTTTGATGGCTTCTCTAATAGCGTGTTCTTAATCACTCTTTCACCGGACACGGCTTAGTAGATGCGAATTTTCAGAAATAATTTTCTTGACTATGCGTCATAAAAAGGTTAACAATAGTAGCTTTTATGAAACATATTGCATTCATGATAGACCAAACTAACGATTCAATATTTTGGTTAGTCGTCAGTGACCGGTACACTTATAGTTAAGTAGTCACCTTATCCAGGACTTTTTTTTAATGAAACATTGGCATATGAGACCTAACTGCACAGTCATACTGATGAATATTTATATAAAAAATTAAATAAAGGAAATTTAAGAGTTAATGTTGCTTCAACTTTCAATTTTATAAAAAAAAAAAGACAAAATGAAGTTTACAAACGATTTTCTTATCCATGAGCGATGTGGAATACCACGTGAGAACTTGGAATTGCTTAGACATCACAAACTAAATGTGATACAATAGAAATGTCTTAGGATAATTAGTCAATGAAATTATAACAATAAAATTATTTATAATTCATATTGTAATCATTATTGCAATATCAGTTCTGGAGATTGTCGACTAAAATTTTAAATTTACTTGCGATGCATCCGTTTACATTTTACACAGCAAACTTGATTGAAATTTACTTGATTTAAACACACCTGAGGTGTTTAAATCAAGTAAATAAGTTCCTGGTTGTATTTACATTTTCATTCAAAATCTCATCATTTGATGAGCCAATAGTAGTAATTAATCATTGCTTTCCTTAAAAAAATATTTTTTTGTCAACACATGTTTTCCTAATTGAATTCAACGTACTTCAACACAAATGGTAGTTATTTGAAACTACCATTAGTTTAATATCGCCAAGCGCGATTCCATAAGACGGCCATAGGGGTCATGCCCCTTACCACTTTAATTTACAAAATATAGTCTAAAGCTGCATTTTGGCGATTTTTGTTCACACATTTGATATATGTTTATAAGCAATTTTAATTAAAGACCTCGTGTTTCTTCTGTGAATGCTCACAAATTCGCTTCAAATATAAACTTTACATAGTTATTTTTTTATTTCAGGTCATGAAATGCTATGTAGCTCAGTTATTTGTTTCAAGACCACTTGGCGACATAGTGTCACAAAAAACTCATCTAAATAGCAACTGCCTTCATGAACAGTTTTTTTTTCTTTTTTTTGCAAAAACAAAGCACTTTGAAAGCCACAAAACAGCTTTTTTTGATACATTTAAGCAAATGCCTCTGTAAAAGGAGAACCAACTATTATTTCTTATGAATATTTTCTTAATTCCTACAAGTAGGACGTCTTAAATTTGTCGAAAATTCCCTAGAACGTTTTCTCGTTTTTCAAAGTAATTTATAAATGCACATTCTCCATTCGAAAAAAAAAAAAAACGAACCAAGTAAACATTTTACTATTATTTTTACCTACGCATGATTGTATCTAACCGAAATAATAGTTTCCATTTATACAAAAAACGAAGTCTATTTTTGCCTATTTTTTTATAGTGTTGAATGTAGTGACCGGTAGGGTTTTAGAAAATGATCGGTGTAATATTTTATTCAGTCGCAAAAGTAAGACCAATAGTTGTCGAGTGGCGGGAAATTATTTTCAAGTGTAGTTTATGAACCTTTTCAGCTAGTAATTTTTACCATTGTAAAGTTTTAAAGTACGTTCATAACATGTCACTCTAAAAGCGGAATTCAATAACTAAATGAATTTAAGAGTGGAATTTACCACGATGTTTTTCCCCCAAATAAAGTTCTTACAAAGAACTTTAAATATTTACAATAAGATTGAACCGAAACAGATTTCAATCCTTAAAGATATTGATACAGTATCAATAATTCCTTATATTTCTTATCTTTTTGTAAGAGTTTTTTCTGCTTAGTTCCTCAAAGAATGTATACATTTTAAAAGATTGGATGTTACAATCTAGTAGCTTAGGATTTTGAAAGATTCATTTTGTTGCTTCCTATATTTGTAACCAATAGAAGGTTCTAGATTTTTATGTAGTTGCTTAAAAATCGTTGCCTTCATGTTGTTAATGATGTCTCTTTTTGTAAATGTTTAGGGCTCACAATTTTCAAATTTTGTGCTCACATACTGAATCATTTCAATTAATCAAGAAACATATACTACAGTATACATGTATAACCAATATCACATGTTCAAAAATTAATATTTTAAAGAACTTTTAAGGAAACGAGGTACCAACTGTAACTATTGTCATAAAAAAGGTTTCAGTTGACGTGTTATTCACGCTATAAATTAAATCACGCATGCATTTAGGAGACCAAAAACGATTTACAGAATTAGAAAAATTTTTGAGCATTCTTCGTCGTTAATAACTGGTAGATAACTGTAAATTTCCAACATTAATTTACTGTCTATCCACAATTATTTCACTGATTTTCGTAAAAATATCACTTATGTTTACAAAAATAGAAGCAGTTCCTTTCAAAATATCAATTTAAGTTTCCAGCTAGCTTTTGGGCTCATAACTCACGGAGTTTTCTGTTCAATCTTACCAAACTATCAGAAAACTTGACAGCATACAGGATAAATACCATGCTGAAGTTTGAAAAAAAAATATTTTAAATTTAAGAAATAAATATGAACACTAGCAATTTCCAACTTTCAAAATTTCGTAACCACAAAAGTGAGGCAATTTATGAAAAAAAGAGGGGTATTTGAATATCACATAAACTTAAAAAGGCATCGGAAATCTAACAAGCCGTATTTCAATGATTCTCGAAACGGTGACGAATCGTAGGAGATAATTTGCAAATCGGCAACACTTGCTCAAAACCGTTCAGTATTGCTATACTATGATTCGTGAAACAAATAATATTTGAACATTCCCTAATGATTTATAGCGCAGCTGAGAATCATTAAAATTCAGCTTTTTAGATATCTGATACAGTTCTAAATTTTTGTAATTCGGCTACGAATTCATATATGTTATAAATTATCATTCGAGCATGCGTATGGAAACATAAATTGCTTTAGATAATTATATTTCAACCTCATTAAATTTTCAGTAAAGTCAAACTCTCTTGTAACAAGATATAAATGATATGTTTGCTTGGGTTATAACCAAGTTCCAGGAAAACACGAGTATTAAGAAGAAATCATAAAAGTGCATTCATAAAATCTTTGTTAGTTTTTTAATTTCTGTACATGCCCAAAGATGACTATTTTGCAATGAACTGTCTTATTTTATTTTTCGTGCAATTGCTTTTCGAGAAGTACTCATCGCCGAGAAAACATCGTTATTTGTACCCGTGACTATGAAAAATGCTTTAAATTTTCTTGCACATTAGAGGCCATTGACTATGTGATGGTGATTCTGCTTGAAATCCTAGAGTTTGAGCTTCTTGGAAGTTCATCGGCATCAACAAATAAAAATATTCACTTTCTGAAAATAATTTAAAAATTAAAAAAAGCCATTATTTTTTGGGGTAAATGCTACAAGTATACCGATTTGTTTCTTTCATACTGCTTTGAGGGAACTTTTTTCCTCAAGATATTTGGGAATGTGAAGATTTGGTTTAAATGGCATTAAACAACCATTTTTAAATTTTATGTAACTAGAAGCATTTCTTTCTTTCGAACAAAAAATTTCAATAAAAGTGAAACATTATATTTGTTCCAAATTCGCAGTTCTCTAAGTCGTAGTACTCAATCGAGGGCTTGTTGCTTTCAGGATTTGTGACTCATCACTAACTTTCCGTTTACTTCGGAACATTAACGGAATGTGTTCAAGAAAGGTTAAGCTAAGCTGAAAGTCAATAGAAATTTTAAGAATCACGAAGTTTTGCTCGCTGTAAGCAGGCTTCGTTCGCTAAATGTGAGTTTGTACTTAACATTCTACCATACAAGTTTTTCTAATTTTCCCGCAAAATCAAGGATCTTATTAATTCAGACTCATAAGCGTTTCTATTGTATGCTGTTCAGTTTTCGGAAGGTTTGGTGCGACGGAAAACTCTGCTTGTTATGAGTTAAAACATGTGAAAGAAGTTATTCTGTCTCCGTCATTATAAGGGACACTATTGCAAACATCCATAGAATTTTTGTTCATAGTAAACCAATTTGTAAATTGTACAACCTATCCCCTGCTGTTTACGATGCTAGATGATAAAAAACCCTTTTTTGTTTCTTCAGCTTCTTGTTGGTCCTCAAAATCCATGCACGATTGAATTTTCCCTGGAAAGTGTATACGCTTCGTAAGAAAAAAATAGATAACTATTGATTCTAATTTCTCTTAAAATTTGAAAAAAAATGAAAGAGAATTTTTAAAAGTGCCTGGATACTTCTGATTTTTTTGAGCCTGCCAACTTTGTGGCACAGCATGTTTAGTGGCTAATTAATTTGCAAAGCATGTATTATGTTTGTATGTGTTTTTCTTAATGACTAGATCATTTATCAGTTGTCATAAATTTGGTACAAAACAAGATCGAAACATGGGATGAAGTGCATTGCGGATACTTACATGTTTCGTCTCAGGATGATAAACGGCTGGAAATTCGAGTTTTCACAACGAGTTTCGAGTTTACAGCAACAATTAAAACTTCTTTTCAAAGATTCACGAAGATAAAGAAATATGGAAAAATAGCTGTAATTTAGATTTATGTTTTAATTGTATGCATACACACACACACACACACACATATATATATATATATATATATATATATATATATATATATTGACATTCAAGATATTCACTGCCTTATTCAAAAACATTAAAGGGTAAAGAAAATGCTTCTCTCCCTGAATGATTTTCCTGATATTCTTAAATCTGTAGTCTTTTTAGATTCTTTAGATAAATAAGTTAATGATTAGGGGAGACTGAGAATACTTGATCCCCACTTTAGTTTTCAATTTTATTCTCTGCTGCAAATTATCACGTAAAAAATAAAATACGTGAACAAAGGTATTTTTTTCCTCTATCTGACAGTATTGTTTTTAGTTGAAATCAAACAGATAGTTTTGGTAAAATAATTTTTTTCAAAAATTTCATAAAGAAATCATGTATCCCCACATCAAGGAGTACATGACTCTCTCTCATGGGGAATTCTTGATCCACTGGGAAAATACATAGACTTTTCATTAGATCAGCAATTTATTTGTGGATTTTAATTTTCTTCATAATGTTTCTAGAAAGATCCACAATTTCTAATTTTCTTTATTAGATTATAATAATGTGAGCACAAAATAACATAGTTTCAATTTTCACTAGACATTTGTAAAAAAATATACACAACTTTCATGAACTTATGATGCTTTTGATCAGTTACTTGCTATCCAATACAGTTGTGAACAAAAAATACTATATTTTATAAATAAAACTAACAAATTTTTTAAATTAGTGTAATGAAGCTAAAATTACAACAAATAAAAAAATAGGATGACAAGCACGAAAATCTTCTCATTTGCTTCTTGTCTTGTAAAAATAAAATTAAGAGTTTCATCATTTGAATTAATTTTTAAAAAGAGGGAAGAAAAGTGTAAGTATCAGCGTTCTCATAAAAAGGAAAGTCTAGTTTATATGTTTTCAAAACCTAAAAAGTCAAATGCAAACAATTCGTTTGTTGTAGTTCTTTATGTTACACTCAACCCAACTGAAATTGTTCAGCTTAACACATTTTGTCAAATTTTCAGGAAAAATAGATTGATTAAACAATTAACTTTTCGCTTCAGAAAACTAATTTCAAACTCTGGAAATCCAACTTTGCATACTATCCGCTAATGGGTCAACATAATGAACAACTCACTTTTTTTGTTGTAAATCTAACTAAAGTAAAATCATTTATTTTTTTTCTCAAACAAAGATTTGACATCTATTTCAACTTGTTTAAGCTCTTTTGACTGACCAAAACATAATTTATCAGTAGAATTAGTTTATGTTATGATGTTTGAGGTTTTATTTGGGTCACAAGTGCGAACTGATATTTCAGTTGTTTAGCATATTTACAGTAGGGATTGTTTAAATCAATCACTCAAACTATGATCAATTTTATTGTGTTAACATGGTTTTGAATGTTTAAAGTAAATGTCAACTACGTAAACAACATTTATATTGTTTTCGTCGCATTTATATTGTCATATGGATACTTGATCGCTGAGATCATGTATCCCTCTAAACGAAGGGATCAAGTTTCCCTAATAAGCAATTTTTACAAACATACTTGTTCTATTATTAACAATCAGTGGCAATTTACTAAACATATGTCTCAGTTATTAAAGACTGTCTATACTTTAACATTACACTTCGGAATTTGTTTTAAGTTGTATGTAAAAGATAATGTAAACTTCGGAATGCTTTCTTAAAAAAAAGTTTCTCTTGTCACATTTAGACGATCATTTCTTGAGCTAGAACAAAATGGCTGGAAAAATTCAAAATGTTGACAGTTTTTATGTACAAGTATAACTTTAATATAATTGTCAGGTGTCAAATTTCTATTTAATGGTTTTGGTGCATTTTTGTCAATGGGATCATGTATCCCTAGAGATCAAGTATCCCTAGTCTCCCCTACTGTTGGATAGGGTAGAGTGAAACCATGGAGGTTTTCTATCACCTGAATACAAAAAAATTAAAAGGGGCACCATATTTTAGTTCATTTGTACGACAGCGACATGGAGACATGGAAATTATAAAAATTAATTGAAAATATCCTACTTTGCCCCGATATCCCCTACTAGTTTCATTTTTAATAAGTAGGTTTTCGAAATTGATGAAATTTATACACGCTTGATATTTCCTATAAAACAAGCATGTGATAGATAGGGACATACATGGGTACCAGGTGGCGATTCCGCAAATGAATACAAAGCATTAAACTAACGATATCGTAAAGTTTTATGTGTCATATCCCGGAATAACTACTAAACGTTGGACAATTCGTTGCGAAATTCTTAAATCAATATAGTAAAGTTTCAACCTGATTCACGGGAATCTCCATAACTGTATTTACTTTTACTAGAACGCTATAATGCACTAAATGTTAATTTCATGCCACGGTAAGAGTTGCAGATTTTTCCAGATGAAATTGCGAAATATTTGATTGGCGAGGCTGATTAGTGAATTCCTCAAGGAATATAAATATACGCTTGACTTTCCCCCTAACCATTCGATCCTGCAGCCTCGAACATAACGATGAACTCCAAATTGGTAATCGTGTTCCTACTAGTCCTTTTGGCTAGTGTTGCCTTCAGTAAGTATGCAAAAGTTAAATTCAAACCATTATCTTTGCTCTGGGTGTTTATTTCAACGTTGTTTGATAGATCATTAGGAATGAAAATAACATTCAATTGTTCAGAAATTATTCGAAACTTCTGTGTTAGCCTTTGCAAGTATTACATTCTTCCCAAAAAATTTCCTTTGCATTTTTGTGAAGAAAAAACTTATTTGTGCAAAACAATGTATAAAGGATTAGACTCAAGTCATACACATAGAGACATATTTACTCTCATAAATAGTTTTCTGCCGAAAAACTGTACGTGAAAAAAGTTTTTTTTCTTTGTGTTTTTCTTGCTGTGGGTCAAATCTAACGCTTTATGGCTGACTTTAGCTATGAAAATTGCATGATTTGCTAGAATCAAATGAAACTTTAGTGCTAGGCAAAAAAGCTATGTGAGATAATGAGATATTCTTGCTAAAACATCTGTGTTTAGTTTTTTTCTGAATTTGTATTAAACAACGTTGGATTGGTTAATGTATGAAGCACTAGCATTGCTCATAATTTGAGTTTCCTGTCATAAGTCGTACGTGCAAAAATATTTTTCAGAAAGCATTAAAAACTAATTACCTTATAAAAGTCAAAGAATCTTGACCTACGTATTGCAATTAATTTGTTAAATAGTGTAATGTCATGTTATTGGTACATCTGTTCATACTGTATGCGTTTTATGAACCTTAACTCAAAGCAGGTTAATCTAATTTTTATAATATTATACGAAAACATCATTTTGTGCATGCGGTTCCTGAAGAGTAAACCCATGATTAATAATGTTATAACATGGAATATAGTTTGATTCTACTTTTATTCCTTTCAAAACTGTCAGCATAGTAAAAAATACAAAATACAAAACTGTCTTAAAAGTTTTAAATGAATATTGTATTTTTATAAATAGCAATTGGAAGTTATATTGTGAATTCTTCATTAAAAAAAAAAAAAAAAAAAAAAATCAAAACTTAAATTTTCGCATTTGCGCAAAATTCTGCTTACTTGTAAAAAGGCAGATAGATCTGTTGAACAACACAAGATTTCGATTTGAATTATTTTTGTTATATACTCGTATACCCTTAAACATATTTTGTTAAACAACTCGAATTTGTTTTGAATTCTCTATGAAGTATTCTTGAGCATTTTTAAAAAACTAACACATTTTTATATTAATATATTTTTACTATATAAAACAGTTTAATTTTTTTCTCTATTTCATATTATTAAATGAGCATACAATTAGCGTTGTTTGGGGTAAGTTCGACCGCTTTTGAGAATAGTTCGTTTTTGAAACGCTATACAAAAGTTTTGAAACAAAAAAATTTAAATTTATTGTAGTATTTTATCTCGGACATCATCAGAAAACAAACATTTATCATTATTTTCTAAAATAATGCTTTAACTATTCTTAACGATTATATTTTTTTAAAAAATCGGATTGATTTGTGTCTCACTTACCCCATACTAAGGGGTAAGTGGGTCAACCCCCTTTTATTTGAATTTAAATGAAACATATCTAAAAAAAGAGGTAAGGGCGTCATAAGTAAATTTTTAGAGTGAATTATTTTTTTTTGTAAATGCATCCATTTATGAAATATTTACTGTCTTTTAAATCTGTATCACGGCAAATTAAAAAAAAAAAATGTTATTTGTAAAATTTATTGAAAGCCAGTAGGTACAGTATTTTACTTTCACAGAAAAAGGTGTGTTTAATGTACGCAATATAGTTGATTAAGATCAATTTTGGTAAATTAGCCATCACTATAAGTTGAAATAGAAATTGGAAACACTAAAAGACTGCGTCTATTCAAAGTTGGCTAAGGAAAAACCATTATTACATCATCCTCAGAAATTAATCCAACACCATCTGCACCATACCAATAAAAAGTGTCACTATTTTTATTCGTTCTTTCAAATTCAACAGTATTTTTAAATTTGTTTCATCAACCTCCAATATTAGACCTATTTTATGGCTTACTTTGATGTAAGCTTAACAAATACATAATCAATAGCTTTAGCAGATTTTGTAGCTGAACCATCAATTCCTACTAGATCATCATAGTTGTCTTGTATTTCACTAATACAAATATTTAATCAGAAATGCTTTTGAATTTGAAATTCCCATTATTATAGGGGGACCACTTACCCTATAGTGAGGGGACCCACTTGCCCCTCATAGCAAAAATTTACTGGGTAAGTGAGACCCATTCTCTTAAACACATATTAACAATATTTTATGCAAAAATTCTTGTTGCTGTGTGAACTTTAAGTAAAAGCAAAGTTAAAAGATAATCATCATAAAAAAAAAATAATTAAAACTAACCTGGAAACATTCTTTTGAAAATTGATGCTTGAACTTGCGAAAAAACTTTTCAGAATTTCTTTTTTGACTTAGTGCTATGACCTAGAAAAAAATTCCGCGAAGTCCAAATATACGCAAAATCAATCACTGTGATGAAATTTTACATGATCAGTGCAAAAAAATTTGAAAACTTTATCCATATTTCAGTTTTTAGGGGGGTGACCCACTTACCCCGACCAACCCTACTTTGAAGTCCAGTTAGAAATGATGTAATTATTTCCAATTTCGATTAAATGACAATTCTTCTGATTTACAATACCTAGCCGTCAAAATAAGTTTCTTTGGAGCGAGGCAGTGAGAAAGAGAACGAACCTTCTAATCGCTTTGAAAACCCCAAAAAAGTTTCATATGAGCTATAGTAAAAGAGCATTTCATACCATAAATCGGCTATTTTGTCGATAGATTTGTAGGTACTTGTTGATTTATCATTGCTTCGATTATCGAAACACACATTACGATGTAATGAAGTTTTATGTGAAGTACGTATTGCAATCATATAAATATTTTCATTTCAGCCATTTCAAAAAAAAAAAAAAAAAAAAAAAAGCGTTTCGTTATTTTCAACTGATTCTGAACTAGGATCGAATTAGCAAACTTGAATCCAATGGCATTTACGTGGACACAATTTGAGTATAAATTTAAGGATCAAAGAGACAACAGCTTTTGTTTCCGATCACTATGGCAATATAAAATACGAAAATCTAAATTCGATGAAATTAAATAGATGATATTCAACAATTTTTTAGGTTATCGTTCTTCAGGAGACAAAGGTAGAAAGGGCTCAAAGTACAGTTGGCGCAAAGGAGGATCAAAAGGAGATGGCTTAGGTCGAGGCTGGAAGGACGGTTCCAGCCCTGGATCTGGCAGTGGCAAAGAATCAGGATCTGGCAGTGGCCAAGGATCAGGATCTGGCAGTGGCCAAGGATCAGGATCTGGCAGTGGGCAAGGATCAGGATCTGGCAGCGGCCAAGGCTCAGGATCTGGCAGCGGTCAAGGATCAGGATCTGGCAGTGGCCAAGGATCAGGATCTGGCAGTGGCCAAGGATCAGGATCTGGCAGTGGCCAAGGATTAGGATCTGGCAGTGGCCAAGGATTAGGATCTGTAAACGGTCAAGGATCAGGATCTGGCAGCGGTCAAGGATCAGGATTTGGTAGCGGCCAAGGAGCAGGATTTGGCAGCGGACAAGGATCAGGATTTGGCAGCGGACAAGGATCAGGATTTGGTAACGGTCAAGGAGCAGGATTTGGAACCGGCCAAGGATTTGGCAGCGGTCAGGGTTCAGGAGTCGGAAATGGAGCAGGAAGTGGAGCAGGTACCGGAGCAGGAAGTGGAGCAGGTACCGGAGCTGGAAGTGGTGTTGGCGCTGGAGCAGGAAATGGTGTAGGAGCTGGAACAGCTACTGGGTTCGGAGCAGGATTCGGAGCCGGAGCAGGAAATGCATTCGGAGGAGCGGCCGGTGGTGCAAACAATTAAAAACAGTCAAATCACGAGATAAATGTTAAATCATATGTGTTCAAAATTAAGAGACTTCATTGCTAGTAACATTTTAAGCAATTGATTTTAGGTTATCCAACTTCATGTTCATGTTATTAAATCTTTGTAAGTTTATAAAGAATAAACTTTCAGACTAATTTATTTTTTCCTCTTCATTCAAGTCGAATTATTATGTTTTTTATAAGTGAAATAACACCATCTAAACATTGAGCAGTCTCAAACCCTCCATAGTGCATTTTCTAATGCTTAAAAAAAATCAACTTATTGCTAACACTTGGAACTTTAACTTATTGAGTTTATTACTGTGTTTACGTGCTTTTAGAAGCGTCTATAGAAAAAAGATAAGCTAATATTTTTTCACTATCACCTGAAAAAGAAACACTTTTTTACATCTATGCAATTTCATTGTAAAGATAAAAAGCACATGGTTTTTTCCTTCTTAAACTAAGCGACGAATATAAAACACAATACAGTAGTCAAAACTTGAACTCTCCAAAAGCTTCTTCGAATTGTGAACAAGTTTATCTTTAAATACTTTGACTTCACAAGCTTTTTTTGAAAGCAGGTGTAGAGTTTATTTTGTCATTTACTTTGCGAGTTGTTTCTAGTAAATTAATTACGTATGAGTGGAATTAAGTTAAAAAAATTATATTTTTAGGCAGCTCGTTATATAATGTGCCACGAACTCTTATGTTCGCGCAGTCTAGATCAGCTCTCTGATCATTTTTTGGTGTTTAGTCAATTTCAACATGGAATTTAAAACTGAATTCAGTTCAGTATAAGAGAGAGAGAGAGAGAGAGAGAGAGAGAGAGAGAGAGAGAGAGAGAGAGAGAGAGATTTTAAAGAATCAAAAATAAGGACTTAAAGTTACTTGCGTAAGAGATAGGCCATATTATTGCTCCGGAAACGAAAGTCATGGATGTACAAAATAGTTTTAAATTGTCATTGCTAAAAAAATGAAAAAGCGGACTAATATTTTCACTATAATTTTGAGAAGAAATGAAAAATAAAAGTAAAATAGGAAGCGAAGGCACGACGGAGTGCAAAAATTGAATTAGTAAAATAAATTCGCAGCTAGGAATTAGAAAGGGTAAGTCTTGAATGAGAAAAAAAAGATTTAGAGAAATCTAAATTAAACAATCTAGCAAGGAATATGAAATCATGTCAAGGTAATTTTGAAACAGTAACTTAAATTATTGTAAAAACTTTTAACTCGCAGCATTCGCATTTTAACCAATCCTATTCAGACAAAACACAAGAAGAATGGAATTCGTTTTCCTCTTCATTAGAAAGATCCTAGAAAACTAAAAAATGTACTGAATGAATTTAAGAGGATAATTCTTCTAAATTTGCAGGAAGAAAAGCTCACAAATAGTTTATGTAAAATATAAGGAAATAAATGACAATATTAGATTTAAAAATATTGTTCTTGGAAAATGTGAATCAACTCTTGCAGAAAATTCAAAGGGCAAAACACATTGAATATGAGACTTATTCAATTTACATCGCTAACTTGCGACCCGTTGAGATTAGTATTTTAATTTAAGAAGTGTCAATGATTTCAACTATTCAAAAGAATTTATTGCTAGGGATAAATTACATCAAACGCTTGATCAAGAAACCGTTATACACATAAAGCAGGAACAAATTTAGTTCGAACCTATTAAAATGGGAAGATAATGGACATGTTTTTTGCTTTAAAAGAGAAGACGTTCTTTGAGATATATTTCAATTCTAAAGCCCCGCTCTGCAAAAATAATCTGCAAAATAATCCTAGTCATGACCATCCTCAAGTGAGACGTAAATAAACAAGAAAGACTGAATGTTATGGTAAGCACTATAATTCGTCCCCTCTACGCTTTTTGGCCTCTGATTAGTATATGTTACGACCAATTAGTTCAAAGAAAAACATGTTTCATACCACTAACTAAGCATGCACAAGGTATTTAAGCTTAAATTGTGTTCATTAAAACATTTTTGACACGTAGGATACTCTACATCAACGTCTTTACTCCAATCTTAGTAAGGAACGAAAATTGGAACATCATATTTGCCACTATGGCGGCTTCCTGCTCTACGTGAAGTGAAGATAGAAAAGCGCTCAGATTATTCAGTTTACAACTTACAAATGTCAAATACAGCGAAGTAAATACATTAGAATCCTAAAGAACATTTACAAACACTGTTACGTTAAATGAAGTTTTCAAACATGAGAAAAAATGCTCCTCAACACCAACGCAGCGGACTAGATTCATGAAAATTCCACAAAAAAATATTGTTCTCTACTGCAAACAGGAAAAATATCACCGATGGCGACTCCTAGTGTCCAACCAATGAAACTTAAAAGGACGAAATTTTGCATGGATACGAAATACATACCTTTTTTACAGTGCATCTTGTAGTCTTCTTAAGCAAACGTTAATTTTCACTTAACTGTGCTTCTTGTATGAGCAATAAAGCACTCGTATAAAAGAACAACTCTAACGTGACATTTTATGAATGTACAAGAGTCATATTTTCATACATAATAGTTTCATCTTGATACGATTTTCGGTTTAATACATCTTATACTGTTCATATACATCCTGAAATGCTACCATGTCGTTGAAATGGAATCTAAAAACTACACAGTTTTAACACGACCCCACTACCATTCTAAATATAATTATTCATCTTTGGATAAAGGATTTTTCAATGCTTAAAGTGTACAGTTTGATTCTGAGGGAGGGTAGAAATAAGTTCGATTAATACGAGTACTAAGAGACATGGCAATGCTTTCTGACCTAGCACGAGTTTTTGAAACAACTGTTAACGAGCCCACTCACATTAAAACTGTCTAAGCAATGACGTTTTCGGTATCTTGTCATGGCGTATTCTTTCAAACAAGATACAGAAATTCCCTTAAAAGGAACAAGAATTAGTTAGTTCGAGGGAGAATTTTGAAGCTACTTCTGAACTGGTGCAATGTTCATGGGAGAATTCTTCAGTGAAGGTACTGATCAACTGTAAGATTTAAAGCAAAAACGGCTGCCATCGAAAATCTCTACCCGTGTTGTTAAGAGGGGTCATTGCTTTTACTTTGAAATCGCGCACAAAATCAATACACCGGTAAATTTTTACACTACAAATCTTGAGACTTTTTTAGCATGTTTCGTACACTTGTTGATCACAGATACTTGTCTCTCTTTTTCGAACACTTTTAAGCGCATCCTTTTAAGAAACTTTTTACAGAACGTAATAAACACTACCCTTTGACCAGTAGTTCAGATGTCCATCTTTTTGCAATCTCACAGGAAAGTAAACAACCGCCGCCGGTAATGGACGGTCGTCGACTATGGAAGGGCATCGTTTTTGACGTTCGCATAACCAACTGACAGCAATTAATTGCAACAAAATTTCTAGTAGTATCACATAAAGAGATTTTATTGATTGGTAGTTGAAAAACGCTGTTCAATTGTATTTGTGGCGAATAAACCAATGATTTCCCAAGTATGTCCAAATGCGTTTCCAATCTAATCTCTTTACAAATGTGCCCCCTTTCTGTTCCAAATTGTGTTCCCAAGTTTAATTTTAAAATATATCCTGAACGGGACACAGTTTGACAGATTTGGAGCACATTTTAGTAAAATTTATTTTAACACATTGACTGCTCGGGACGAGATAACTCGTCCTCCAGAATTTTGCTGTATGCGATAGGGACGAGATAACTCGTCCTCCAGCCAACACGTTGCTATATTTTTTCAGCGGGTTCCATTGACTTTCCTAGCTGTTCTGCTATGCATAGACGAACATTTAGACAAGGTTCAAAATTAATAATAGTATGCTGTATTACTTATAAAAAAGTAGAATAAAACTGTTTTCCTTCAAACTGTTTCTAATAATTAGCTTAGCGCATTGAGTCCATATATAGGCTGTCGACGACGCAGTCAATGTGTTAAACGGCGCACATTCGTAACAAACATTAGAATACATTCAGGCAGCTGGAACACTTTTTCTGAATTCAAGTGATTCAAATATATTTCTAATGTGTATTGCGAATTTGCAGTGTAGAGCTCTCTGGAAAGTAATCATTTATTTCTAATGCTATGGAAGAACGTTTCTATACTTCATGTCAATAGAAAACACGTTGACTAAAAATTCAAATACATCTGCATATCGAATTGCTTAAGAAAACGAATCACTGACCAACGTGAAGTTCTATTCCCAGGGTGACATAAAAAGCTCTTGTCGTAGGAAAAGCAATGATTGGAGTCGTTTCATTAAACGAGTTTAAAGACAAAATAAAAATGACTTGAAAACAGACATACATTGAAGTTAGAAATCATAGTATCTTAAATTTTAAATCCGTCTCGGAAGAAGAAAATGGAGCTAATGGAGGCATTTAGAAAAACGGGAACAAGAACTGGAAGGGAGACAATTAGCGTTGAAAAGGAGTAAAAAACAAAGAAAGGGCTTAAAAGAGGAGCCTAAACCTGAAGTGACAAAACAACTTCAATGAATATTTTTCAATGCATGATTTACGCTATAAGTGATATAAGTTCATTTTCCTTCACAGGCTGTGAAAATTACTTGAATAAAAATCGGACTCAATATACGAAGGCTGTTCAATAAAGAATGATCATAAATTAGTAAAAAGAAACTTTGGGTAAGAATTCTCTAAATGTTGATGGTCTTTTCCAAAATAGTCTCAATTGCTTGCAATACACTTCTCGCGACTTTAGTTTCAAGTCGTTAAAGACATCCTGTAGGCCACTTTTGTGCACATTTTTCAAAGTCGCCTCCGAAGCGTCCACCACAGCCATTGAACCACTCATACTTCATTCTTGTTGGGAATGAGTAATCTTATAATCCTTTGCGCACAAACACGTTTCATTAGCAGTTTTTCTGCGAAATACATTCGAGTGGAACCAAATTTAATTTTTTTTTCGATAGTTATCTCTACGTATACTGATGATCTTATTCCGTTATTACAGCAGCGATGCTAATAGTTCTTCCATTAGAGAAGTTACTAGAGCACCTTTACCAGCTTCCTGTGAAATTGATTTTCTCCCATTTAACATTTTGAACCCTTCTAACTGTACTGTAGTACAGACCCTCCATACGCTTTCTGTGACTAGAACCCCTATACCTGGAGAGGCCAATGCATCCGCCATTTTGGAGTAAGCGTACAGCAGGGAAAGCTACATTTATTGGCAACCATTCGCCAAACAGAACGAGAGAGTTGGACAGCGAAGGTGAACATTGGCGAAATTTTGGAAACAGTTGGCGTCGTTTCCAGGCTGCCAGTCACTTCGCGGGCTATTATTTATCCATTTCTTTTTTCTTTCTACACCTGCTGGAAATCTGAAGAGCTGAAATCCTTTTTTGGAGCTTTTTACACAATTAACAGCCGAGAAACGACCCATATGACTCAATTTAATACATCCTAAAGAAATGTAAACATCAGCAGCAATGCTATCGCTACGAAGCACTAGGTCAAGTTTGCTCCAAAATGGCGGATGCGTCGGCTCCTCCACTATAGGGGCCTTATCTGTGACAACATACAAGGGCTGCTTTTAAAGTAAGTACCGATTTAAAATTAAAAAAAAAGGAACAAGTACAGAGAGACCAAAGAAATTTATTGCACAAAAATTTACCAGCCTTACTTTATTTTTTGACATTGCTCCCGTGATTTTTCAAGCATTTGTCATAGCGTGGTACAGGTTTTTGTATACCTATTCGTAGAAAGTTGCCGCCAGTATAGTTAACCATGAGGTAACATGTTCTCCGAGCTCATCATTGAAGTTGTGCCATCAACCACCAAGGAAAAACTTTATATGCCAAAAATTAAAAAAAAAAAAAAAGAAAATTGCTGCGAGCGAGTTCGGAGCAGTCCGGAGAATGTTAAAAAACGTCCCAGCCATAGAACTGTGAGAGTCCTCATGGTTGACCACACAGGCGGCAATTTTCTAAGAAAAAGTATGCAATAACTTGTACCACGCTATGACAAATGCTTGGAAAATTACGGGAGCAATGTCGAGAAATAGCGTAAAGGTGGTAGATTTTTGTGCAATAAATTTCTTTACTCTATCTATACTTATTTTTTTTTATTTCAAAACCGAACTTACTTTAAAAACATTTCACGTATATACTTCAGTTGCTGATTTTTTTGGGTGAAAATAAAATTCCATTGCTGCGATCTATTTGTTCATCTCGTATCACTTCCATTTTTCCTTATGCGAAAACGAACCAACATGGATTTGGATAGCTGCCAAGGTCACATTACTCATGTCCCGGCCCTTAAGCGTCCATTATCTATTTTTCACTTACCTACTACACATACAAAATTAGTTTTCTGTGACTTGTTTTTTATTTACCAGTAAAAACGAGGATTGTTTTTATTGAACAACCTTCGCAGCTTGTTGGAAATATGGTGGTACGATATGTGCAGTGTCAATGAGGAAAGTGAACCTTTTGCAGGAAAGTTCTGCTATAAATTTTTCTACCTTACTATGTGTATAAATGTCTCTAAGTATTCCTAGAGTTTTTCTTTTCAATTACAGTTTTTTTCTTTACAAATAATAACACTGAAAGTCTGGATTTTTGCTTGGATGTCTGGATCTTTGTGACTCGCATAGCGCCTAGACCGTTCGGCCAATTTTAATGAAATGAGGCACAAAACTAGTTTATTGCATGGGTGTGTGCATCTTGAAGCTAGTTTTCAAAAATTCGATTTTGTTCTTTTTATATTATTTTATTTTTACCACCATTGGTGGATTTAATTCCTCTGAACCGAGCAAATTACCATAACATGGACGAGCAATTAACATATTGTTGACAAATTCATCATCCATTATTTGTAAATATTCAGGCGAACCAAATGACCTAATATCTTTCTACTACGGGCAAAGCCGTGCGGGTACCGCTAGTAAGTAATAAGAAGATACGACAGCTTGGATTTATTGAATCAGAGTAAAAAAAAATAATATTTTGTAAAGGCTCGAAGTCCTGCTCTTTTAACATTTATAACTAAAGGCACTAAACACGCTCATCCACTATTCTTCCATATGCATCCAATTTTCCCCCGAAAACCAGTTGATGAATTTAACAACTTTATTTTTATTAGTCACCCATATCCTATACCACTTTATACCGTACAGATAATAGTTGATTTTTCAAACTATTTTAATCGTTGAAGATAAATGTTTTGATTAATTTTCAATGTTAATTTACAAATTTCGTAATTACTATAGATACCTATGAAAAAAAGGAACCTAACAGACGTATGACTGGGGCTTTGGAGCTAAGATGATAGTAAGACAGAATTTAGAGCTCAAATTGGGAAACATTAAATACATGTTTGAAAAGTATTTGAAATATGATAATAAATGAACCTAAATTCAACTTAATAAGCTGCGTGATTCAAAAATTGCTTTAGCAATGTCAATTATTGCGTGATTAAAACTACCGCTCTTTCTATTTGCTCGGAAGTTTACTTATCTGTTCCTTTAACTCAAGTGTTTAACTCTTCTGTTAACTTATTAAAGTTTTCGTAAGCAAAATTCCCTTATAAGACAATGGCAAAAATTTATTATAGTGGAACTCTAAAATATCTGAGTTTCTTTTCTTATTACCTTTTGAAAAATTTATAGACATATTACTTTTTATTTAAGTTGAAAAATGTTACTTCTCATTAACAGCCTCAGTTATTGCTATGAAGTATTTAAGTCTCTTAGTGTTTCAATAAGAAACTGTCCGCACTAAACCACTTGCTGACTTTGATCTGAGATTCGATTAATGTCTTTTCAGTCTTTAATAACTGTCAAGGTTTAAAATCAGTAAAAATCATTGAAATTTTTGGACGAAGTAGGCCATTCTTTTTAATTGTTTTAATGATGGATTTAGATTTTTATCTGATAAATATTCATGGATATATAAACTTAATATGAGAGAAAATGCTATTAAGAACTGTGTAATTAAAAAAAAATGATTGCTAAGTTTTGTAGTTGTGTCATCATTACAAAACATGGGTCTTTTTTCAAAACTGCCTTGAATATTTTCAAAAAGTTGTTTTCCTTTTAACTTTGCGGTAACTATGATATCAGATGAAAAGTTGTCATTTAAAACAATCAGCCTGAAACGCATTTTATCTTAAGACATTATTATGTCACGCCATTAATCAAGTGTGTAGAATTTAAATTGAACGATCATCTTTGAAAACTTTTACGTGAGTTCAGTATTATTGTTTTAAATAACTGAGCAGTGATACTATTGTTAAGAGTAAATCCTCCAATCACATTTTGAAATAAATAACGAGAGCTTTATTAAACTGTTTTTCAAATTCCTATTAAAATGTTTTTTAATTCATGTTATTTACATACAAGTAACATGCAACATGTTTTTAGGGTGATTATTTCTATTTAACTATTTTTCTCATGTTTAATTAGTTAATTTATATAATAAATGAAATAAACGATAAAAAATTAATAACTTGGATTTAGAGGCAGTAGAAATTGAAAAAAAGAAATCGTTTTCAAATTTTATTTTAAAAAGTTTACTTAAACTAAAGAAATATGAACACCATTAGTAGAGCAACTTAATTTAGCTCACATTTAAAAAGTTTCTAGTTAAGAGAACAGATTTCTTTCCTGTACATTCACGATGACATTTTGAAGAAATGCAGTTGCTTGAGTCTCCAAACGCATTTACTGAACCGCTTCAGAATTTCGATCATGCTCAAAATCCGGTTCCAGCTCCTGCACCTGAACCAGCTCCAGTTCCTGCTCTTGAACCTGCTCCTGATCCTGCTCCAGTTCCTGCTCCTGAGCCTGCACCTGAACCTGCACCAGTTCCTGCTCCAGTTCCAGCTCCTGATCCTGCTCCTGATCCTGCTCCACTTCCGGCTCCTGCTCCTGCTCCGTTTCCTGCTCCTGACCCTTGACCAAATCCTGATCCTTGACCGGTACCAAATCCAGATCCTTGACCACTACCAAATCCAGATCCTTGACCACTACCAAAGCCTGATCCTTGGCTACTACCAAACCCTGATCCTTGACCGCTACCAAATCCTGACCCTTGTCCGCTGCCAGATCCGATGCTTACTCCTTGTTGTCTTCCGTCCACTCCACCCGAAGTTGAATCGTTTCCTGAACCTCCACCAGATCCAGAACTAGCGTCATTTCCTTTGGATCCATCCTGTTGGCGTCCACCGTACTTTCCTCCTGTGGTCCGATTAAGGAAGTTAGAAGATGTTCATACATAAACCACAAAGAGTAAAGTGCTAGGAAAATAATATCTTTTAAGCTGATGATTAACCACCCAGCTCTATTTGCATATCATCAAAAATATATTTTCTTAAATGTAAAGTTTAATTTTCCAATGGGACATTCAAACGCATATTGTTTGCAAATACTTCAGTTAAAATGTGGTAAACTGGAACTAAGTTTAAATGCGCTTATCGTTTAAGCCGCAATTCCTTTTCTTGGAATATTTATTTCCCCACACTCAGAATGTCCTTTTGGTCTGAGCAAATGAGAGCTCATCACTACAAGCGCATTTTGAATCAGATCTCTATTGGAATAGAAACTATTTCATTCTTGCTTTAAAACGTAAGGCCTGGTGGGGTCAAGTTGAAATATGGCCTATATCGTTGAAATAAATGAAGGAATGGAGGTCAAACTTTTATTTTAGATTTTGACAAGTAGGATTTAAGTTTCGAATTAAAAATTGTATGACTGGCAATTCTTTATTGTATGAAAAAGTCGTTTTCTTTGCTAAAGAAACATTTTTTAATCTAGGGGGAACAAATTTCAAAACTAACATTAGAAGAAAAATGTTTGTGAAAGATTTTTAAAAAAAGTATCTTTTATTTCAATGAAATACAAATATTTAACTTTTAGCTTTCCAAAATGTACACTTAAAAATTACAGTAACTATTTTGCGAAACAAAAATAAGCAATGACGCATGTAAAAACTTTATATCTACAAAAAAGTAAATAAATAAAATGACCGACGAAAAAATCAGTAAAACCCGTTATGATTTATCGTTTATAAAATGAATGACTATAAAAAAAGTTAGCTTTTATGAATTTAATTGGCATTGCGGCGATGGATCTTGTGACTCACTATTTATCAATCCCTAGCACAATAAAATAAGCAACATCAAGAGACGGCAAAGTGAAATCAGTAAACAATCTTAATCGTTAAAAAAAAGAAATTTTCACCGAAAACGACTGAATACTTTCCCAAAAGCTCGTACAAATCTCTGCGCTTAAATTAACATCCTTATAAAGAAACTATCTTTTTTTACATGGCAAAAACACGAAAATACTTGATTTAAATATGGGGCAGTGAGAAGAAAAGGATGTAGGTAGACTTTTTAAAATTTCAAGTAAAACACGTGTAAAGTTCAATGCTTAGGCAGGCTTATTTTTTTTCTAAATCATGCTGTATAGCAGCGCCCAAAAGAGCTACAAGTACCATCTTTTGCCCTAAATTAGAGGAGATGTACTCCTACAGTTTGTACTGATTATGTCCAAATTTTAAATTTTGGCACATACATCGCTTTGCTTCTAACCGCCTCTCATGTCGTTTTGCACGTTTTTAGTTTTCAACGTAAATTTTCGCACTAATCGTTAATCTAAAAATCATCGCTTTAAATAAAAGAATGATAAACTTGTTATATTTATTGCCTATTACTGATAATTTCATTTACACCTGTTTTTGTAAATTAAATGGGTAGAAAATGGTGCTTAGGAAACCAAGAATACATATTTGCTTAAAGCACAGAAAAGCAGAACTTCCCTCAAAGTACTTTAGTGGCGGTTCATTTCTGTTTGGAACTCAAGTATTGTAGGTCTTCCACATTCTAAAGAATCGCTTTAATTTAGTTCTTAAAGCCATTCCGTATTTTTCTGTGGTTTGGCAACCATTCATATAATTAGTAGTCATTTTTAACCCTCTACTTTGAACTCGATGGTTTTTGTGTTTTAAATGTTCTGCTTTTCAAAATTATTGTTATTTCTCTTTAAGTTTCCATTTTTTGTTTTACTTCGCACATATTTTGCATATTTTGTGGTTTTTCCAACATTTTTTCTTGTGTTGCTGTATTATGTTTTTTCTATCCTTTTCTGAAAAATATAATAACTGATTCGTTACAATTTTTTATAACATAAAATTAATTGCTGATTCATTAATTAGCGGTTTCATTTGGACAGTAAAACGTATTATTAAGGGATTTTTTTGGAGAAGCTTATTGTTTAACTGTTTTTCTAGAAGGGAATCATACAATAAAATTCGGTTCTGAGTTCCATTTTACCTTCTTTGTTTTGTAACATGCTATTTTGCTATTTGAGCTGCCTGCTGTTCATTCTCGTTGCTTTTACCGGATGTCTTTACTTCCGAAATCTCACTATTTCGGGCTGAAAAAGGAGTTCCTTGAATCCCCGAAACACGTGTCTGCATTAATCTCTCATTTTGTGATACAAAACGTTGGTCATTTCCTTTTACTTCTCTGCACAAATGTATTTACACCCAAACCTTTTTTTGTGCGGTGGATAGGAACCGCATAAAAAAGTTCGCTCATTTTATAAATAACTTCTTTCGTTTTATAAATAGGGGAACATGGGGCAAAGTGAAATAGCGAGGCAAAATGAAATGGTGAAATATTTACTCTGCTTTTAGCTTCACCTGTCTGGTATTATTTTAACTATGTAGTACCATATGTAGTCTATTCCAGTCAGGAAAAATTGGTTGGTAACAGTGGCAATTTTAAAAAAATGGTGCTCATATTGCAATATTTTATTGTAAGTCAAAAATTATTTTTGCTACTATATAATGATAAAGTTCTTGTTATTAACATTTTAATACCTAATTGAGACCTCCTAATAATCATTGCGTTACTGATTTAGTTATATTAAGATTATTTGTACTTTAAATAATTTATTCAGTTAGCCAAGTACATGCGGGGCAAAGTGGTTGGGGCAAAGTGAAATAGTGTGTTTCATTTACTCACTCAATCATTTAATATAAATCACTGACTTTCATGTAATAATTAATCATTTATATTCTTTCATTAAGTAATTAACTTATATTTATTCATTTATTTACTTATTTTCTTACTCATTCGTCCTTTTACTCGCTCATTTGTTTTTCATCATTTATTCAATGATTTATTTATTTAAATATTAGTTTATTGTGTTATTTATTCAGTAAACCTTTTATTTACTAATTCTTTTAATAAAAATGTATTTTATAATCGAATAGAAAATATTCCATTAGAAAATATTTTATTTTTCACTTTGCCCCATGAAAAAAAAAAGTGAAAAATTTTCACTTTTTTTCGAAGACTCAAATTTACTGCCCCCCCCCCCCAAAAAAATAGCGCACAAAAAAAAGAGGTTTGGATGTATTAATTCTTATTTCTGAAGTACTGTTTATTTAGAAACTTAGAATAATTCACGTTTCTTGATACTGCTGCATTCATTCT
Organism: Uloborus diversus; assembly: GCF_026930045.1. Taxonomy (NCBI): domain Eukaryota; kingdom Metazoa; phylum Arthropoda; class Arachnida; order Araneae; family Uloboridae; genus Uloborus; species Uloborus diversus. The sequence goes on from NC_072740.1 coordinate 131,447,859, forward strand.
TCTCGAGTTTTAATCCTTTTATAGAAAAGAGCTACCTAAAATCTTTCAGTAAAATATTTGAAGTAAAATATTTTAAATAAGCAATGATATTTTTAATATAAAAACTATAAAATAATAAGTAAAAACAAGTAAAAATAAAATACATTAAACCATCAGGATTACTACATAACCATCAAAATTGTAATCGAATACTACTTTATAATGATTTATTTCTTCAGAATTCCAAATGCTTAAGCTGTAATATAACGTAAAAAATATATTAGATTTATCACACTATAAATGAGGAGTGAAACAAAGTTTAATAATTTGAATTAGTATTTATATTTAATTTCTTGTTCGCGGTTAATATTTTACTTGATATCTAAGCATTATTAGTAGTTTTTGAATAAAAGTTAAGGTTTATATATTGGACTCTTAAAATTTGTAAATATGGACTAAATTATCTGTGAATAATTTTTATGCCACAGACAAGTTTTTATTCAGTGAAAATTCAATGATTCTATTCTCCTAGTCAATATACTTTCTTCCTCTCTCTAGTTGTAATGTAATAGATGATTAAAAATTAATCATCTATTATTTTTAATCATCATTTAATTTGTTTAATACAATTTAACAATTATTCTGGTGTGTACATACATTATAACTCGGGAAAAGTATGTCTAAATATCCTTCTCATTTAAACACTGGCTATTGTTTTTTATTTTTACAAGTCACAGAAACAAAATTAGCCTGGAAATAAGTTAAAAGTTTTTCTTTGGCGATGATTTCTATTACTGAAGTGTCATTTTTGATAGGAACGTAATCCTGAGTATAGTATTCACTCCATGATGTGGAGTGGAAGAGAGGGGGGTTCCGGGGGGTTTCCCCCAGAAAAATCTTCAAATTGGTTGTCTTAAAAATGCACTTTAGCTTTATATTTTTCAGAAACTTACATTACAGTTTGGGTGTCACCCCCCAGACGGGTGACACCCGGGGCGGACCGCCTCCCCATAGCGACGCCACTGTGTATATATTTATATATATATATATATATATATATATATATATATATATATATATATATATATATATATATTATATATATATATATATATATATATATATATATATATATATACAGTCCACACTCAATACCTCGAAGTCCCAAGGGACCGGTTAAAACGTTCGAATTATTGTTTGTTTGAGTTATGAGAAGTTTCCAAAAGAGTCTCAAAAGTTTGGGACCCAATAAAAACTTCGAGATAAAGGAATATTAGAGTTGTAAGCTTCAAGTTATCGAGATTCGACTATATATATATATATATTGGAGATTTTAGAATTTTGGTTGGTTAGTTTTGGTAGTTATGCATCGCAAAATTAATGTCGATTAGTATTAGTTTTATTATTAATTTTTCGGTTAGCATTTATTACATCTTTTAAGAAGAATAATTATTTAATATACTGACCAATGGCAACTCCAACGAACAGGGCAAGTAAAAGAACGATGACCAATTTTGCGTTCATCTTCAGGCTCAGTAGTGTAGGAACGTACGAGATGCTTGTTAATTTGCTCGCTTGGGTCGAATGTCTTACTTTTCAACCAATGCTTATTTATATTCGAGACGTTTAATGTTATTTAACAGTAAAAATGAAACTTTTGAAATATTTTCACGCAATGCCCGAGTTGGTGTCATGCTCCGTCAAATCCGTATAAACTTAAGTGCTAATTATAGCCCATTAAAGGGAAAATAACTTTTAGAAGGTTTTAGAATTAGTAACCTTATTTAGTGCTTCGTCAATGATTTGACAATCGCACATCCAGGTGTATAAATAATGAAGTGATCATTATTTATAGTAAGTATTAGTATAGTAATATAGCATTATGTATAGTAATCGCGAAGCTGAGGTTTATTGTTCTGAAAATAACATGGGATGTGACCTAAAATATTTTGATTTCACTTTTGATGATAATTCGAGAAAAGTATCAGATTCTTATGAAGATAGAGGGGACAATTCAAGTAAGCTAGAAGCTAAACCTTTCCGAAGATGTAATTCCTTCGAGTTTGAAACAAAATTTGAGAACGCCAGAAAGTGAAGATTGGCAAAACGCAATGGCTTAAGAAATTCAGGTGACATGAGAAAGAAACGTTTACGAATTGGTTCCACTGCATGAAAGTTTTAGAAGGAAAATAGGATACAGATGGGTTTTTTTATTTAAAATCAAATGAGCAGAATGAAATAATGCGCTTCAAGGCCAGACTGGTAATTTTAGATACCCATCAGGTAGAGGAGAGGAGGTACTTTTCGCTAGTGGTTCTCTCCAGTAATTTCCTTTCCTTTGATTGAGGCTTTCTTTTCAATTTTTGTGTATAGGGTAGGTGGGGGTAAAGCCCCGACTTTTTTGACCTGACCGCCTTGGAGTGAGAAGTTTACTTTTAGGTGGTAGGTTTTTCCTATTAAAATCTATTGTGTCATGAAAATTTGTCTTTACCGGGCAATCCAGACACGAGAAAAAGGGGGTAAATCTGTTTTTTACTACTTTGATCTAAGTATTATTTGATTCTAAAGTATTATTTGAACATTGGAAAATGAAGGATTTGAAAATAATAATCAAGGAGTAACACGTTGATACTGTTGCGTTCAAGCTTCACCTTTGAGAAAAAATAGTTATTCTAATGTCTGTTTGAAATCAACAGGGAGCGTTTTTCATAAAGTGGCAAAATGGGAAAAATCCCCGCAGATGTTTTGGGGCAAATCCCCGCATCTCCAAAAGTGTAGAGATTTGCTCCATTGCGCTTAAAATTGTAATTTTTGTAATTTTATTGACATTTTTGTTTAGCATGCGTTTTGTGCAGTTTATCCTACTTTAAAAATAAATTGTTGGTGGACATTTATTCATAAAGATTTAATTTGGATGGGATTTTTATGCATAAAACCTTACGTCTATTTAAACTCAAATATATTTCCAATAATATAATATAATTTCCTTTTTTTGTTCATTTACGTACGTATGATTTTCTGTCTCAGTACTTATAAAGCAAAACAATTTGAAACCATGAGAAATGTCAAGCTTAATGAAGCACTTAATTAATTGTTTTGTATGGTAGACATTAAAAATCGGTTTAAATAGATGGAATAAAGAAATCTCTTAAAATTGGAACAAAAGTGTGGGATTTCAAAAAAGAAAGATTTCTCTTCACTTTGAGTAACAGTGCTGGGAAAAACAGAAAGCTTATCCCTGCGCAATGTGGCCAAGATAACTCCAATATGCCAAGAAGGAGAAGGCTATGTAAAAGAGATTTTTTATTAAAAAAATATTCCAGTAGCCAGCAAATTTACTGAGACACAAAGTCATTCATTGTAAATGAAGACATAAATTAAAAAATTGTCGTAACCTCACAGAACAGCATGGTTTCACAACACAATAACTGTTTTAAGAGACTAAACTGGGTGAACTATATGCTACGTAGGTACCTATAGTTGCAGTAAAACTAACCTGGCAGCGTCGCGTCGTAATGCTATGATAAGAATCAAGAGAGCCTTCATTATGCAGCCAGGTTAGGTTCGTCCCAACTATACATAGCTTAGCTTCAATCAATTAAGTTATTTTTTATAATTCGGCTGTCATATTTTCCCACGTAACTGAATCCTTCTTTTGTAGAGACGGAGTTCATTTTTGTACTAGTTTGTAAAAAATCATGTTTAAATTTATGAGATATTCGAGTTCAATACTAATGAATAACAATAAACCAATGACACTATAGGAGTTGTCAAATGTTTTCATCAAGCAGTCACTATTATTATTCACATTCATCTTGAATGGGGTAAAGACTCGTATTGTGGGGCTTTACCCCATTTTATGGGGTAAAACCCCTCAATTTGGATTTTCAACTAAATTGTTTATTTCTGGATAATTACAAATCCGACACTGTTTGAATTCGGTGGAGTTATAGTTAACAAACCGTTCTACGACCCTAATTAAAAAAAAAGTGGGAAAAGCTATCCTTTCTGGACCATGAAGTTATAGAAACTGTAAATCGCGGGGTTTTACCCCCCCCCCTACCCTAAGCTACATTGAGTCTATTTCCATGTAGATGTTTGCAATGCGTATCTATATGCGGATATAAAAGATATTTGTGAGACAACCTGAAATTTTTGTCGATCCCTGAAATCTAAATTTTGTCTGTAAATTGAATAAATCATTGTCATTCTGATACAGATTACGCCTCGAATCACGACGAACGGATTTCAGGGGGGGGGGACTTGTAGTGTTTTTGGATTGGGTACGAATGATATGGTGGTACATTCAAACAAAAATGCGTAGAACTGTTAACGATAGAGGCGGAGTATATTTCAATTAGTGAATAATCTAAGGATGTGGATCAAAGGAATTTTAAATGAATTGGCCACGAAAAGAGTTCAGAATTTTAGATTGTCACAGTACAGAGTACTATTAATCAATCTAGTTGCGACCAATTCTTCTTGTTCTGAAATAGAAAATCGCAGAACTAAGCAGAGTGATGCGGTGTACCATTTCCTAAGGAATTCGATTGATAAAAATGAATTTGGAATAAAATTTGCTGAAACTAAAAATAATTTAGCTGATTGTTTTACAAAACCTTTCTCTAGGGAAAATTTACATTAAGCTTGAATTGCAATGACATATTTTTATAGAGTTTTTTTTTTGAAATGTTTCAATTATTCCATTATGTTTAAGTTATAATTTGTGCACACAAACGGATGGCCTGTAATATATTTCTATTTTTAATTCATGTCTTAAAGTTTTTCATTCTAGCCGCCTGAATTTCCTTCATGTAAATTTATTCACTAATGCAATATTATTTCTATGAGTTTAGTGGTATGCAAATGTAAAGAACTATGTAACTTGTGACCAGAATTGAATGGGATAATGGATAGTCTCATTTTATCAAGATGGCAGGTCGTGGTTGTGTTCCGCTTGGAATTTCAAAGAAGCCTCTAGTTTGAACGATGTTGCGATGATTCACTTAAATTAGTGATATGAATGCTGGCAACGGAAGTTTATAAGTACCTTTTTCATTTATATTTTTGTGTTTTCGGATGTAATTTGTAATCACAAATGCTTGAGTTTTAGAGCGTTCTTAGCCACTGAAGCCTATCCTACGATCTATGTGCCATATTGGGCCCCTGAAGCTGATTTTTGTGTGCCCGTTGTCAGGTTTTATGTTACAATCAAGAACTATGTATTGGAACAAGATAAACTACATTTTGTTTTGATTGAAATGTGATAGGTCATACAATTCATTTAAGTCTGGGTTTTTTAAACTTGTAATTCAATATTGGTTTCTACGGGTAGTTGAATATTTTCACTTCAAGAATCACCGGAATATAGACATTTCTGGTGCTAGAGCTAAATTAGACGTACATTTCTTTCATTATTATTATTATTTTTTTTAATTTTCCAGTAAATTTTGGAGCACTGATTCTTTGTTTTTACATGTTATTAAAATCGAAGGAACCAAAACAGAATGCTAAGTACTTTATTATTTATTGTACGTATTTTTGTAAAAATTAAAGGAGCAAAATTCAAAGCCAACTTCATAATGAGAGCAACAATAAAGACTAAAGTTTAAAGTACGATGTATTACAGCGTATGAAACTTTCTTCGCATATTTAGATTTGTGTGACACTTATCAAACAAAAATATAGATTATTTTTATTGTAATGTAAATAAAAAGCAGTTATTTTGCAAATGTGAGCATGTTTAAATTTACAGTTAAAAGAGGTGCAATTTCTTAATGATTAGAACTGGCAATACAAGATTTAATCTATTTCTGGACATGTTTAAAGATTTATTCTTTTGTTAAAAATTTTAACTTTTCTAACCGATTTTCACTTTTTACTGAATTGACTTTAACTAAGCTATCTTGATTTTGGGAATATAGAATTGTTTCCTCCAGGTTTCAGGAAAATTCTGAAAAACTTAAAGATAATTTGTCTAAATCCTCCCAAAAGAAGTGGCACTTAGAAAAAAATAGCTGGTGGTTTAAATGGGGACATCGATAGCTGTTCAAAACGGGGGGGGGGGGACGTCCCCATTTTGGAAGACAGGGAATATAAATGAAACATCTTAAATTATGCTTAAATATTAAGAGAGATATAAGCTAGAATGCTCTTACGGTATTATTTTATTTCAACTCAAATGACTCTTTTATGTGATTCCTTAGTACTTAAGAAAAAAAGTTCCAAAAAATTAAATTTTAATAACATAATAACACAATTTTGGAATAAAATATATGGAAAAAAAATTTAAAAAGTTATAAGTAAAATATTTCATATTAAGTACAGACAGAGTTCTAAATAATTATTTTGCGTCACACTTTGTTTCATATTCAGATTTATAATAATGAGGAGCTGTCAAAGAAAAAGAAGATGAAGCTGGTACCAATTGAACATAGCTCGAACTGTTTAACAAGTGTTGGAAAGGAATATTGATTACAAAAAAAAAAAAAAAAAAAGAAAGAAAGAAAGAAAGAAAGAAAAAACATCTACGGTTTTCAATGCTACTATAGCAACTGGTAGGGGGGGGGGGGAGGACTAAAAGAGGCTATATTCAGTATTCATTGTTTTAAATGAATACCCAATATTTCTCAATTGGTTGTCATAAACGTCGACTTTGCTCCATTTTCTAAAAAAATATTTCTCTACCTCATCCTAATTATTGTTTTGAAGTAAACATATTGGAGTCCGATAATCTGAAGTCTATTCTAAGAAAAAACTAGTTTCAAGAGTTTTATCATCTTTAAAACATTTTTATTTTTTTCTTTAGGCCAAGATGTTAGCTTTCCCATTTTGGACAAATTTCCGCTGCTTTTTTTTTTTTTTTTTAATTCTTAACTTATGGAAAGAGTTATTCTCCTGATCACTTCAGTTATCGGATCAAAAAAAAAAAAAAACATTATTCTTTATCAACAGTCTCATATGTATTCCAAAATCCTTCAAAAATACCGAAAGGTACAAGGATTTTTTTTTTAAATTGTATTTCAGAAACCAGTATAAGTGCATTTCTTGACATGGAAGATAAAATGTAAGATATTATTTTCTTTCTTTTTCTTTTTTTTTTTTGAGTTCTTATGTATTCAGATTAGGTCTACTTTAATTAAACATTAATAACCACCGTTACAATTGCGTAGTTTGCAAATTGCTGCCAAACAGTTTTTTTCTCCTTAAAACAATATATTAAGCACTTAACTGGTTCCTGAAATAAATAGTTCAATTACAATTTAGTTATTTGTAAAGCGGTTTCAAAATAAAAGCAACTCCCACGGCAACCTTAATTTCAGATCATTCAGAGTCATAATTTTAATCATTTTAGGGCGTATTTTTATGCCTACGTAATTTGATTTTGCCATGAGTGTTTTTTGGTGTCCACAAGTTTTATGAGATTCTAACAATTTTTATTTTGACAGATGCTTTCATGATATAATACCTAATGATAGCACCTAAGTCGGCAAAAATGTCACATAGAATCAAATTTGTGATGTAAAAATGTTGACCTTGAAAAAATTAGCATTCGATTTTGAATGCATTTCTGCAATTTCACTGTAAAAACTACTAATCGATATTTATAGGCGATGTACACGAAATAAAATAATTTGGCAATTTTTAATGGTGTGAATGTTTCATTTTTTCTCATGAAAACAGTATAACAGAACATAAAGTTATATAATTTTTGGAGTAGTAAACTCAATTTTTAACTTTTAATACTAGTACTCATAAACTTGACAGATTTTATTACACCGAGTGAAAAATTGTTTCTGTTTAGTAGCTCTGGAATTTTGAACCGTCACATATTTATCGTTTTCATCTATGTAAACTTAAAAAGGTTAATAGGATAAAGTATTATCTAATCTATAATAATCAGTTTACAATAAAAACCATTCTGTGCAGTCTAAATGCTGTATACTGCACATATGCTGTGAAATAAAGTTAGTTTGTTAGTAGTATTTCTCAAATAAAGTAGGTAAAAGTGCAACTTATAACATTTAAAAAAAGAAGAAAACCATGAAAATATTCTGTTTTATCAGAAAAGAAAAATAAATGCACAGAATTGCATGTATAAAGTTAAAATGAACTTAAAGGTTTAATGGATTGCATACTGTAAAACATTTCCCACGTTATGCCGCTATTTTTGCAACTTAATAGTGCTGGAAGTGACAAAAGTACTTTTAGTGAAGATATGATGTAGTGTTTTCAGTTATATCTAAAAAACATTCTCATTTTTACTACCTTCATGGATCAAAAAGTTTTATTTTATGAAAAGGCTATAACTGTTCTTAAAATAAAGCTTCAGACCATATTTCGCAATTTCCTTCTATTTGTAAATTTTTAAGTTGGCAACAGAGCTAAAAGTTTTTTGTAGAAATGAAAAAAAGCCCTTTTTCCTGCTTTAACAGGTGTTTATAAAATATAAAGACGGGACATTGATTTATTTTGTGTGCAGTGAAATTAATATCTGATTTATTTTGTGTGCAGTGAAATTAATATCAATAAAACATATATTTAGCAGCAGTTAATATTTTTATGTAAAATGCTTTTATATTTCTTTACTTGTTGCTTTTCATAACCTAAAACATTATTTTTGTTGTTGAAAAACTTTAGAAAAGGAACAGATTTCGTAAGTAGGCTGATTTCTACTACGTACATACAGAATCAATTGCTTTACTTTTCTATATTGTCCTTCAGTTGTAAAAGCAGTGATTTCGGCTATGAAAAGAAATGTCGATAGGGGGAGGGGGAACCCTTTTGCATAAAAATTTATAACTATTTAATTTATGGCTTACTGCTGTTAATTTTACTGTACAAATCATTTACAAAACCGTATACTACTGCTGCTTTTATGGCGCAATTCAGCTGATTTCACAGCATAATACTGCTAACTTTACAGTTTGATACTGTTAATGTTGCAGGGCAATTCCGTTAAAAAACAGTATATTACTGTTAATTTTACGCATTATCTCTGTTAAATTTACAGGTCAAGTCATTCCTAAGACAGTATGTTACTGCTAATTTTACAGTTTGATACTGTAAGTTTTACAGGGCAGTTTCATTAAAAAACAGTATATATTACTGCTAATTTGACAGTAAATCATTGTTAATTTCACAGGGCATTTAAATTAAAAGACAGTATATTACTGCTAATTTTACAGTTTATTGCTGTAAATTTCACAATAAAGGTCTGCTATAAGCCAGTATATAACTGCAAATTTTACAGTTTAGAATTGTAAATTTTACAGTTTTTCTTTGGAATATGGGCTGCCAGTATTATACTGTAAAAAACACCAGGTTTTTTTTTGACGTGAAGGAAGGGGGGGATACAGAGCGTAAACTCAATGAAATTTTATCGGAAAATCCCAAAATCATGCCCACTTATATGTAAAAACGTTAGTTTTTTTAAAGTAAGGGAGCCATTGACCCACTTCACCTCAACCCTGAAAGGAAACACCTGGTTCAAGGGGTGGTCTTATGTCGTTGATGCGATTAAAAATTCGAAGTATTGCAGCGTGTTAGGTATTTAGCTACTTTGTAATGTGTCACTCGTATTTAAGGAATTTTATATAATTCTCAAAATTCAGGCCTCTTGCCAGAGCAGAACACAATAACTCACAGGCTTGACATTTTACGCAGCAGTTTGTGTTAGGAAGTTAAAAAATTATCGCACTAAGGCTTAAAGTTCAGCGAAATTTAAAATATTTTGTAAATTTTCTCTTTAATTGAACTTTTTCTAAAAATCTCAAAAACTCAAGTCCTTGCCAGAGTATAAAACATTAACTTGAAGTCACGAAATTTTGCACAGCAGTTAGAGTCACACATTTTCCGCACTAAGGTTAAGAACTTTTCAGAATTTCGATTTTTTTGGCCCATCCTAATGTATACATATGGTATTACCAATATATTGGTACCAATAGGTACCAATAGACCATGTATAACGAAAACAATAAAAACAAATACATCGGTAGCTCAGCCGGAATACCGGATAACTTAACTAAAAAAAAAAAAGACTCACCTAAATATTAGGGAGCTTCAAAATTATTTCACAGTACCGTTGAGAACAGAAAAAAAAAAAAAAAAACGCAGCACTTTTTTAAATGGGAAAAAATAGACAGCAATAGTCCTTTTTGAAATGTCAGGATATTAAATGTAAAATAAGCGACTTGGAAGTCGTCAAGTAAGTTAAAAATAAGGCCAAATCAATATAGATAATAGTTGATTGGTAGTTGAAGAACGCTGTTGCAATTATGTTTGTGGCGAAGAAACCAATGATTTCCCAAGTATGTCCAAATGCGTTTCCAATTTAATCTCTTCACAAATGTGCCCCCTTTCTGTTCCAAATTGTGTTCCCAAGTTTAATTTTAAAATATTTCCTGAGCGGGACATAGTTTGACAGATTCGGAGCACATTTTGGTAAAATTTATTTTAAACGGCGCACATTCGTAACAAACATTAGAATACATTCAGGCAGCTGGAACACTTTTTCTGAGTTCAAGTGATTCAAACGTATTTCTAATGTGAATTGCAAATTTGCAGTGTAGAGCTCTCTGGAAAGTAATCATTTATTTCTAATGCTATGAAAGAAAGTTTCTATACTTCATGTCACTAGAAAACACGTTGACTAAAAATTGAACTAGATCTGTATATCTAATTGCTTAAGCAAACGAATCACTGACCCACGTGAAGTTCTATTCCCAGGGTGACATAAAAAGCTCTTGTCATAGGAAAAGCAATGATTGGACTCGTTACATTAAACGGGTTTAAAGGCAAAATAAAAATGACTAGAAAACAGACCTGCATTGAAGTTAGAAATCATGGTATCTTAAGTTTTAAATCCGTCTCGGAAGAAGAAAATGGAGGGGAAAATGGAGCTAATGGAGGCATTTAGAAAAACGGGAACAAAGCACTGGGAGGGAGAATAAGCGTTGAAAAAGAGTAAAAAATAAAGAAAAAGCTTAAAAGAGAGCCTAAACCTCCAGTGACAAAGCAACTTCAATGAGTTTTTTTTCAATGTGTGATTTACGCTATAAGTGATATAATGTTCATTTTCCTACCTAGGCTGTGAAAATTACTTTAATAAAAATCGGACTCAACATACGAAGGCTGTTCAATAAAGAATGAACATAAATTAGTAAAAACAACCTTTGGGTAAGAATCTTCTAAATATTGATTGTCTTTTTCAAAATAGTCTCAATTGCATGCAATACACTTCTCGCAACTTTTTTTCAAGTCGTCAAAGACATCCTGGAGGCCACTTTTGTACACATTTTTCAAAGTCGCCTCCGAAGCGTCCACCACTGCCATTGAACCACACATACATCATTCTTGTTGGGAATGAGCAATTTTATAATCCTTTGCGCACAAACACGTTTCATTAGCCGTTTTTCTGCGAAATACATTCGAGTGGAACCAAATAAAACGTTATTTTTTTCCGATAGTTATCTTTACGTATACTGATGATCTTATTCCGCTATTACAGCAGCGATGCTAATGATTCTTCCATTATAGAATTTACTAGAGCACCTTTACCAGCTTCCTGTGAAATTGATTTTCTCTCATCTAAACATTTTGAACCCTTCGAACTGTACTGTAGGGAGGAACAGACCCTCCATAAGCTTTCTGTGACAATATACAAGGGCTGCTTTTAAAGTAAGTATCGATTTAAAATTAAAAAAAAAAAAGTACAGAGACCAACGAACTTTATTGCACAAAAATTTACCAGCTTTACGTTATTTTTTGACATTGCTCCCGTGATTTTCCAAGCATTTGTCACAGAGTGGTACAGGTTTTTGTATACTTATTCGTAGAAAGTTGCCGCCAGTATAGTTAACCATGGGGCAACATGTTCTTTGAGCTTATCATTGAAGTTGTGCCATCAACCGCCAAGGAAAGACTTTAGATGCCAAAAGGAAGAAAAAAAAAATTGCCTGCGAGCGAGGTCGGAGCAGTCCGGAGAATGTTAAAAAACGTCCCAGCCAAAGCCCTGTGAGAGTCCTCATGGTTAACTACACAGGCGGCAACTTTCTAAGAATAGGTATGCAAAAACTTGTACCACGCTATGACAAATGCTTGGAAAATCACGGGAGCAATGTCAAAAAATAGCGTACAGGTGGTAGATTTTTGTGCAATAAATTTCTTTACTCTATCTATACTTATTTTTTTTTATTTCAAAACCGAACTTACTTTAAAAACATTTCTCGTATATACTTCAGTTGCTGATTTTTTGGGTGAAAATAAAATTCCATTGCTGCGATCTATTTGTTCATCTCGTATCACTTTCATTTTTCCTTATGCGAAAGCGAATCAACATGGATTTGGATAGTTGCCAAGGTCACATTACCCATGTCCCGGCCCTTAAGCGTCCATTATCTATTCTTCACTTACCTACTACACATATATAATTAGTTTTCTGTGAGTTGTTTTTTTATTTACCACTAAAAACGAGGATTGTTTTTATTGAACAACCCTCGCAGCTTGTTGGAAATATGGTGGTACGATATGTGCAGTGTCAATGAGGAAAGTGAACCTTTTGCATGAAATTTATGCTATGAATTTTCCTACCTTACTATGTGCATAGATGTCTCTAAGTAATCCAAGAGTTTTCTTTTCAATTACAGTTTTTTTCTTTACTAATAACAAAGCTGAAAGTCTGGATCTCTGTGATGCGTACAGCATCTACCTAGATCTTTCGGCCAATTTTCATGAAATTTGTCACAAAATTAGTTTATAGCATGGGGGTGTGCATCTTAAAGCGATTTTTCAAAAATTCGATTTTGTTAGTTTTATAATATTTTATTTTTACCCCCATTGGTGGATTTAATTCCTCTGCACCGAGCAAATTACCATAACTTGGACGAGTAAATTACCTTAACGTGGACGAGCAAATTACTAGACCATGGACGAGCAAATTAACATAGCGTATTGGCGACAAATTCACCATCCATTATTTGTAAATATTCAGGCGAACCAAATGACCTTATAATTTTCTACTACGGGCAAAGCCGTGCAGGTACCGCTAGTAAGTAATGAAAAGATACGACAGCTTGGATTTATTGATTCAGAGTAAAAAAAAGAATATTCTGTGAAAGCTTGAAGTCCTGCTTCTTTTAACATTTATAGCTAAAGACACTAAACACGCTCATCCACTATTCTTCCGTACGCATCCGATTTTTCCCCGAAAGCCAGTTGATGAATTTAACAACTTTATTTTTATTAAGCAGCTATATCCTATACCATTTTATATCGTTCAGATAATAGTTGATTTTTGAAACTATTTTAATCGTTGAAGATAAATATTTTGATTTATTTTTAATGTTAATTTACATATTTCGTAATTACTATAGATACCTATGAAAAAAAAGGACCTAACAGACGTATGACTGGGGGTTTGGAGCTAATATGTTAGTAAGACAAAATTTAGAGCTCAAATTGGGAAACATTAAATACATGTTTGAAAAGTATTTAAAATATGATAATAAATGAACCTAAATTCAACTTAATAAGCTGCGTGATTCAAAAATTGCTTTAGCAATGTCAATTTTTGCGTGATTATAACTATCGCTCTTTCTGTTTGCTCGGAAGTTTACTTATCTGTTCCATTAACTCAAGTATTTAACTCCTCTGTTAATTTATTAAAGTTTTCGTAAGCAGAATTTCCTTATAAAACCATGGCAAAAATTTATTATCATGGAACTCTAAAATATCTGAGTTCATTTTATTTAACTTTTGAAGAATTTATAGACATATTCCTTTTTATTTAAGTTTAAAAATGGGTCATTCCATCCAGATTCAACGGATGAGTGCGCTCGACCATTTTTAATTTTTTTGAAACTCATATCCCAAAAAGATGCATATGAATGATGTTTAAAACCACTTTTATTTTTTCTCTAACCTTAACCCTTGATTTTTTAGAGGTCATCAAAAGTCTTTTTCGTAGTCAAAAATAGGACTTTTAGACCTTTGCATTTTGGCCCAAATCTAATTGAATAACAATCATGGCAGAACATTTTGCATTTTGATATTAAAGTACATAAGATAATAGTCTCACACACTGAGTTATGTAGCTGTAACTTAATAATTAAAATAATGGCAGCAGGCCAAAGTTCAAGGTCAAATGTAAAATTTTTACTCATTTCAAAGGGTCATAATTCGCTTAGGGGATAAAAACACAAAGTGAAATATGGCAAAAACTAATCACTGTAGTCATCCTAATGAGAAAATATAGCTATAATTGTGTGTTTGTTTACCCTTTATAAATTACAGCCCCTCAAAGGTTAGAAAATTGAGAAAAAAGACATTTTTAGACCCCTGTAAACCAAAAGGGGATGGAATAAAAAATAAAATTTTTCAGCCAATTGAATATTCCCTTCTAGTACTATGCACGTTATATATATTGCTTTGTGTATTTGGTTTGTAGAACATATACAGCTGTTCGAAATTGTGTTATTTATCCAGTTAACTCATTTTGAAAGGGAGCACTAAATCATTGAATTAGTTAATTGCGGCGTGTTTTTTATCTATAAATGGGCTCTAAAGTATTGCAAGACCACTTTAATTATAATTTAATGAAGAACAACAAAAATTTTGTTTGCTTTAAAAAATATTTAAATCATTTTCTGAGTTAAAATATTTAAGACAAATGGAAATTACTGACCATTTTTTAGCTTTAACTATACAAAAACAATGAAGAATTTTTTTATGTCAGAGTATCATAAATAATCGGAAATATTTTATAAAATTGCAAATAACATTTTGTGTATTAGTAAATAAAAAGTGATGTTGCATCATCTCTAGTTTCGGATTAACATTAGTCACTTGTGACAGGACAAACTTTGCATATATTGCATCATCTTAATTCTACGATATTATTGGGTGCTGGGAATTGGTTAACATGATAGGAACTGAACATAAGTTACATCATTCCCGTAGTAAATCATTAGTGGTCATTGTTGATGACATTACCTGTTTAAAATAAATAGTATTATGTGGTTAGTACCAGAATAGATCTTCTGTCGTGAGCAAATGGAACTTACTTTGCAAATATATAATACTTTTATTACGCAATATTGTATGTTTTTTAACTGAGAAAATGTTTTTAATACATTTTGTGATTTAGAAACTTTGAGTAACACATTTATTGCATAATTTTATCATGGAATGCTCTATAGGATTTTTTAATAATAAACCTTGTCATAAAAAGACTTACAGTTCTACATCTACAATTAAAGAGATCAATCAATTACCTGAGCAGCAACAGCATCTTTTAAAATTAAGAGTGAATAAAGAGATTGAACAGTGTGTACGTATCATGAGATAAAATATCTTGTAAAGTACACTCATCTCTTTGGATTTAAGACTGTGATTCATTTTTAACGCATAAGAAGACAGTCACTAAAACGTTGCGAACAATCACCATTGATTTCTTAGAAAGTAAACAGCAAGTACTCCTCACACCAGGGAAGTCACTATGTGCTAATTGTTATAAAAATGTCTCTTAGTTGTCTAAATGTAAAGATGAAATTTTAGCAGAATATGTTCCAGAAGAAAAAAAGCATAGCTTCAGTAATACTGCTTGTGATTCTCTGGGTGTTTCACCAGTTAAAATAAGTAAATTACGTGAGAATAGAAGGTCATCAGCTGTTAAAGGAAAAGTCTCACAAATTTCAAAAAGTATGGAGGAAAAACTTAAGAAATCATTCAATGGGGTATAAAAAAAATCTGACGACAGTCAGCAGTTAACGAATTTAGGGGAGAATTATTTATCGCTTGTAGAAAGTTTGAAACAAAAAGTTAAAGAATCTAACAGTTATTCTGAAAAGATTAATATTATAACTTTAATGCCCAAATCATGGCCTGAATCGAAGATATGTAAAACTCTTCAAGTAGGCGACTTTGAGGTTCGAAAGGCAAAAAAAATGGAAAAAAAATTTGGTATATTACCTTGTGTAGAACACAAAAAATCGCAATAGAATTTCAAATGACATTCAGGAAAAAGTTATAAAATTCTATGAAGATGACGAATATGGCAGAATATATCCAGGTAAGAAAGACTAAATCTATCAGGAATGAGTATTCAGGAGTAAAAGAGCAGAAACAAAAGCGTCTCATTTTGTGTAATCTTAATGAGTTGTTCGAAGCATTCAAACTAAAACACCCAGAAGTTAAAATAGGTAATATATTTCTATGCAACCTCACACGGTAAAGGATCATGTGACGGGATTGGAGGAACAGTGAAAAGAGTTGGTACAAAAGCCAGCTTGCAAAGACCTACTGGAAGTCATATTTTAACACCTTTGGAAATGTATAACTTTTGCACTTCAGCTATTACAAGCATTAAATTTATCTACGTAAGCACTCAGAAAGTTGATTTAGCTGAAAAAATGCTCCAAGAAAGGTTTGACTTATCAAATAGAATTCCTAATACAAGAGCTAATCATTGCTTTATTCCAACGAGTTTTAATACACTCAAAGTAAAATTATTGTCCAGTAGCAATACACATGAAGAAGTATGTATAACTAAAAAAAATCATTTGCTGAAAAAGGTCAAAAAATGACTATATAACCTATGTGTTATCAAATTAGAATTTTATTTTCTATGTTTGCAATATGATTTTTAGTTTTTGTATTATATAGAGTATAATATACATAATTTCAGGATGGTGTAATGCTGTTTTCACAATTTTTCTTTATGTTTTAGGGATGAGTTATTTGGACAAATCACACAATTTTCAACGGTTTAAAATTTTACAAAGAATTTCCGATTGTTTATGATGCTCTGACATAAAAAAAATATTTCATTGTTTTTGTATAAAAAAAGCTAAAAAATATGATCAGTAATTTTCATTTTAATTAAATATTTTAACTCAGAAAATGATTTGAATATTTTTTAAAGCGAAAAATGTTTTTGTTGTTCTTTTTGTTAGAATATAATTAAAGTAGTTTTGCAATACTTTAGAGCCCATTTATAGATAAAAAACACGCCGCAATTAACTAATTCAATGATTTAGTGCTCCCTTTCAAAATGAGTTAACTGAATAAATAACACAATTTCGAACAGCTGTATCTTTTTTACAAACCAAATACACAAAGCAATACATGTAACGTGCGTAGTACTAGAATGGAATATTCAATTGGCAGAAAAATTTTATTTTTAATTTCACTCCCTTTGGTTTACATGGGTCTAAAAATGTCATTTTTCTCAATTTTCTGATGTTTGAGGGGCTGTAATTTGTAAAGGGTAAACAAACACACAATTACAGCCATATTTTCTCATTAGTGTGACTCCAGTGATTAGTTTTTGCCATATTTCACTTTGTGTTTTTATCCCCTAAGCGAGTTATGACCCTTTGGAATAAGTAAAAATTTTACATTTGACCTTGAACTTTGGCCTGCTGCCATTATTTTAATTATTAAGTTAAAACTACATAACTCAGTGTGTGAGACTACTATCTTATGTACTTTGACATCAAAATGTAAAATGTTCTGCCATGATAGTTATTCAATTAGATTTGGGCCAAAATGCAGAACTCTAAAGGTCCCTTTTTGGACTACGAAAATGACTTTTGATGACCTCTAAAAAATCAAGGGTTAAGGTTAGAGAAAAAATAAAAGTGGTTTTAAACATCATTCATATGCATCTTTTTGGGATATGAGTTTAAAAAAAATTAAAAATGGTCGAGCGCACTCATCCGTTGAATCTGTATGGAATGACCCATCAGTAAAAATCATTGAAATTTTGGACGTGGTAGGCCATTCTTTTTACTTGTTTTAATGATGGATTTTGATTTTATCTGATAAATATTCATGGATATATAAACTTAATATGAGGGAAAATGCTATTAAGAACTGTGTACTTAAAAAAAGATTGATTGCTAACTTTTGTAGTTGTGTCATCATTACAAAACATTGGTCTTTTTTTAAAACTGCCTTGAATATTTCCAAAAAGTTGTTTTCTTTTTAATTTTGTGGTAACTATGATATCAGATGAAAAGTTGTAATTTGAAACAATCAGCCTGAAACGTATTTTATGTTAAGACATTATTATGTTACGCCATTATTCAATTGTGTAGAATTTAAATTAAACGATCATCTTTGAAAACTTAAGCGTGAATGCAGTATTCTTGTTTTAAATAACTGAGCAGTGATATTCTTGTTAAGAGTGAATCGTCCAATCACATTTTGAAATAAATAACGAGAGCTTTATTAAAATGCTCTTCAAATTCCTATCAGATATATATTTTTTTAAATTCATGTTATTTACATTCAAGTAACATGCAACATGTTTTTCGGATGATTATTTCTATTTAAAATATTTTTCTCATGTTTAATTAGTTAATTTATATAATAAATGAAATAAACAGTTAAAAATAATAACATGGATCTAGAGGCAGTAGAAATGGAAAAAAAGAAATCGTTTTCAAATTTTATTTTAAAAAGTTTACTTAACTAAAGAAACATGAACACCATAGCTTGAGCAACTTAATTTTGCTCACATTTAAAAGGTTTCTAGTTAAGAGAACATATTTCTTTTTTGTACATTCACGATGACATCTCGAAGAAATGCAGTTGCTTGAGTCTCCAAATGCATTTACTGAACCGCTTCAGAGTTCTGATCATGCTCAAAATCCGGTTCCAGCTCCTGCACCTGTTCCTGAACCAGCTCCACTTCCTGCTCCTGAACCTGTTCCTGCTCCTGATCCTGCTCCAGTTCCTGCTCCTGAACCTGCACCTGAACCTGCACCAGTTCCTGCTCCAGTTCCAGCTCCTGATCCTGCTCTTGATCCTGCTCCACTTCCGGCTCCTGCCCCTGCTCCGTTTCCTGCTCCTGACCCTTGACCAAATCCTGATCCTTGGCCGGTACCAAATCCAGATCCTTGACCACTACCAAATCCAGATCCTTGACCACTACCAAAGCCTGATCCTTGGCCACTACCAAACCCGGATCCTTGACCGCTACCAAATCCTGACCCTTGTCCGCTGCCAGACCCGCTGCTTACTCCTTGTTGTCTTCCGTCCACTCCACCCGAAGTTGAATCGTTTCCTGAACCTCCACCAGATCTAGAACTAGAGTCATTTCCTTTGGATCCATCCTGTTGGCGTCCACCGTACTTTCCTCCTGTGGTCCGATTAAGGAAGTTAGAAGATAGTTATACAAAAACCACAAAGAGTAAAGTGCTAGGAAAATAATATCTTTTAAGCTGATGATTAACCACCCAGCTCTATTTGCATATCATCAAAAATATTATTTTAAAATGTAAAGTTTAATTTTCCAATGGGACATTCAAACGCATATTGTTCGCAAATACTTCAGTTAAAATGTGGTAAACTGGAACTAAGTTCAAATGCGCTTATCGTTTAAGCCGCAATTCATTTTCTTGGAATATTTATTTCCCCACACTCAGAATGTCCTTTTGGTCTGAGCAAATGAGAGCTCATCACTACAAGCGCATTTTTAATAAGATCTCTATTGGAATATAAACTATTTCATTCTTGCTTTAAAACGTAAGGTCTGGTGGGGTCAAGTTAAAATATGGCCTATATCGTTGAAATAAATGAAGGAATGGAGGTCAAACTTTTATTTTAGATTTTGACAAGTAGGATTTAAGTTTGGAATTCAAAACTGTATGACTGACAATACTTTATTGTATGAAAAAGTCATTTTGTTTGCTAAAAAAAAAACATTTTTTTAATCTAGGGCGGACAAAATTCAAAACTAACATTAGAAGAAAAAAGTTTGTAAAAGATTTAAAAAAAGGGTATCTTTTATTTCTATGAAATACAAATATTTAACTTTAAACTTTCCAAAATGTACACTTAAAAATTTACAGTAAATATATTTTGCGAAACAAATATATAAACAATGACATATGTAAGAACTTTATATCTACAAAAAATTAAATAAATGAAATGACAGACAAAAAAAAAAAAAAAATCAGTAAAACCCGTTACGAATTATCAATTACAAAATGAAGGAATGTAAAAAAGTCAGCGTTTATGAATTTAGTTGGCATTGCGGCCATAGATCTTGTGACTCACTATCTACCAATCTCAAGCACAATAAAATAAGAAACATCAAGACACAGCAAAGTAAAATCAGTAAACAATCTTAATCGTTAAAAAATATAGGGCAGTGAGAAAAAAAGGATATAAGTAGACTTTTTAAAGTTTCGAGTAAAACACGTGTAAAGTTCAATGTATAGGTAGGCTTAAATTGTTTTTGTTTTCCAAATCATGCTGTATAGCAGCACCCACCAGAGCTACAAGTACCATCTTTTGCCCTAAGTAGAGGAGATGTGCTAATAGAGTTTGTACTGATTATGTTTATATTTTAATTTCTGGCACATACATCCCACTGCTTCTAACCGCCTCACATGTCGTTTTGCACGTTTTTAGTTTTCAACGTAAATTTTCGCACTAATCGTTAATCTAAAAATCATTACTTTAAATAAAATAACGAGAAACCTTTTACTTGTTATTTTTATTGCCTATTACTGATAATTTTATTTACCCCTGTTTTTGTAAATTAAATGAGCAGAAAATGGTGCTTAGGAAACCAAGAATACATATTTGCTTAAAGCACAGAAAAGCAGAACTTCCCTCAAAGTACTTTAGTGGCGGTTCATTTCTGTTTGGAACTCAAGTATAGTAGGTCTTCCACATTCTAAAGAATCGTTTTAATTTAGTTCTTAAAGCCATTCCGTATTTTTCTGTGGTTTGGCAACCATTTATATAATTAGTAGTCATTTTTCACCCTCTACTTTGAACTCGATGGTTTTTGTGTTTTAAATGTTCTGCTTTTCAAAATTATTGTTATTTCTCTTTAAGTTTCCATTTTTTGTTTTACTTCGTACATATTTTGCATATTTTGTTGTTTTTCCAACATTTTTCTTGTTTTGCTGTATTATGTTTTTTTCGTTCTTTTCTGAAAAATATAATAACTGATTCGTTACAATTTTTTATAACATAAAATTAATTGCTGATTCATTAATTAGCGGTTTCATTTGGACAGTAAAACGTATTATTAAGGGATTTTTGGAGATGCTTATTGCTTAACTGTTTTTCTAGAAAAGAATCATACAATAAAATTCGACTCTGAGTTCCATTTTACCTGCTTTGTTTTTCAAATTGCTATTTTTCTATTTGAGCTGCCTGCTGTTCATTCTCTTTGCTTTTACGGGATGTCTTTACGTCCGAAATCTCACTATTTCGGGTTGAAATAGGAGTTCCTTGAATCCCCGAAACACGGGTCTGCATTAATATCTAATTTTGTGCTACAAAACGTTGGTCATTTCCTTTACTTCTTTGACCCAATCCTCTTTTTGTGCGGTGGGTAAGGACCGGATAAAAAAATTGCATAAAAATGTTCGTTCGTTTTATAACTAACTTAATTCGTTTTATAAATAGGGGAGCATGGGGCAAAGTGAAATAACGTGACAAAATGCAATGGTGAAATATTTACTCTGCTTTTAGCTTCACTTGTCTGGTATTATTTTAACTATATAGTACCATATGTAGTCTATTCTAGTCAGGAAAAAATACCACCTTAGATTAAAGCATTTGGTAATAGTGGAAATTTTATTGTAATATTTTGTTGTAAGACAAAAGTTATTTTTGCTGCTATATAATGAAAAAGTTTTTGTTTAAAACATTTTAAGTATTAATTGAGACCTCCTAATAATCATTGCATTATTAATTTAGTTAATATTAAGAGTATTTGTATTTTAAATAAATTATTCAATTAGTCAAGTACATGCGGGGCAAAGTGAAATAGTGTGTTTCATTTACTCACTCAATCATTAAATAATCACTGATGTTTTCATTTATTAATTAATTCATTTATATTCTTTCATTTAGTAATTAACTTATTTATTCATTCATTCACTTATTTTTTTACTCATTCATTCTTTTACTCGCTCATTTGTTTTTCTTCATTTATTCATTGATTTATTTATTTAACTATTCGTTTATTGTGTCATTTATTCAGTAAACGTTTTATTTATTAATCCTTTTAATAAAAATGTGTTTTAAATTCAAATAGAAAATGCTTCATTAGAAAAATTATTTCTTTTTCACTTTGCCCCCCCCCCCCCCCCAAAAATGAACATTTTTCACTTTTTTTTTTGAAGACTCAAATTTACTGCCAAAAATAAAAAATAATGTTTCAATATAAGTATGGTAAAATATTCTTTTTTGTGTACTGTAATTTTAAAAACAAATTTCCGATTTGTTCATTTTGAAAAAATTCAGTCATCTTAACCATTTTACTTTGCCCCACATTCCCCTACTATCGTCAGTTGAGCTCTTTCATAGACTGCGCAAAAAAAATTACACAAAAAATGTCGCACAAAAAAAAAAAAAAAGAAAAAAAAAAAAGACCGCACAAAAAAGAGGTTTGGGTGTATTAATTCTTATTTCTGAAGTATTCTTTATTTAGAAACTTAGAATACGAGTAATTCACGTTTCTTGATACTGCTGCATTCATTTTTCTCGAGTTTTAATCCTTTTATAGAAAAGAGCTACCTAAAATCTTTTAGTAAAATATTTGAACGAAGCAATGATGATTTTAATGAAAAAACTATAAAATAATAAGTAAAAACAAAATACATTAAACCATCAGGATTACTACATAACCATCAAAATTGTAATCGAATACTACTTTATAATGATTTATTTCTTGAGAATTCCAAATGCTTAAGCGAATTCAAATGTAAAAAATCTATTAGATTTATCACACTATAAATAGAAGTGAAAAATGTTTTTGAATTGAATGGTTTTGAATGTTAATTTGAATAGTACTTAAATTTAATTTCTTGTTCGCGTTTAATATTTTACTTGATATTTAAGCATTATTATTAGTTTTTGAATAAAAGTTAAGGTATATATATATCTTGGACTCTTAAAATTTATAAATATGGACTAAATTATCTGTGAAATATTTTTATGCCACAGACAAGTTTTTATTCGATGAAAATTCAATGAATCTGTTCTCCTAATCAGTATACTTTCTTTCTCTCTCTAGTTGTAACGCAATAGGTGATTAAAAATAAATTAGATTTTAATTTGTTTAATACAATTTAACATTTATTCTGGTGTATACATACATTATAACTCGGAAAAAGTATGTCTAAATATCTTTTTCATTTAAATACTGGCTAATTTTTTTATTTCTACAAGTCACAGAAACAAAATTAGCCTAGAAATAAGTTAAAAGTTTTTCTTTGGCGATTATTTCTATTACTGAAGTGTCATTTTTGATAGGAACGTAATCCTGAGTATAGTATTGACTCCATGATGTGGAGTGGAGGAGAGGAAGGAGGGTTCCAGGGGGTTTCCCCCCGAAAAATCATCAAATTGGTTGTCTTAAAAATGCATTTTAACTTCATATTTTTCAGAAACTTACAGTACAGTTTGAGTGTCTCCCTCCAGACGGGTGACACCCGGGGCGGACCGCCTCTCCATAGCGACGCCATTGTATATATATATATATATATATATATATATATATATATATATATATATATATATATATATATATATATATATATATATACTGTCAACACTCGATACCCCGAAGTCAAAAGGGACCTGGTAAAACGTTCGAATTATTGTTAGTTTGAGTTATGAGAAATTTCCACAACAGTCTGAAAAGTTTGCGATGAAAACTTCCAGATAAAGGAATATTAGAGTTGTAAGATTCGTGTTATTGAGATTCGACTCTTTATATATATATATATATATATATATATATATATATATATATATATATACATATATATATATATATATATATATATATATATATATATATATATATATACATATATATATATATATATATATATATATATATATATATATACATATATATATATATATATATATATATATATATATATATATATATATATATATATATACATATATATATATATATATATATATATATATATATGTATATATATATATATATATATATATATATATATATATATATATATATATATATATATATATATATATATATATATATATATATATATATATATATATATATATATATATTGGAGATTTTAGAATTTGGGTTGGTTAGTTTTGGCAATTATGCATCGCAAAATTAATGTCGATTAGGTTTAATTTATTATTAATTTTTCGGTTAGCATTCATTATATCTTTGAAAAGGAATAATTATTTAATATACTGACCAATGGCAACTCCAACGAACAGGGCAAGTAAAAGAACGGTGACCAATTTTGCGTTCATCTTCAGACTCAGTGGTGCAGGAACGTACGAGATGTTTGTTAATTTGCTCGCTTGGGTCGAATGTCTTAGTTTTCAACCATTGCTTATTTATATTCTAGGCGTTTAAAACTTATTTAACAGTAAAAATGAAACTTTTGAAATATTTTCACGCAATGCCCGAGTTGGTGTCATGCTCCGTCAAATCCGTATAAACTTAAGTGCTAATTATAGCCCATTAAAGGAAAATAACTTTTAGAATGTTTTAGAATTAGCAACCTTATTTAGTGCTTAGTCAATGATTTGACAATCGCACATCCAGGTGTATAAATAGTGAAGTGATCATTATGCTGAAGAAAGACACATAAAACTTAATGATGTCCAATATTTTAATGCTTTATGTCGACGGGAACATTATTCACACCTGTTGTCTTCGTGCGCTCGTGATATTCATTCGAGTTTATTGCGGGAACGTCCCAGCGAGAAGCTGGTTTAGAAAATGAGTTTAAGGCATAAGATTACGGTCAGAACTCTGTTTCAGAAAAAAACAATGTGTTTAAAATTATTGTAATTACATTTTCTGATGCATTGCCGTAACTGACAACCCACCAATTCCTGAGTTGAATACTAATTTAACTAAGCACGAAATTATTCTTTAAAACTAAACCTAGTCTTTTACGTTAGGTAGTAGTTTATAGGAGGCCTCGACTTCAAAAGGTTATTTAAAATTAAGAGATCGTATATAATTAGTTAAGTATTAAAATAATTCATTGTTTAGTAATTAAAATCAGTGTTTATTTTATAATTGGGTGTTTAGTTTAGTTGATTTTGTACTGGAATTGTAAAATAAATTTCATTTATAGGTTTGGGTAGAAAATCGTATGTAAGTATGACCAATTATTATTTATTTTTTAGTTCATCTTTGTTTTTGAAGTCTGTTCTTTTTTTATTTAAAAATAATTTATCAATTAAAAGAAATCTTTTTGTCTCTTTACTTAAAGTAAGTATTATATAACACTAAACTGTTGAACAACTATTTAGTAACAAAAAAGTTAAGTAAAATAAATAAATAAATATTTAAAAATGATATTTAGCAATAAACTTACAAACTGATTGAAGAAAAATAATAGTCATAAATAT
Organism: Uloborus diversus; assembly: GCF_026930045.1. Taxonomy (NCBI): domain Eukaryota; kingdom Metazoa; phylum Arthropoda; class Arachnida; order Araneae; family Uloboridae; genus Uloborus; species Uloborus diversus. Next base: position 131,473,242 of record NC_072740.1, read on the forward strand.
TTACACATTTTTAAATACTTATTATACAATAAACTAACATTAATATTATGGAAAGAAAAAGGGAACTGCTCACATGCGTCTATAGATATTGTGTTCACAAGTGCCCTATTATCTAACTTTGAATAAACTTGCATGCAAAAAAAAAAAAAGCGAAAAAACTCTTAATGTGATAAATGAAATTAAACAATAAATGAATGAATATTCAAATAATGGTTGCCCTTTTTAAATGTATGAAAATCAAAAGTGTTTCTTATAAGATTTATATTTAAAAAAAAGGACACGTTTTTGAAAACAAATAATGCTTGACTGTTATTGTAGCGACCAGTGATCGAGCACAGCGAGCTCGGATCGTGAAGGGATCCTTAAGAACTGCGTACACGGTTGGCGAGCGTAAGCTAGAAGAGGTTGGTGGTTAAGTCTATTTAAACTCATATTGTTCGAAATGTTTTTGCATAAAAAATAATTTTATTACTCTGAACCAATCTATATTTAATTCAAATGCTTTGAATCCCTCTAAATTTTATTCAAATATTTGATGTGTAAGAGAAAACTTTTGTAATGCCCAATTTATTGTTATTTATATTTTGCAAACGTTAAAAATCTTTTCTAAACATTCTATATTTCATTCATAAGCAACTTAGGGTAACGGCACCAGTAACAGACTCGCTTAAGACATAGCTCTCAGGTTAACACAATTTTCTGAGCCTTTTAATGTGTTTATACTTTTCAATTAATTTTCTCTCATGCAACTACATCTCATCTAACGTTTGGCTGCTTCTGGAGCCTCAGAATTAGTTAATTCCATATTTATTTGCTCAATTTCGGACAGAAGTTCAACTCCCAGTAACACACACCAAAAAATTTGATGATACCCCGCAACAGATACGATGAGGAAAGGATGAGTAATCGACAAAATTCCCCTTTTATCTTCAAAATGTGCAAAAGTTCTTTATTTTTAGAACTAAAGCCTTAATAGATTCAAATGAACGTTTGACCTCGTGTTGGCTGTTAATAACCTTACACGCTGCTTTGTAAATACCAACTGGCTCATAAAATTCACTCTGATAACAATAGATGGTTGCTCCGTATTCATGAACCACAGCAACATAAGTTTTACCCGCATGAAATTCTTATTATTTAAATCCAATTTTTGACTGTCTGTTACTGGTGCCGTTACCCTAGATGTATTTACTTCCTATCAAAAACTAATAAATGAAAAAAAAAAAAAATAAAACAACAATTTCTTTCTCTCTCTCTTCTTACTTTTACTCAGCTATTCTATTATTTTTAATATGAACAGCCTATGCACACACACAGAAGAGCTCAGAACCTAAATTTTTGGATGGGGGGAAATTCTCAATTTGACGAATGAAACTCGAATTTTGCCCAAAGGGGGAAAAAAAGAAGAAAAGCGCGAGCATACATACATACATGCCTACATCTAATGGGAAAATATATTAGGCACCAGTAAAACAGATTAAAAAACAACTGCAATATTGCAATAGTTTTCAAATTCTTTGATTCGGCGTTCAAAATTTCCCAAATACGAAATTTTTTGGGAGGTCACGGAGACCTCAAGTGAACTCCCAACACTATACTTGCACAAAAAATATGCCCACAGATATTATTGTTTAATTATTGCAATTCGTTAGTAATGCATGCTTATTAATTTATATATTTTAAATACAACATTTTCTTGACACTTTCATCAAGAGCGTCTTTAGTTTGAGTCAATTTTCATAAAATCATTTACATTTCAGCAAAATTCAAAACAAATTACCCCTGGGAATTTTCTTCGCGTCTTAATAAAAAAAAAAATCCATATTTCGTTTGACATTTTGGACATGAAAATTAATTTTTATTCTCTGAAGTTAAACCTGGGTGTCAAATAGGAGATCATTTCAGTCCTTTTAATTAATGATCGCTTAAACAAAGGTTTGAATTGTGTTCAATACCTTGCTATTCATTTATTATATCAAAGAAATAACGTCTCTCTTGATCAAGAATGCGCATAAAGTATTTGTTTTGAATAGTTCGTTTATTACAAGACTAAGTTCATCGGATTTCAAGAAAGAAAAATTGAAACATAAAATAAAAACACTGCTGATAATCTTAGCCCTGAAAGTGCCCTCAGGTTAATGTAAAATTTGTGAAAAAAAGATATGCTAAAGTATAAAGCAAAAATTCAGTACAGTCCCAATAAATTAGGCTGTTTTTTTTCCCCGAATAGCAAACGTTCGAGAGCTGTATTTAAGAGTGTTTGACTGCTGAGATAGACAAAAAAAAGTAGGCAGTCATCGGACTGCCGACAGAAGTGAAAACTTAATAATACAAAAGAAATTTGGTAAATTTGTACGCGCGCGTGTACGTGTGTGTGGTGTGTGTTAAATTTTTATTTAAAACTAATTGTAGTTTCAAAAATTAAAGTTTTATAATTTGTAGATTCAAAATATCAGCTACAGTCTAGTTTTTACGTTTGCCAGCAATGCGAGCATCAAATATATACATTTTGGTTGGTCTATTTCTGTTCGTTTATAAAGTAAATATTGATGCAAATATAGGAAATATCAGAAAATAAATTCTTGGTTTGTGTTATTCAGTTTTCCATGCATAAAAAGAACAAACAATACACATACTGAACTTTCCACGCAATCAATTTACTACATTAACCCTCTTTAGCTGACTTGGCGGAAAAGCCGATCTGCCGTGAGATTGACCAGCATACCGGGAAATTCGAATTTTGAGGCATGGCAGATAATTCGGGGCTCATTTCAAAAAAAAAAAAAAAAAATATGATTTAAATAAAAAAATTCCAATTTTTTTATTTTTCAAAATTACATAAATCATTCATATTCAATATCATGATTTTTTTACGCCATGATCATCATCATCATCATTATTATATTCCAAAAGTAGCACTATAGGTTTATGGTAACCAAAATAGGAAATAAAAAACTTTGATTTGAATCTGTTTAAATGTCGTTTAAAGACTGCATCAACTGTACTTTTATACCTCGTTAAGCTAAGATTGCAATTATTGAACATCGTTAAATAAAATTCTCCATTTAAAAATTCAATTAATGGTAGATTTTTATCATCTGCAAAGTTGATGTTGAAATCCCCACTCAAAATCAGTGGCAAATCATCAAAGCTCTTCCCAATTTTATCTTGAAGCAATGCAAAAACGTCTTTAAAATAAATAAATAAATTTTAATTCAGAAATTCTCGTATTGCGCTTGAAGACTTATCCGGTGAAATATGAACCGCAACCATAACAATTAGCTGTTCATTTTCAGGGTAGCAACGGCACCACACAAACACAATGTCTCACCCCGATATCAGAAACATTATTTTTTCTCATCTCAAAAAATACCCAGCGCCTGAAGAAGTTTTCACTTCAGTACTACTATATGAGGGTGAGGACCGAACTCACGATGGGCAGCTTGATCGATTCTTGAGACTGGTGCGCTGCCGATCGTGCCACTGAGCCTCGTAAACTTAATGAAAAAATCGCACGTAAAGGAGCGGAGCGAAGCCGCGCATGCGCTGTATTCCGGTGTTGCTCAGGTGACGGCTTTTTGGTGTCGTGAAATGGATGGTTTTTTCCCACCTCAAAAGTGTTCAACGCACCTAAAGAAGTTTTCATTTCAAAAAATTACTAATCACAAATTCGCTTTCGCGAAATATTCAGTCTTACTAAGACGGTGAAAACCTTACCATAAATCAAGAGTAAATAAATTTTCTTTTTATAACTTTTTGCATACTGTAGAGGTTTTCAGCTTGAATTCTCATAGTTCAGACGAAGTCATTGTTCCTTATTTCGAAGTTTCAGCTTTCTCTATAGCTGCTTCTTCCCTTTTCTTGCTCAAAAGATTGAAATTTCTTCGATCATTTGCGTTTATATCTATAGCTTTTATTAAATACCATTGAACATTAAAAAAAAAAAAATCTCAAGCAATTGCCTGAACGTCCAACGGAATCTGTCTATCACTATTCCATAAAAAGTTTCTAGCTTTTGCATTGATTCTTAGTTTCTTCTGTCATGTAATATCATTTGCAATGCAAACTAAATTTATAATAACCAGAATAATAACATGTCATGATAAAATACGAAACACCTATCGTTTAGAAAATAACTTAATTGTACTGAAAAAAAATTTAATGTAAATATGCGCCACTATTTGACAATAGAAAAGTAAAACATGTCAATAAAATGGTTAAAATAAAGAGCTTTCAGTTGCAAATATTCATCAATAGTTAGCGTATTTTATCAATAACTCAGTCTACTTTAAAGAAAAATCGCGCTTAAAAATGTAAATCAATGTTAGTTTCAAAAACAAATATAACGTTGGTGTTTCAAAAAGTAAGATAACAAGAGCTATGACGGGTGTGCAGATTCTCTATTTGAATCAACTGATTTATCACGCTGAAGACAACGAAGATGGTCAGAGCTTTCAAACGGTGCCGAGCTAGGTGTCCACTAACAGGAAAAAATGTCAGCTGATAGCTGCGTTAATGGAAACATGGTCCGTCATTGAAGAAACGAGTGTGATAAGAGTTTTGCATTTGGAGGCATTGGACCTGAAATTCCTTACAGTATCGACCTTGCACCAACTGATTTCCCTCTCTTTGGACCTTTGAAGAAACACTTGGGAGGTCAGCATTTCAGAACCAATGCTGAGGTTCAGCAAACCGTCTTGTGGTTTCACATTCATGACAAGGATTTCTTTCATGCCAGTTTCGATGGTTTGGCACTTGGACAAATGCCTCGATAAGTATGGTGACCATGTCGATAAGTAATTTGAACCCTTGCCTCCTTACGATTTATGCATTTTTACTAGGGTGTTCCAATACCTCCCAACTCAAAAATCTTATCACAATTCTTGTTTTCAATGGCATTTCATGTGTCCGCCAATGCAATCATTAATTTTTAACCGACTTCAAAAAAGGAGGTTATGATTTCGTCTTGCGGCTTTTTATGTATGTTTTCGTATTATTCCAAGCTTACTGGACCAATTTGAAAAATTATTTTTTTGTTTGAAAGGGTATGCTTCCCAAATCGTCCCAGTGCAATTTGGTCTGGATCGGATAAGGGGTCTCGGAGAAATCCAAGAAACTTTGAATTTCACATGTTGTGGATACGTAATCCAGCTTACGTCAGCGGGCTGAATGCGTCACACGTCACGTGGTTTTTCCGTGACCGGTGTATTTTCACTGGAAAGGTTTTGCCTTCGTCTTGAACAATAACTCTCGCGGCATACGGATGATTAATTTTCGCCGCTTGTTAATTTTTACTTATAGGTGTTACTAATGTTTTACTAAGTAGAAAAGCAGTAAATTCAATACTCCATAACAAAAAAAAAAAAAAAAAAAAAAAAAAAACCGACGCACCAAGAAGGAGTTGTCCGATTGAGACGAAAATTGGTGGATGGGAAGACAATGTACAGAATAGCAAATGATTAAAATCTCAGAACAATTGAATAATTTATGTCAGAGTTACAGTAACAAGTTCAATAAGGTGTTGATCCGCCTCTAGCCTGGATACAAGCTGAAGCACGGCGTGGCATAGACCAATAAAGCTCCCGGGTGGTGTCTTGTGGTATTTCTTGCCAAATTCGCTCCAATTGTCGCACGAGGTCATCATTATTCCGTGCCAGAAGCATTCGCCTTCCCATTATATCCCAGACATGCTCAATGGTAGAGAGATCTGGCGATCTAGCAGGCTAAGGATGTATTTGACAAGCTTGCAGACAGTTCATAGCAACACGTGTCGTATGTGGTCTGGCATTATCCTGCTGAAAAACCAGCCGAGGGTACTGCAAAAGGAACGGTAGAAAAACAGGTCGTAGGATGTCGTCGACGTACCGCTGTGCAAAAAGTGTACCTCTAATTGCAACTAAGGGGGTCCGGCTATCAAAAGAAATGGCAGCCCAGACCATAACGCCTTGTTGAGGGCCGGTGCGGGGTGTAATAGTGAAAGCAGAATTCCCCCTCTGCCCTGAGTGTCTCCAAACACGTCTTCGATGATCGCCTTGGTACAGTTGGAAGCGGGATTCATCGCTAAAAACTATATGCATATTCCAGTTAAATTAATTTGGTATCCCAATTGTATGCCATGTATTAGATTGCGGAATCAAAAATGTGAGTTGATTTAGCAATTTATTGTAATAATGTTATCTGCTCGTACGTATTTAAAGTGGCCACATAGTAGGAGCACGGATTTAGAAACAAAACGGGTTTTCGGCAGCGTCTTTCGACCTGATTGAGCTTGATTCGCTTGAAACCGCTTTCAGATATAATAACGTTGACAAAGAACTATCAAATAATGAAAGAAAAACACTTTGAAAAATTCATGGATTGAGCTGCTTTTGATACCAAATGCCTCAGTTGCAAATGCTGTAAGAGCATTTTTTTTTCACGGAAAATACGTTTGAAAGTACAATTGTAAATTGCAACAGTAAATTGAAGGTACAATTCAATTTTATCTCCTAATAAATATGGTGAGCACTTGCTAGAAAAGCTATTCAGCTAAATACGGCAGCCATTAAAAATCTGACAGCATTTTATCACTTAGTGTTTTTCGAGGTTTAGTCCCATTTTTTTTATAACACTTAATAAGACAGTAGGGAATAACTCTCTCCCCTCTCCCCCCATCAAGTGAGGCAAATGTTGATGTACTAACAATCTGTATCTTTGACCAAAACTAATAAGTTAATACACTTTTGAGAATGAGAGAAGTATAACACTTCAATGCTGAAAAACGGGAAGAAACTCTCGTCTTTCAGCATTGAAGTGTTACTCTCCCCTCCCCTCCCCCAAAAGGCATCACCAGTTTAAGGTTTTTCCAAATATTTTCAATAGAAAAATTACTTGAATTAATTTCTTTTCTTCAACCAAACTTGATCTAAAAAAATAATAATGCAGCACCAATAGATGAAACTGGTCTTATAAAAATTATTTATCTTAGTGCAGAATTCAAACAGTACTTGATGGAATGTTACATTTGTTTGTTTAATATTTGGTTTGCATCTGTAATTAATTTAACTCTTTGCTATATATTAAAAAAAAAATAACTCAAAACTCACTAAATACAAGTTTTTGTTATTTCTGATTGCCGACAAAAACATGATAGGGGCTAATGAAGAAGTTTATAACAAAAAGTCTCCTCATTTTACAGGTATTTCAGTTAATTTAATAATTAAGCGGAAGTGGAATCTTAAGAAAAATTCTTAACGTTAAGAAACAACAAATAAATAAATAAAGTACTTTTATAAGTGTAAAATCACCGAAAAGGGAATTTCCAACTCTTGTACCGCAATTTCAACAGCTTTTGCATGCAACAGCGCGTTGAATTTCAAGAAAAATTCTAAATGTCAGAAAAAAGAATCTTTTTACGCATAAAATCGCCAAAAAAGGAAATGCTCCTCTAATGTGCAACCTAGTCCGTGGTTAAACACACATTTCTACTATTTAGTGCGCTATCAGGCTGATTTCTCCAAACATAGTATGAATTTTGGAAGACCCGTAATTACCATCCTTATCCTGGAATCTTCAGTGAGTAATTGTTTCGAAAATCACGTCATTTTAAAGTGAAAAGCATGTTACATTGCTGTAGTTAGGTTCACATAAAGGAGGTTGACGGATTCGGTCACCCATTTGTCTCTGCTGTCGTGAAATTTCGTTGCACCATCTTACAATATGGTAGTAGTTATTATCGCATTATCTAGTTCCGATATTTTCTCTTAATCTGGCTATTAATTAAAGTTTTAAAGACTACCTTTTGCTCAATCCATTTGCACGGGCGTTGCCTTTTTACGCATAAATTTGCATTACATTCCCAGAATTAGAATCTGACTTTTAATTGTTTAACATTCAAATATTAGGAACAATTATCTATCATAGAATGAAGTATCAACATTTCAAAAAACATTTTTGTACTTAAAAAATAATGATTTGTATGTGATGTGAGTGTGATTGTACTGTCACTTCCTTTGTGTTACTCCTAGATGCATACTTCCAATTGCAAAAACGGTCACAATGAGATGCAGGGTTAAGATATTGAAAGCGGAAAAGGAAACTAGTGAAAAAATACAAAATCTAACTTTTTATACGAGCCCTAGGTCTCCCAACATGTGCTTAGGGAAATAATCTCCATTGAAAACTAATTCCAACAAAAAAGTTTGACATTAGTGTGACAAATACTCACCGAGATATGAAACGCAGCGTTTCGTGACTTACACCACCTAACGTGATTAGTAAGACAGGGCCAATCTCACCTTCTGCACGGTCACTTAAAATTTTGAACTTTCCCTGAGTTTTGGTGGATTACACAAAAAGTGTAATGTTGGGGGTAACAACACCCCATCTCACCACTTACGTTTCAAAAGAATTTACTCAATAGCTAAGTGTAAATAAGTACTCTTAATGAATTTTTTAAACATGGATTGCATTCGATCATATAAAGAATTTGTCTTTTACTGAGTTATAAAAATAAAAAATCTTCTCATTGTAAGGGTCTTTTCGTTCTAAAACTACAAAAACTGAACCTGAGATTAAAAATCATCAAATCATTCTCGATGTCTTATATTATATAAACTAAATTTTCTTTAGAATGAATGTATTAGTTTTGTCGCGCTTCAAACTTAAGTTCATCGTTGACTTTCTTCATTGGTTTATTTTCATTATTTAATTAATCACCATTGAGAAAACATTTTCATCATGCAAAAATTGCATGACAATTATTGTCTACATACTTTAGCCTGTTCACTGTTACTAAAATATGATATCCTTTCAATTTATTTAGATAATTACTTGCAAATATTAAAATTTAACGGAAAACTGTTATAGCTCAACGGCGACGATAGTGGCATATCTCAAAATGTGGAACACCGAATTAGTAAATGGTTTAAAATCTAAATTTAGAACTCTTTCTTTCCTTGAAGTTCGCGCAAAGTTAATTTACATTAACTGGTGCGTGGTAGCGTATAAACAATTTATCCAATAATGACACGGATTAAAAAAAAATTCATAATTAAAATATATATATATATATATATAACTTTAATTATGCATCTGTTATATATAGACTATAAAAATCAACCAATAAACATAATATTGTAAATGTTTTGCACATATTGTGGCATTTGAGATAAATCAGTTGTAGTACTACATAAAACCTTGATTTTCTCCCATGCGATTTTTTTTCTTTTGAGATACGTCACTTCTGTCGTCGGAGTGCAGTATGGTTCACGTGAGACCTTTTTAAATAATTTATGTCATAAAAAAACTTTTCTAAAATTTAATGATTTAAGAATCCTTCTTTTCATGAAATGCCCACATTGGTACGATTAGATTACGAGCGATGCCCAAGAAAATCACATTTATCAAAAATTTGGTGAAAAAAAATAATATTAAATAGCTTTAGCTTTATAATAAGATACTTTTATCACTGCTAATTATATTATTTGTTAATTTGGTAATATGTGGAGCAAAGTGAAATATTTAAGATGGCTATGTTTTTTCAAAACGAACAAATCAGAAATTTGTTTTGAAAATTACAGTGCACAAAGAAAGAACATTGTATTTTATAATAAAACTTGCGTTGAAACACTATTTTTTATCTTGGCAATAAATTTGAATCTTCAAAAAAAAAAAAAAAAAAAAGTGGAAATTTTTTCATTTTTTTTAATGGGGCAAAGTAAAAAATAAAATATTTTTCCAATGAAATATTTCCTATTCGATTATAACACATATTTTTGATTAAAAGAATCCGTAAATAAAAGGTTGAATGAATAAATGAAAATATAATGAACAATAAACGAATAATGAAATTAATGAATCAATTAATATATGAAGAAAAATAAATGATCGAGTAAAATAATGAATGAATTAGAAAATGAGTGAATGAATGAATGAATAAGTGAATTGCTAAATGAAGGAATGTGAATGAATTAATGAATAAATGAAAGCGTAAGTGATTTATATTAAATGATTGAGTGAGTAAATGAAACAAACTATTTCACTTTGCCCCGCATGTACTTGACTAATTGTACAATTTATTTAAAATACAAATAAGCTTAATATTAACTAAATTGATACTGCATTGAATATTTAAAGGTCTCAATTAATACTTAAAATGTTAATAACAAGAACTTTATCATTTCATAGTAAAAAAAAAAATATTTTTTGACTTACAACAAAATATTACAATATGAGTACCAATTTCTTAAAATTGCTTATATTGCCAAATGCTTCGTCGGTATTTTTTTTTCTGACTGGAACAGACTGCATATGGTACTACATAGTTAAGATAATACCTGATAGGTGCAGGTAAAAGCAGAGTAAATATTTAGAAATTTCACTTTGCCTCGCTATTTCACTTTGCTCCATATTCCCCTATATTTGTTAAAAATCAAAATCAATTTTCTTCTGGTTAGGTTCGATCCTATTGTCAGAATGGTCAAGTTCTTGATGCAATCTTGAACTATTGTTGGTCTTTTCCAACTTTAAATTTTTCTTAAGTCGGAGGAAGACCAAATCCTCTAATCAGTTAAAAGCAGGGACAGCCTACGTGAGTCTCAGCGGTATCTTAACAAAAGGATGTAGTTGTTGAAATTTCTTTGCACACAGCATTTTGGAATGTTTGAGAATAGTTTTTGGATATTCTTTGAAGCTTTTCAGAAAACTGAAAAAAAAAAAAAAAATCATAAAACTCTTTATGTAAAACACTGTGCTGGTAAATCTTCACCGTACGAAGTTTCAAAATTCTTGCTGAATTCATTGTCTTTTTGTCAGTGCTCTTCACAACAGTGAAAAATCAAAACAACAAGTTGAGCTTGAGATATCGTTTTCCTTTTTTCCTTTAAAATAATCAAACTGTCGGTTATGACATTGTAATAATTGATTTTGAATGTTTTTTTTTTCTATCGATAGATTATATTTTACATTCATTGGTTTTATGACATTGACGTTTTTGTAATGTTTTCCTATTTGTTTCATCTTTATACAGAAGTACCGCCGCTTTCAACATTTCAAAAATATCAGGTCCTGCTACTGGACTCCTCTCATATTTCGATAAATGTTCATGATGTACTGATACGGTTTTATGTATTGATCTCAGGTTATTGCAGCGTTTTACTTGATAACATGGTCGGTGAAATTCATTTTCAAAGCTAAAAATATCGTTTTTGTTGTCGCGGCTACGTTTATTTGCATCTTTCTTCAATCTTTTTTCTTTCCGTTGCCAACGTTTTGATAAATATTTTATTTCAAAGCGATCCTTTCTGCCTTTGTCTTATCATTATTTATTGAATTTATTTTTCAATTAATTATTTTTGATTTACACTAGTTTAGTTTATAGCATACGTTTATTTGTTTTTTAAGTTATGATGTACTTTTTCCGATTTTATACTCTCGCGATTAATGAAAATTACTTTAAATAATTAAGTTAATCTTTTTTTGTCTTTGTATTAATTGTATAATTAATAATTAACAATAAGTTAAGTATAGTGTAGAAATTGTATAATTAGTACCAATTTACTGTTAGCACTATAGTACTATAAGAAAAAATTATTACTTATCCTTAAAATGCATTCGCTTTTGTATATTTCGCTTAATTTCACTTTATAATGTTATGTTTCTTAAAATTGTTGAAAACTATTGTATTTACGATAACTGCACTTTTTAAGGCGTTACACGGTTTTTGGTTTACACTTAGAATCATTGTTATTATTATTTTTACACTTATTATTATTATTATTATTCTGACTGTTTTAATATTAGTTTCAGATGCTCTTACCAACATACTTTTTCAGTCCAATTCATATTAATAAACAAAGCTCGTGGTTGTTTTGTTCTAAGATTTGAGAGTAAGATTATTTGAAATCCCGTTAGACCGTTGATTCTTTTGGATTCTATCCCACGATAACATTAATATTATTTAAAATGTTGATATGGATATTATAAATGAAATTAATTGATTTAGTAATTAATTTTTATGTAATGATGACACATAAAAGGAATTACATTTTATAGGTTTAAAGCATTTTATCATGATGGAAAAAAAAACACAATTTCGTGTTCGTAAAAATAAATTCTGGGTTTTGTTACTTTCTTTGCCTTCAGAAAGCTGCTAGTCTATATGAAATACCCTCTACACAGCTTTAAATCCCTTCCTGGAGCCAGAAGAACTAAAGTCGAAAATGTACGCTTGTGTGTGTGTGTGTGTGATTTGTGCTTCTTTTTTTTTTCTGCTTTTAGTTTCTGCCAACTTGACCATCTAGTGTGGATAGCTCTAAATTTTGTTAAATAATTTTGTCGGAAAAATTACTCAATACACCACACGGACTTTAATGAGACGATATAGTTATTAATAAATTATTTTAAGCACAATTATTTGTATGGTTCTATTATTATGGCACACCATTGCAAATACTGGTAATTTGTACACTAGGGATTTTAAAAGGAAGAAAAAAAAACTTAAATCTCCCGCGGTTAAAATTGCTAAACTTTTTTGTCCTAAAAACTATTTTTGAAGTCGTCTGGGAAAAAAAGTTCCTGGATCAACTCGTTTCGCGTTTAGAGTAATGAATGTTCAGTGCTGTAGTCTACAGAAACTAAAAAAAGTAAGAATATATATTAGAATAGCGTTGCTTGTGATAAAATGGCGTATTAAATGAGTTCATACTTTTGGAAACACATTATTTAAAATTATATGAGTCGGCTAAAGGACAACCCAGAGAATCATCTCCTATACCCTCTACTCCAAGATACTCGACGTGACGATTCATGATCTATTCAGTTCCAGAACTGCGCCGCGGAATAAAGAATACCAATTACAAATGCAAAAATCCCCCAGATTTTGAACAGTAGAAAAAAAAACCCTGGAACTTGGTACAACATTGAAAATTTTAAGAGTGAAACTGCATCACTTTGCACGCTGATATTAGTCATGTTATATTATTACTTAAGGTTTTCTTTAGGCGAGATCATTTCTAAAAACTCTTGAATGCTCACAGTAACAAACAGTTGCTTAAATGAAACGGAACAATAGCTGAAAATACACTTGTTTAAAAAGCTTTTTTTTTCTTTTGTAAGAGAACACGATTCAAATTTTTGGTTAATTTCTGAAAAGAAGTACATAAATAACGCTTTTTCATAAAGGATATTGTTATGAATGTTCTGAGATGTTATTGGCGAAATCATTTTAGATATCTGTTTGAGTTATTCACAGCATTAAATTTTCTTTTAGAAACTGGAGCATACTACATTTGAAAACCATTTTGTACTTCTTCATTCCTAAAAGGAGGATATCACTGTAACTACTGTGTGCTTTCCTTTTAAATATGTGACAGTAGTCTGGTCCTGAAGGACAAAATTTTGAAATTCAATTGCTCTTTAGCTATGAATCACCTTTAACTTGTAATGACAAATCCGCTGTAAATATACTAAGGATCAGTGGTATTCCCATAGGGTATACTCCATATACTCTGTATACTCTCAAACCTTTTTCAGACATATAGCGTATACCCTGTTCACATTAAAATGTAAATGTAATGTGAACATGTGAAATGTAAAATGTAAATGTTCACATTATGCCATACTATGTATATAATCACATACACAAATTGTGCGTAATGGATTACTGGGAGTATACCCTCAGAAAAATTGATGGAAGGATCACTGCTAAGGATTAATATTTTTTGCCGCACGAATGGTGAAATTAAAGGTAGATTTGTACTAGAAAGGCAAAACACAAATATTTGATTCAGAGATTGTTTCAGCTAGTATATTTTGAGTATGCTGAAGTTACTAAAGTTTAAGAATTTTAGTGTCTTGGCTAGGGAACGTTTTTTTTTGTCTGGAAATGATCAAAATAATTGTTATTTTCTCATTATGTGTCTAAACGTTAAATGATTACAAAATGCGAGCAAATTGATCCTTTATTACAAGAAAAAATCGCAAATAAATGGAAGTTTCAGAAAATGGTTTTTCAAATAAAAGGAGGTTTTTTATGATGTCTAACGTCATCTTGTTACACATTTACTGTAAACGTGGTGCTACTAATTCGATCAATTTCCTAGGCTGTCCAATTTTCCGTCTCAAGTGATCCCAGATATGCTCGATTTGTGACAAATCAGGACATCGCGCAGGCCAAAGAAGGGGATAATGTGGAGGAGAAAGTCCTGTATCACCCTTGATGTGTGTGACCAAGCATCGTCCAGTTAAAAAGCGGTCTCTGGAAGCCCTGCCATGAGTGCCAACACATGTGGCTGAATCATGGCACAAACGTACCCTTAGATTTCCATGGTGTTGTGATTAATATTAGGGGTGACCTCGTGCCATATGTCATAGCACCCGGTAGTATCTTCAGCAGCAGCTGCGATGTGCCACTGAAACCAAAGGCTGGATTAGGGATATCATGCATTCACCCCCATTTGGGGTAGTGTCGTATTCGACTGCATTCGACTCCAACTGAACGAATCCAGATCATTTTTCGCGACGAAACCAGATTCAATTTGGGCAATGATGAAAATCTCGTATGCTTGTGGAGACCAAACTGCGAACTTCCTACTAGTCACCGCATCCACAGCTGGGGTGATGATACGCGGTGCTATCGTACGAAATATGATCACAATTTTTATTGATCCACTACACCATGAAAGACAAAACTATATGTTTGTTTCATGCTTCGGACACATGCGATGCTTTTTGGCACTCATGATGTAGATTCCAGTAGTTATTTTATTAACAGGACAATTCTCGGTCACACTCAGCAAGGGACTTCCTCTTCCACATTATTTCCTTCACTTATCTGATGGATGTGTCATTGATTGAGAATATCTGAGATCACTTTGGTCGGTAAATTGAATTGCCTACGAGTTCAAATGAATTAGCGACACGTTTGGAGTAAATGTGAAACGAGATGGCGCACAGAACATCGTAAGATACTTTTAAACCTTAATCCTCGCCAGTATCGCCTCGTTCATTCATGCTAGAGGTTTTGGTATAACCTCCATTCACTTGAGGTTTTTTCTGTAATAAATCATGATTTTGTAACCTGTTTCTAAAATCACTGTTGTCCTGAAGTACGTAACATTTCGTTTTATTCTGACAACTGCTTCTTGGTGCGTCGAGTTTTTTGTTATAGAGTGTAATAACGTAACAAGCCGCAAGAGATGGAAATTTATCAATGTTTCTTAGTGAAAAAATTACTTCTTTAATGTAAAAGCTTTAAAATCGATTAAAAGTGCACATCGCGTTAAGCTACGTTCCATTTTGAAATTGATTAGTATTTTAGATCCAATAGGTAATTTAATTAATGTAACTAGAATCATACTTTAAATTTATTATTATATCACTAAAAATGAAGTAATTCTATTTAAATAGTAATTTATAAAGAAAAAATGACACTTAAAGTCATTCAGGCAATTTTTGTTAATCCTGCAAAAGAAGTAGCAGTAAAGTTTGTATCAACTGTTTAAATTTTTATGACGTTGCTTTGAATTATTTTATTATTTATGTTTTCAGCATATTTCCTAATACTTAAAAAAAAAAAGGAAGAAAATGATAAAGAAAATACTTTAATGATTGTTTTTGTCAATTTCTCCCATAGTTTAAATCCATGATGCGATTCAAATCAAATAAATTTTGTTTTGTATGGGAGCAATATGCGTAAACGAAATGTAAAATGAAGTTCCGACAAGCTCCTTTTTCAACCAAAATGATACGTAAAAGAGAAAATAATGAACATTTTGAACTAACACTCAAAACGAAATAACTTAATTTATCACACACGAAACTGATGAATTTCTGTCAAAACACCTATTTTAATTAATGTATCTAGAATAGGACTCAGCGTCTTCATTTATTGAGTTTAATTTACGTGTGCGGGATTTGTGTCTGAAAAGGTTCTTGCGTAATAAATCAATATTTACTCGTGACTTAGGCAAAATATTAAAGATTAAAATACTGCAGGAGTAATTAATTATCACTAATAGATAGAAGCAGCTGCATTAAGAACAAATGACTACATTCACAAATATATATATATATATAAAGAAAAAAAAGTTCCCGTTCGGCAACAATTTACGACAACATGCCAATTTTATACCCCTTAAACAAGTAAATGAAAATCAGCAATAAATTACAAGATTGAATTCATTAACATATTGGTACATAAAACTTTAAATTGAGACAAAATATACATCAAAAAAGTTGAAGACATGTTGTTAACAAGACTAAGTGACATTTAATTAACTGCCGCGTATGTATAAATTTCAACCAATGTCAAAATTTTTTAATTTAATATAAAATACTTTAATCTATGAATTAATATCTAACCAGACTTCTCATACAATGTACAACTTTTATTTAAATTTACTCTGTATCCTTATATATTATTTCTGTAGCCTGTTTTTGGTTTCTACGCCAGATTTTCCTCAATTCTTGATCGATTTCTTCGATTTACGCCTTATTTTAAAGCTTATGGTGCTGGCTACTGACGAAAAATAGACCCACGGTCTAAAAATTGTTTTTTTCAGCCGAAAAACCTGTTTTAAAGAATCAGAATGAGGTTTTCGGTTAAACTTATAACTTTAATTTGCGCTATGACCGACAGAGCTGAATAGCTTGATCGGCAGAGCGCTCTCTTCGTAACCAGGAGAATGCGTGTTCGGGCCCACGTCCGGACAGTCTGCAACAAAAAATTAGAGAAATATCGCGCATTACATGAACACTTAATTAAGTGTATAACAACTATGAAGAAGTAGAATAAATGAGAAGGAAACGTTCCTTGCTGATACGAAAACTTGAAGTGACTTTGTGCTAAATTACTTCTGAATTGTACGTTTGTTTTTTTTTTCTTTTTAAGCTTTGGCTCTGGTAAGAAAATTAAAGCATAATGTAAGCGAAAATATAAGTAACAGGTTTAAGATTTCAGACTACAATAGAATTGTTTTTTGTTCAGAAAAAAATAATAAATCGTATATTGAAATATATATTCTTCTAATGAGTTTTTGACTCTTTGTACAAATAAAAAAATTACTACCTCAATTTGAAGAGTAAAATATATATTTTTTCTTCTTTTTGCAAAAAAACAAATAGCTTATCACATTTTTACTACATTCGAAAAGCTACGCTTAAAGAAGAGCATAGTTCAATTTATTTTGTATTTTAACCGTGCTGTTAAATGATGAACACGTGCTGCCATCTAAGTCATAACGGTTCAAGCAGCCTGCGGTAACAAATTGTAAAAATTTTCAAGAATAAAAAAATGTTTCTTCAATATCTTATCTTATATATTATTCCCTTCTCATTTTAAAACTTATCAGGCTGGCTAATGAAGCAAAATAGACTTACTGTCGAAAAATCAAGTTTTCGAAAGCGCCCCTTGCTGTTTCAAAACCTTGATGCTGCCTGTAGTTCTTATGCTTTTTTTTTTAAAGCAAAGTTCTAATGCAGTTTTCCATTTTTTACGTCGCTTTCGGCAAAAAAAAAAAAAAAATAGCCTGTGTGTGTGTTCATATTTTAATAAAGCTTAAAAGCACTGGACTTAGTTGTTCGGTTAAATTGATAAGTTTTTTTCGGTAGAGCGTTCGGCTATAAACTATCTGAACTTCGGGCAAGTTTGGGCTGTCTGATATAATATCAAATTTATATTAGTATTACGCATTACATGTACTCATAACATAGAAACGTAATAAAATAAATGCATTGGTAATGCTACTTGGTGTTTCGACTCCTTTATGCAAGCTACAGTTATCATTCGGATAAGTTGACTGTTAATCGAAGGGTGTTCTTCCTTTTTTTTAAGCTTTGACTACATCCAGACCACTCAGCATAATGTAAGCATAAAAAAGTATTAGATTTACCTAAAGGAAATCTTTTTTGTGCAGAAAAACATTTTCATTGTATGCTGAAATGTAGATGTTTCTAATAGCAGTGTTCGACCTTTTGTACAAATGAAAAAATACTACGCCAAACTAAAACTACGAGTTTCACCCAGTAAACCTTTAATTTTTTATTCGCGCGAATACGATATAAAGCATTAAAATTACTATCAACTTCATTAGCAAGAAATCATTTTCTACTCCTCTGCTTTCTGCTGAAAAAAAAATACATTTTGTCTACGTTCGAAAAATTACACTTAAAAAACGGACTCAGTTCAACTGGTTTTGGTTTTGAATTTTAAGTGTTCGATTAAAAGAGAAACATGTGCGGGCATTTAAGCCGTAACGGTTAAAGCAACCTTCTATGTGAAATAGTTCAATATTCAAAGATAAAAACACTTATTTTCAATCTAATTTATTACTTCTCTAGAATGTTCGTTTCAATCGCTACGTGAGATCTTCGTCATTCTTTAATCAAATTCCATGCTTTGCGAATAATTTTAAATCGTATCATGCTGGTTAATGACAAAACATAGAAACATGATCTTATTATTATTATTATTATTATTATTTTGGCAAAAAGCTTTTTTGCTGTTTTTTACTACGCATTCCTTCAATGAATAGCTTTCGAAAAGGAAGGCGCAATTGCTAGGTTTGTTGGGGTGTCGGGCTGTTAATCAGAATGGCGCCAATTCGAATCCGTGCCAATAAATATCTCTTTAATGTTTCTTTTTTTTTTCCCGTCAGATGCTCACATGGGCAGGACTGTATTTGCCACAACCTGTTTTTTTACATGCACAATTATTGCTTTTTCACGAGTCACTACTCAGTCACACTTTTAATGATATTTATGTTTGAATTGAAAATATGTACGACCAAAAGGTGAGCGATGATCAAATTATCACAACGTTGTATTTAACGAGGTTTTGTTACTGATGTCTTTAAATTACATGCCTTCTCTTCTGCGCTTACTTTTTTTTCGGTTCTTCTTCATAATGTTCTTCCTTTGAAATTCTTAAAGAGCGAAATACCTTATGAAACGATTCGAAACACAGTGCGGAGTTCCGCACGGGTCGACTAGTTATATTAAATATGAATTGTTTAGTCGTTAGAACAGTATTGACAAGACTAGTGAATTTAATTGCCGGCCGAGCATAAAGAAGTTTCAAAGAGTATTTTTATAGCTTAATTTATTAAGGGGATATATATCCCTTCAAAAGGCGATAATTTTGACCATTTTATTTTTATTATTAAGAAGCGATTGATATGGTAATTGAGCTAGACTTCTATACTACTTGCATTGTGTAAGAGATTTGGTTCGTAGCAATTTTAAACTAACTACTAATTCTAAATGAGTTAAGAATTCTGTGTTTTTTAGAACTTCAAATATTTGGGACTATGTAGAACTTCGTTTTAAGTCTTATGTAATTCAGCCGAAATAATTAACTATTAATATTCAACCAGACATAACAAAATAGAAAAGAACATATTATCACTAACATGGCATACTTAATCAAATGCTTGTGTCAGTGTAATTTTTATTTTAATTACTAGGATCAATCATTTTACATCTTTGTAATATCGTTATAGTTCATTACGAATATTTTATATAATAGCATTGTTAGTTTCACGAGTGAAATTTGGATGCCACGTTAACGAAATTAAAGTTGATATTTGCGCGAAAGCAGTTAAGTTGAGCTAAAATGTATGCCCAATGTTGTGCAATGTAAAATTATAAACGTAAAGTATAACATAATAGGTTACTATAGTAAACAATTATAATAATAAGATTTTATGAATGGATATATGATTAGTAAACTAATGAAAGCATTAAGTAAAAAAATAATCAAAATATCGTTTAATAGACGAAGTTGGAATATTTAGTTCAAAGAAGAATGTTCTTTTGTTCAATTCCAGATTTTTAGTTAAGGTGGGATGGTTAACATCTAAATGCAGGAAATGCATTTTTATTTACGTTGTTTTTTTAGGACGACACGGAGGGAGGGGGGCGATACAATTTATTATTGTAAACTAGGACGTAATTGTAAACAAATACATTCCTGATCTTTGACTTATAAGCATTTGTGTCTCATAAAATCGGACTGCATATTGTTCACTGCAGCTTGTTTAGCTTATGTGCCGTTAGATGTATTTAAGGATACTAAATTCATTGTAAGCAATTTTAATTGGAAAGTAAATTCGTCTTTAACACTTTGTCAAAAAATGATTAAATGTTAATGTATCAAAAATATATTTGATAAAATGTGTGTAAATGAAAAAAAAAAAGAATATGCGTCTTACAAAAAGGTATTTTATTTATGTCTTTATAAAAGTAACAAAACGATCGAGTGATTATGGGATTTGTACAAACATCAAAATGACTAGGATAGTATTGCTCCTCCACCTGCACTGTTAATCATACCTCCGGTTACTCCTCCGCTTGGATTTTCAGCTCCTCCACTATTTCCGTTCGGTGTTCCTCCATTTGTTGCACTTTGGGCTGCTCCACTATTTACATTTTCGAGATCACGTCCCAACCCATTAGTAGACCCTGCTCCAAAACCATTACCTGTATCTCCGCTGGTTGAAGCTGCTTGAGATGTACTTGATGCATTCGCCATTGCTCCACTACTTTCGTTTTTCATTTCTTGACTGGATGAACCTTCTTTATTTTTGTTCGAATTTTTGTTTGAATTTCCATCAGATCTTCCACTGTATTTGCCAACATATCTGCTTCTACCCCCCTGCATGGCTCCGTTGCCTTTTTGATGCATGTCTTTAGGTATAATCCAATGCAGTGCTCGATTTGCACCGACATGTTCTTTATCTCTTTTATATCTACCTTCTCTGTGTCCATTTCTGTCCATATCTCTATTACTGTCTTCGCTTTCTTCTCTAAATTTCTGTTCACCTCTGTGCATTCCTTTATTTTTTCTTTCGTTCCTTTCACTCCTGTCCATGCGTCTACCTCTGTTTCTGTATTCATCACGATTTCGGTCACCACGTTCATCAGTATCTCTGCTTTCATCTCTGCCTCCACGTTCATTTCTTTGTCTACTCCCGTCTCTGTCTTCACGTGCATCTCTTCTGCGGTCATCTCTATCTCTAATTCCACTTCTCTCTCTTTGTTCGTCGTCATCTCTTCTCCTACCTATGTCTCTATTTGCATCACGACCTCTGTCTCCACGTTCATCTCTGTCACTGCGCCCATTTCTGCCCATACGTCCATCTTTGCCTCTACGTTCATCTCTTTCATTGCGTGCATCCCTTTCTCTGCGCTCATCTCTATCTCTGCTTTCACTCCCCTCTCTTCTCTCGTCGTCATCTGTTCGCCTACCCCTCTTTCTATTTTCTTCACGACCTCTATCTTCACGTTCATCTCTGTCTCTACGTCCATCACTGTCACTGCGTCCATTTCTGCCCATACGCCCATCTTTGCCTCCACGTTCATCTCTTTCATAGCGTGCATTCCTTTCTCTGCGCTCATCAATATATCTGCTTCCACTCCCCTCTCTTTGCTCGTCATCATCTGCGCGCTTACCTCTGTCTCTATTTTCTTCACGACCTCTATCTTCACGTTCATCTTTGTCTCTGCGTCCATCACTGCCACTGCGACGATTTTTGCCCATGCGTCTACCTTTGCCTTCACGCTCATTTCTTTCTTTGCGTCCATCTCTGTCTTCACGTGCATCCCTTTCTTTGCGTTCATCTCTATCGTTTCTTTCATTTCTGTCTCTTCGTTCCCCGTCATCTGTGCGCCTACTTCTGTCTCTATTTTCATTACGACCTCTGTCTTCGCGTTCATCTCTGTCTCTGCGCTTATCTCTGTCAGTGCGTCCATGTCGGCCTATTCGTTCATCCGTACCTTCACGTTCATCTCTTTCTCTGCGTCCATCTCTATTTCTGCTTCCACTCCCCTCTCTCCGCTCGTCGTCATCTATTCGCCTACCTCTGTCTCTATTTTCTTCACGATCTCTATCTTCACGTTCATCTCTGTCTCTGCGCCCATCACTGTCACTGCTTCCATTTCTGGCCATACGTCCATCTTTGCCTCCACGTTTATCTCTTTCATTGCGTGTATTCCTTTCTCTGCGGTAATCTCTATCTCTGCTTCTACTCCCCTCTCTTCGCTCGTCGTCATCTGTTCGCCTACCTCTGTCTCTATTTTCTTCACGACCTCTATCTTCTCGTTCGTCTCTGTCTCTGCGTCCATCTCTGTCACTGCGTCCATGTCTGCCTATTCGTTCATCTGTACCTTCACGTTCATCTCTTTCTCTGCGTCCATTTCTATTTCTGCTTCCACTCCCCTCTCTTCGCTCGTCGTCATCTGTTCTTCTACCTCTGTCTCTATTTTCTTCACGACCTCTATCTTCAAGTTCATCTCTATCTCTGCGTCCATCACTGTCACTGCGACGATTTTTGCCCATTCGTCCATCTTTGCCTTCACGTTCATTTCTTTCTTTGCGTCCATCTCTGCCTTCACGTGCATTCCTATCTTTGCGTCCATCTCTATCGTTGCTTTCACTTCTGTCTCTTCGTTCTTCGTCATCTGTGCGCCTACTTCTGTCTCTATTTTCATTACGACCTCTGTCTTCGCGTTCATCTCTGTCTCTGCACCTATCTCTGTCACTGCGTCCATCTCGGCCTATTCGTTCATCTCTACCTCCACGTTCATCTCTTTCTCTGCGTTCATCTCTGTCTTCACGTGAATCCCTTTCTCTACGTTCATCTCTATTTCTGCTTCCACTCCTCTCTTTTTGCTCATCGTCATCTGCGCGCCTACCTCTGTTTCTATTTACATCACGACCTCTTTCTTCACGTTCACCTCTGTTGCTGCGTCCATTTTTACTCATGCCACTGCCTCCACGTTCATCTCTTTCTTTGCGACCATCTCTGTCTTTGCTTCCCTTTCTGTTTCTTCGTTCGTCGTAATATGTGCTTTTACCTCTGTATCTATATTCATCACGTCCCATGTTTTCACGTTCAGCACTTTCTCTGCGTTCTTCTCTGTATCTGCTTTCACCGTTGTCTCTGCGTCCATCTATGTCTCTACTTCCACGTCTGTCTTTACGTTTGTCATCATCTGTGCATCTACCTCTGTCTTCATTTCCATCACGATCTTCGCCTCCACGTTCATCTCTGCCTCTAAGGCTGTCCCTGTCCTCACGTTCCCCTCTGCCTCTGCCGCTGTCTGTGTCCTCTCGTTCGTCTCTGTCTCTGCGGCTACCTCTGTTGTCACGTTCATATCTTTCTCTGCGCCCATCTTTGTTTCTGCTTCCATCTCTATCTCCACGTTCTTCTCTGTCTTCACGTCCTTCTCTGTTTCCACGTCCATCTCTGCTTCCACGTCCTTCTCTATCTCCCTTTTCATATCTCTCTTTGCTTTCATTTCTGTTTTCTCGATTATCCCGTGCTTTTCTTCCATCTTCGTCTCCGTTTCCACTTTTCTCTCTTGGTTCATCGTCGTTTACGCGTCTTTCTCTGTCTCTATATTCGTCCCGTTCATTTCGATCTCTGCGTTCATCCTTGTCTCCATGTTGATATCTGTCTTCTCTTCGACCTTTGTTTCTACGTTCGTCGTCATCTGAGCGTCTCTCTCTGTCTCTATTTTCCTCACGACCTCTGCATTCACGTTCGTCTTTGCCTCTGCGTCCATCTCTCTCTTCATATTCATTTCGGTCTTTGCGTCCATCTCTGTCTCTGCTTCCACTTCTTTCTCTGCGTCTGTCGTCATCTATGTTCTTACCTTTGCCTCTAGTTTCATCACGTTCTCGGTCTCCACGTTCTTCCTCGTCTCTGCGCCCATTTTTGTCTTCATGTGTTCTCCTTTCCCTGCGTCCATAATTACCTCTCTTTCCATCTTTGTTTATTCTCTCGTCGTCATCGGTACGTCTATTTCTACCCGTATTTTCATCACGATATCTGTCTCCACGTTCATATCTTCCTCTTCGTTTTTTTTCTTTGCTGTGTCCATCTCGGTCTCTGCTCTCATATCTGTCTTTGCTTTCATCCTCGTCTCTACGTTCAACGTCATTCCTGCGTGTTTCTCTGTTTCCATATTCTTTACGATCGCTGTCTCTTCTTCTATCTCTGTCTCTACGCTCGTCGTTATCTTTTTCATTTTGTATATCTCTCTCTCTGCGTCCATGTTTCTGCCCACTTTTTCCTTTATGTTCATCTGTGCTACTGTAATTAGTTCGGTCCTTCTTCCCATCTGTGTTACGTTCTCTTATTTTATCATTTCTACTCATTTCATTTCTAGTTTCACCTCTGCGTACATTTCCATGTTGATCTTTTTGTCTGTTTCTGCGTGTTTCTTCTTTTACTTTTCTTTGGTTACTTCGATGATTATCATGTTTACTTTTTTGTTTAGTTTCCTTGTAATTGCCACGTTTGTGATTACTTTCTTTTATATTTCCTGTCCTGTTTCCATCTTCATATTTACTTTTACCCTTTTCCGTTCTTTCACCTTCATTTTCTACCTTACGTTCACGCCTTAGCCTATCTCCATGTTTCGACTCACTTTCTCTGCTTTCTCCTGAGTGTTTGTCCTTCTTCTGATCTTTACTCTGATCTTCGTGTCCATCTCTTTGCTTATTTCTCTTGCTTTCTCCATGCCTTATTCGATGCTCACCGCTTTTGTTGTGGTTATAGTTTTCTTCTGATCTATTTTCATCGTTTTGCTTTTGTCCTTCCTGCAAGCACGATCCTTTACATTTTCCATTAGAGTGTTCTCCTAAGACAGGAAGAAAAAAAATCTATACGAAGTGTGCGTAAAATTGAAAGACATAATACGATTTTCATGATTTATTTCGATACGTTATGAAACAACTTTTCACAATAGGTTTCACTAATTAAAAAAGAAATGACTGACAAAAATGTGACTGCTTCAATGCATATAAAAACATTCGTAAATGGATCTGTATCGTTTCTTGAAAATCCATTTTAATTATTTTTCAACCAATGGAAGAAAAATAAGTTATACATAAAGTTCAAAAAAAAAAAAAAAAATAAATAAATAAATAAAATAAATAAATAAACAAAAATAAATAAATAAAAATAAATAAATAAATAAAAATAAATAAATAAATAAATAAAACAAATTATAGGCACATCAATCTCTTATACCCTATCCATTAGCGGAGTTTGAATTTGTTTTTCTGGAGGTGGTGAGGGGGTGGGGGTCTTTTAACTCTTTCATGGTCATTTATCACTGTACAAAGACTGGTAGTAAGCTCAAAACTAAGGGTTATAGGGATGAGTAGAACCCCCAACTCCCGTCGCTGTACCCTTCACCCTTTTCATTTGTCGAAATACTTGATTTAACAGTTGTAAATATAGCTTGTAACTGCAGACGAACCAACTATTGCTAATCTGAAAAGAATAACATTTTAGGTTTGTTTTACAACGCAAAATAAAGCATTAATCATTCACATCAGCATATTAACATAATTCAAAGTTAAAAAAAAAAAAAAAAAAGATGCAGGGGAGTGAGGAAAACAATTTTGGAATTTTTACAAACAATTTTCGTCACTCATCACGAATGAAATTCGTAAAAGCTAAATTATTAAGGGAAAAAAGATATCACGTCTTTGGTAATAAATATTATCCAGTGATATTTTTTGGCCGGAAAAAAGTGTTTATTTCTTTCTTTACTTCTCTTTCTACTTCCTTTTACAAAACGAGCTGATGTGAGCATCACATGACTTCCTTTTACTCCAATTTAATGTCATTTCCCCATTATTGGCAATTTTAATGTGATTCAATTGTTTACTCTCTAAATATCACCAACAGTGGCCAAATTGAAACCAAATTTAAAATTAAAAAAAAAAAAATCGCCAAATTTGTCGCTAAGTTGGCGGCAAAACTTGGCTACCAAAACACTGTCGATATATCGCTAAGTGTCCGACAAATTATAACACCAGTTGTTATAATTTGTCGGACAGTTTACATCGAAATTCAACAATGATTTCCCCCTAAAAAGGAGCAAAAGACCCCTTAGGAACATCCGAATGCAACCAAAAGGAAAGGTGCACAACTAGGTCCCACTAGGAGTCTACGTACCAAATTTCAACTTTCTAGGACATACCGTTCTTGAGTTATGCGAGATACGTACGCACATACACACATACGCACATACATACGTACATACGGATGTCACGAGAAAATTCGTTGTAATTAACTCGGGGGTCGTCAAAATGGATATTTCGGGTGTCTGTACGTTCCTAGGCATATATCCACGTGTGGTCGGGTCGAAAAAAAAAAAACTCAGCATTTATGCGGGGGTGAGAAAAATGGAAATTAAGGCCGATTTTCGAGTGAAAATTTTTTCGCGAATACAATACTTCCTTTTTTGTATTAGGAAGAAAAAAGGAAGCATTGTTTTCGGGAAAAAAATTTTCACTCAAAAATCGGTCTTAATTTCCATTTCGCTCATCTCCGAATGAATATTGGGTTTTTTTTTCTTCTACCCGACCACACACGCATATATACCTAAGAAGGTATAGACGCCCGAAATATCCATTTTGACGATTCCCGAGTTAATTACGAGTTTTCTCATGACGTTTGTATGTACGTATGTATGTATGTGCGTATGTGCGTATGTATCTCGCATAACTCAAGAACGGTATGTCCTAGGAAGTTGGATTTGGTACGTGGACTCCTAGTGGGGTCTAGTTGTGCACCTCCTTTTTGTTAACATTCGGATGTTTCAAAAGAGGTCTTTTTTGGGGAAATCATTGATAATTTCGATGCAAACTCAAGTGGTGTTATAATTTGGCAGACACTTGGCGATATATCGCCAGGCTTTTGGTCGCCAAGTTTTGTCACCAACTTGGCAAAAAAAATGGCGGATTTTTTATTTTTTTTATTTTTTTTAATCTGGTTTCAATTTGGCCACTGTTGTTGATATTTGGAGAGTTAACTATTAAATCAAATTAAAATTGCAAATAATAGGGAAATAACATTAAATTTATGTAAAAGGAAGTCACGTGATGCGCACATCAGTTCGTTTTTCTTGCCATTTTTTTTCCAATTGAATATTCTTTTTAATTATTCTTCTTTTAATTATTTTTTAGACAATGTTTAGCTTTGAACTCTTTGATACAGCAATTATGAATGATAGGTATTTAATTTACATCTAGTTTAAGAATTTTTTGTACCTGTGATATTTAGATGAATATTATTTTCATTTTCATTTTGTCTGCTTTGAAATGAATATATATACAATAGAGTTTCGTAAACTCGGCTTTTGATAACCCGATCGACTCCCGAAAAGTCAGCTAAATCCTGACAAAGCGAAATTACCCCGCACGTAGAGCTGTTCTTTAATGTCGCTCTTGAAAATATGTCATTTTTAGAAGCTCGGCCACCCCAGTTTTCGGTAATCTTCTAAACTTTAATAAGATTAGTATTTTTTAAGCAATATATTTTATTAATTATTATAATTGCGCACATTTCTTACTGCGTAGATGATTTAGTTTTCGATTTTTCAAGTACTATAACATAACTTCTAGAGTACCTATTACAATTTTAAAACTATTTTTTCGCGTAATTTTAAGTATGAATAAAAAAAATAGAAATTCGATAAACAGAAAATCAAAAATAGTTCAATAAAAAAAAAAAATCTAACCGATGCTTTAAAACGTGGCTGCAGTCCTTGATAGCGAAAACTTCCATTTGCTAGAACTTTTATTTATTTATTATTATTCTTTTCTGCAGAACTGATGTGATATCTTACACGTTGGATTGTAATTTGTATCTTAGCGTTTGAGTGTTAAAACTTAAATTTGAACTGTCAAACGCATCATCACTGTACTTTTATGGGCATTTAACTAAACATATAAAATGCGTTTTTTTTTTGTGTCATCGTAATTTGAAACCTCGACCGCAAGACCCCTTTAAAACTTTCTCTTTTTTATATTTTTGTCACAAAATGTACAAGCGACTACACATGAAGGCAATCTAAAAAGTTGTAGGTCGCTAATTTCAATTTCTGCTTGAACTGATATGGATAAAAAAAAAAAATCTGTACAAAATAATGCTGGAATACAGTGTGTACCCGTTTAACCTGTAAAGCCTCTCTTTTCACAACCATTAGTCCTAGATGTATGCTTGACAAAATGGTCAAAATAAAATGTATAGTTCAAATATTAAAAGTTTGAATTTAAAAAAAAATGCGAATGGTTTCCCACCCTATAAACGGGTCCTTGTGGCATGTGTATAATG
Source organism: Uloborus diversus (assembly GCF_026930045.1). Taxonomy (NCBI): domain Eukaryota; kingdom Metazoa; phylum Arthropoda; class Arachnida; order Araneae; family Uloboridae; genus Uloborus; species Uloborus diversus. Next base: position 131,501,357 of record NC_072740.1, read on the forward strand.
TGGAGGTCAGATTTCACACTAAATTACGATACAGTTGGAAAAGTGAAGCCGTGCACCCCAAATTGCCAGCCTGGCTGGCACACGACAACAACAGCAACATCAACAATTGTTTAAAATTATATGTGTCTATCCGAGTATGTTTTTTCAAATTGTAGGACCTTTTGTAGTGTGTTTTTTACGGATATATAGTATTTGCATTTATTTTTCAAAAGCAATTAAAAAGACAGATACTTTGTTTTTTTTCTTCGGCAGTATGTCATTCCCCTGAAAGGGCAATAGGCTCCCATCATATCTTCTGCACAGTCCCTACTAATTTTGAAATTGAATATCTCCCCGAATTTTGGTCGCAAATGTTTCATTTTTTTGTATTTCCCTAAATGTAGGGAATATGTAAATGTAGGGAATATGTAAAAATGTAGGGAATATGTCGTTCCCCTAATGGAAGGAACTTGGAGACCATATACAAAAAGTTAGACTTCATATTTCTTCACTATTTTTTTTCTCCACTTCAACTCGTTAATCACTTATTCCTGCATCTTATTTTGAATATTTTTGCTACTGGAAGTAGTATGCATCTAGAACTAATAGTTGCGAAAACAGAGGTCTTTCACGTTAAACAGTGACACGCTGTATACGGAGCGACCAGAATGGTAACTGAAAGGGATTTGTTTTAAGTTTTGTCGACAAGTATCGGCGTTGTGGGAAAATTACCGAAATAAGTCTATAAGAATTAACATAAAAATGCGAACAGATGGTTGGTGGAGGCTGATCTCGTAATTATTATTTTACATTGATAATTTTGAAACAGCCTGTGCCAATAATTATTGAATTTACAAATTATCTTATGAAGCTGTTATTTATAGTACTATACAAATATTGGGGATTAAAATAATGTAAAAATAATTTACTTAACTGCTTTATAGTTTCAATTATAAGTTATGTTTTAAAAACAATCCTATAAGTAGTGTGTTTTAATGTTTTAAAATCTGTTTTAATATCTTTTTGTTGTTGTTGTTGTTGTCTTGTGCCAGCTAGGCTGACAACTTGGGGTGCGCTGCTTCACTTTTCCAACTGTATCGTAATTTGGTGTGAAGTCGGACTTCCGCAGTACGCACATGCCATAAGGACTCGTTTATAGGTTAGGCAACCATTCACAACACATTCACACGAAGAAAGGACAAGGCCAGGAGAGATAAATACATCCATGCCCGAGCCGGGATTCGAACCTGGAACCTCCTTATCGCAGCCAGACTCCTCTGACCACTAGACAGGGCGGGCGGTGTTGTAATGTTTTAACGCAATGAGAGGAGGTTTACGGTAAAACATGTTAAGTGCTTCTAAGAAGTTGTCATTGCTCAAATCATAAACTTTACACGGTTTCCTTGTTAAACACTGCAAATTGTAGAACACTTTTAGAACACGGACACGTGTCCTCTTGTTTAGAACACTTTCTTGGAATCGCTTTCAAAACTCTCCGGATAACTCTTTTCAGAGCACTTTTTATTTATTTCCGCGCACTTTTTAGCATTCTTTCGGGGACGGCGTTGAGAACATTTTTTGAGCACATACACATGTCCTCTATTTTAGAACACTTTTGTGGAACAGATTTTAGAACACTTGTGAGAAAACTTTTTTTAATATATACTGTTGGCCCCGCTTAATCGAATATCATCGGTTCCAAGAAATATTATTCGATTAAGCGGGGTATTTGATAAAGCGGGGACATTTTCTTTACCTTTCTAAATTGACAACACTTTGATTTAAAACGTAATAATTACAAATCAGTAGCTTTAAAATGGAAATAACTAATGTTATTTGTAAAAAGTTTCAGAAATAAGCTAAGTAAACAACAAAGAAGTTTACTAATTTATTCACACATTATAGTAATTATGAAAATGAGAAAAAAGTAACTTTCAACTTGAGTTGTGAAATATTTGTCTTTGCACCTTATTTCAGTACAATATTTTTTGAAAAAAATTCTGTAATAGTGGATTGCTTGCTCCAAGATCTTTTGGGAATACTTTTCCCAAGTCCTTTTCTCCCTTCTCGTCTGCCGTGTTTTACATTTAATATTTTTCAATTTATTATCGTCTGAAATGTGTATAATTCTTTGTGTTATTTACTTTAATTACCGACTGCGCTGTTTGTTTTTTGTAATGGCAACGGCAAAAGAAATTAGATAGAATGAAGGAAATGTTTTGATGAAAAATAGAAGTTTTTTCAAGCACGTTAAAGGCAAAAAAATATTGTTTTATATTTTTACATCAACAATTGTTTTTAATTAACTTATTTCTAATTTATTCAAAAATTTTTGAACAAAAATATTTGCGAAAGCTGATAAATATTATTCGATTATACGGGGATATTATTCGATTAAGCGGGGATCTTTAACATTGCGTCTATAGGGTAATATTCGGTTCCCGGAGGTTTTATTCGTATAAGCGGAGTATTCATTTATCCGTTACCCGATTAAGCGGGGCTGACAGTATTTAGTTTAGAACACTTTTTAGTGCAATTTTTAAGCACTTTTAAGCTATCGTGAAAAATGCTTTTTAAAAATTTACATTAAACATTTTTAGTGGCACACTTTTTGGCACTCATTTGAGGGTATTTTTGCAACACTTATGGAGCTCTTACATTTTTTCCGCAACACGTGCTAGTTCAGTTCTTAGAACATGTTTCGAAACTCTGTCAGCTGCTGAATTTAACACAATGTTTACCTCTTTGCTGAATGCAATGTTTTGCCTCTTTGCTGAAGGGTGAAGGTTTTGGATTTGTCTCAATCTGATATTTTATCTGCATTATTGCTTTTAACATTTTAAATCTAATTGCCCCACAAAAGCAATTTTATGGCTTAAAGCAAAAATATACACTCAGTTTTTTGACACTCCGCTAAAAAGCCGCTTGCGGAGAAAAGTACTGACGCTAAGGTTTCGGCCAGCATATCGGGGAATGATTGTCTTCTAGTTTTGATCAAAAATTAAATTCCTGGATGAAGCGGCAACTAAAAATGAAAATGTATCTATACAACAAAGTCAGAAGTGTCTGCTGGACATTTGCTACTAAATAAAAGTTTGCATTTTCAAATTTACCATTACGTATAGAGTACTCTAAGAACACTCATTTTTTAAAGTGCTTCTAAAACCTGTTAGACTCAAAAGTAGAGGCTCTCCTTGTCAGGAATGTAGTACTCAATAATACTAATCAAAAGTACAACAAATCAAAATTATTTTAAATTGATTGTATTACGCTTTTTAAAAAGCTGCAGCAGGAAAATGGAACACATATTTTCAAATAATGCATATCGCTTTAAATAAAACATTGTATTTAAAAAAAAAAAAAAAAAAAAAACCTCGCACCGTTCCGCAGATAAAAAAGGTTAACATTTTTGTCGAAAATCACAAACGAGAAACGGAGCCCAGGCTTCCATTTTTCGACAGGCTATACCACGGGGAAGGATTTGTTTTGAGATACATAAAAATATTAATGTGAATTACTTTTTTATGAATTTTAACATGTGTTCCATTCAAAAGCTTCCGAGTTGGGAAAGTGAAGCAGCGCACCCCAAAACTGCCAGCTTAGCTGGCAGAAGACATCAACAACAGCAACAAAAACTTCCGAGACTATAAAGGTATGATTTTTTCTTTGTCTTCCTGAATTGGCATGGACTATGGGTAAAGATTGTATTCGTTCAGGTTATTTTGTACTCAACAAAATATTAGATTGAAATATACTGTTAAAGACATGACTAATATTTCAATGATGAAAGACAGCGACGCTGTGTAAACATCCAATCAAAGGGCTATAAAACTCTCCATAGTCTGATCTCAGGTATAAGTAGCTGATTTGCGATCCAGCGATAGGGCAGTATAATTTGTAGCTTTATACCGTAACTTTTATCTTCACTCTTTCGGTGTGGAGTCATACCAAGTTATCATTGGTCTTCTAAAATATTTTTAGTGTGAAGATATAATGAAGTAATTTGCTAGAAACTCGATTATGGATTGAGCTAGAATAATGAGTTCAAAATAAAAACGAAGCTAATGACTCTAGGGCAAGGCTTTTCAATCATTGGTTTGCGACCCCAAACAGGGTAGGGAAAACTTTCTTTAGTTGTCACAACATAATTCATACTTTTAAAATACACAATATTAGACATTGAAAAACATTACATAAGAAAAAAAAGAGTCGTTTTTACTTTAATTTGTTTCGATAGTAATTACTGTTAGTATTAATAATTAAAAATGTATTTTGTACGAAGTTTTGCTCAAAAAGTTGTCATTGAGCTCGGATTGTAATAATCGTTAACTGTTTAATGTGTTACTTTTTGTAATTCCAAAAAAATGATATTCTGTGATTCGTACTTACCACGAATCAACGGTAAACCAGAAAATGAATTGAGTTCAAACATTTTAATGTGTCAAAATTTTTGTCGAAAATTCGTAGCTCTTTTGTTTGGTTTTTACAATTATTGTATGACAGGCATTATTACGCTTTGGGGGTACACGTATGGGGTTGCGAGTTCTTTAATTGACCAAGAAGGGGTCACGACATACAAAATGTTTAGAGCCACTGCACTAGGTGCTGTAAGTAATCTGCTCGGTGTCGCTTTTGATTGTGTGTTAGCTCCAACTAGTGGACGGTAGTTTGTAGTTTTGAATGAAAAATATACTTCTCAAGTCTTTGAAAAGTTTGGAATCAGATAGCGAAGCAAAAAATAGTTTGCCCTTCGTGTCCGGAACCTTTCATATGTTCAATGGCTTTAAGTGTAGTTTCTAAACATGTTTCTGTCTTAGAAATTAGTTGGATCCGAGGTCATTCACTCTACATAAACCAGTGGAAAACAGCTTTCCACCAAGTTAGTATCCATAATTGGTTATTTGCCCATTTTTCTTGATTGTTGTTCTTATAGTTGTCTTTACGGAAGTTCAATACTTCGATATTTGAAAGCGCAAAAATTACTCCCGTTCTCCCCTCTTCAAAGAAAAGGTTAAGGCAAAAAGTTACTTTAGATATTTTCAATATTCTCAAGATCTAAGTAAATAACCAGCCTTAACAGAAAAACTGTTTTATTCACGTCCAAATAGGCAATAGATTTTTTTTTTGTTTCTTTTATAAGGGTACTGAGAAACTTTTAGGCCGTTTTCTTTAAGATAAATCATCCAATAAACTTACCAAGAGATACTGCAATGCAAAGGCTGAAAATGAATATAGCAGCTATGAAGGAATTCATCTTCCCGCTGCTAAGCAAATGTAGTGGTACTCGAAATCTTTTCCAAGATCTATTTATATAAGTCGCAATTCTTAAATTCGTTTAGCTGCATATTAAAATTTTTACTACATTTTGGGGAAATCCCTGAGCAATTAAATGAGTTATTAAAATACAACAGTATCTAATGCACTATTAATTCCTTCAACATATTAATTTATATACCGTACCACGGTGCCTAAATTACGAATTCCGTAATTATATTATATGGAACATCAGTTTTACTACTTAATTTTCCCCCAATAGCGTTTAAAATGTGGGAACGCGTTAATAAATATTTATGGATTGAAAACACAACTGTATCGTAAATTTTAATTTGTGCAGTTGATGAATCATATTTATTACTAATAAATCAAATGTTAACACAATTATTTATTTTATGAAACTTGATTCAGTGCTTAGAGTGAAGTCTGCAACATGTTTAGCTTTGAATCAAATGATGGAGTACATACTGCGTGTCGTAATTTTATTTTTACCTTCAACATTATTTTTTCAAACTGAGTCGTATTGGATAAACTTGAAACGAATTCCAAGATAAAACATTAGTCATTTGAATAAGCCCGAAATATCCGAAAAACATATTGCTTTTCGTCTAAATCACTTTTTTAATACATTAAAAATGCTTGAGGATGTTTTGTAGTCATTTAAATAAATAAAGATATGTTAATGCAAACTTAAATTTTTTAGTTAGGGATATGACAAAAACCGTTTAAATTAAAATCTTTTCGCTAACACTTCATGTTTACTAAAGAACTTAAAATAAGAAGTAATTAAGCGTCTCATTTCAGCTCCTGTAAGGAAAAAAAAAAAAAAAACATGAGTTACTATTTAAAAACCTTAAAATGCATGAGTTATTCAGAAAGCATTAGTAGAAATTTTCAATATTCAGATTCAACGGGATAGAAGACACACCTAAATTTACTTGCTATAAAGAGATCTTAAGTGTTTAAAAAAATACTGGTTGTAAAAATACTCTTTATACGGAAATTGTATTTATAACTGAATCAGAAAGTCATTAGAAGTATAAAATTTCTCATGAGCAGTAAAATTTCACAATCGTCCTGTTAAGTTGCTGTAAATTTCCTCGCCATCATTTTCATCATCATCGTCATCATCATCATTGGCTCAACAACCCATTGTAGGTCCTGACCTTCTTAATGTTCTTCCAGTTATGTGTTTTGCTTTACTTGGCCAATTTGAGAATTTGATAGTTTTAAAGTCTCCTTCCTAACAGTCCAACCATCTAATTTCATCATATTCCGGATTACTATTATTTCAAAATTTCAAATGCAATACGAAGAGTGCCTTTCTTGATGTTTTTTCAATAACTTTTTCGCTTTTCTTTCATCTAGATCTAAATTTTTTGAGAAGAAAGCTTTCTAGTCCCCATCCGCGTAAAAAAATACATGAATTTCTGCTACAAACTTTGAAAAGGCCTTATATTACCGATACTTTTTAAGCCTTTTATGAAAACATTCTGCAGTGGCCGACAGAAAAGTCATCACGGATGGTCGTGAAAGAAGATTTTTATTAGCTGCATTATGGGGAGATATTTTTGTATGATAATGTAATCACAATGCATAACAAAAAAAGGGGGGGACGACAACTTGTGTTTTCGCTCTTTTAAAGTAAAACAACGCCCTTTTGCTATTAAAATCACCCCGATTCTCGGATGAATTTCCAGAAGGACTGATCTCTGAAAACTGTAATACTCATTTTCTCCCTCACTTTTTCCTTCAAGGTTATAACTTAGCCTTACTACTTATTATAAAGTACACTGTTTTCGAAAATGTTACAAAAATTAATTAATAAATAAATAAACAAAACTACTCCATTCAGTGAAATAGTTCAGCAAAAAATCTGTTTTTTATGTCCCCTGAAAAGTTTTATTTTTCTGGCTTGAGCGCTTTATGAAATTTGCAATTCAATTTTAGCTGTAATATCGAACGGGCCAACTTGCTCCATGCAAAATGGGCCAACTAGCTTCTAATCGCCTTTTTTTTCTACTCCTGAGTGTTGTGAATTATTTTGAAAGCATTTCAATAAACATATAAATACAACAATAACTGAGAAAGAATGATCTTTGAATATTATTCGGCAAAATGGAATCTATAGTTTGTTAGTAAAAAAAACGATTACTTGTAAAAGGTAAAATTTACCCACCGTAACGAAAATTCGAAAATTCTAACTAGTTCCTTAACAAAAAATACTCTTTTTAATGATATTTATGTGGAAGGAGGAAGTTGGAACGGCACACACTTGGAAAAACGAACAGCTCTATATTAAAGATTCTTTCTTTCTTTTTTTTTAAATGTTATGACTAGGCTAACGTTCCCCTATAGCCAACTAGCCCCAGTCTACCCTCTGAGTAAAAAAAAAAAAAAAACTTCTACAAGCAGCTTTAATTCTAAAAATACAGTTGGGAAATGTATTTATAGACTGAGTTTCCATTAAATATTTCCCACTGTATACACATGGATAAAATAGAGGAGTGGGTGATATTTTATTTAAAAAAAAGAAACAATATTAAAAAAAAAAAAATTAGGATTCAATACTTTCCAAGAAATGATTTCTAGTGCAAACATAGGCCATTAGAAAATTATTTTTAAAAAAGTATAGACAGCCTACAGATTAAACAAAAGTAATACTTCTACCGCGAACAACAAAACATGATTGGAACAAAACAATATTTCCCCGTAAACTAAGTTGTTGTTTTAGAATTTATGTTATAGAAAAACAAATTATCAGTAGACCCTATAAACTTGATGCCCGAAACGGAAACTTCATAGCACACGAATATCCTTTTATTAGCTTGCAACTCTTAAATGTTTTCGGAAGGCTCGTAATTCCTACATTTTGGATGAGCAAACTCATAATGTACAATATGTGAGGAATATTTTATGTATTTGCTCAGTATTTTTTTACGATCTTGACATACATAGCCAGTAAGTGTTACTTTACGTGTAACATATGTTGATCGTACTTGCTAACAGTTTATTGCATTTTTAAATGGCACAAAGATATAGGTTAAGCAGTGTTTTTGAGGTTTATTTACGTAACGACTTTATTAGTGTTTAAAACTATTACTTTAATTTGTATTAAGCCGTCAATGGTTAACTGTTTTGTTGGACAGATAAGCAAAAAATAATATGGTTACATGAAAGCATCTGTTCAGCAGATCTTTTTGTAACTGTAAACATTATATATACAGCTCTCCCACGCAAGCATTTGCACTTGATGGCGGTAATTTAAAAATCCGATTTATTTAAAGGAAATTTGCTGAAAAACAATGTGAATTTTTTACTTATTTTCTCCGATGGCGGTGAATGATAAAATAAAATGATGCCTTACATTTGCAGTTTTACGAACTATTAAAGAAGAACCCCCCCCCCCCCCACACACAAAAATCACCCTAAAAATTGGGTTTATTTTTCGTTATTAGCCGGAACTATAAGTTTTAAAATGATTTTAAAATCATAGAATTTGGTAAAGGAATAAGAAAGATCTTGCGTAGTGACAGAAAAACAGACTAGAGAAATAATATACGAGACTCTCAAAATTGGTATATTAGTTTTAAGTACTAGATGTAATATTACTTATAGCAATATAATACTTCTAGGTACTAAATAATCTTCCCCTGTATATGAAGCACTAGTGGTATATCCACTGACTAAATTGAGCCAACATTTCTTGCATGTGGACGGATTGAATTATTCTCTTTTAATTAAAGGAATTTATAAACTTATCGGAAACCTAATTACCAATTTGTGATCGTATAGTATTACCTATCAAACCGTCTGCCCAGATCCAAAAATGCGTTTATTTACCTTTCAAACCTAGTCGCACTGGTAAACGATTGCGACGCCACGTGCTCGAAGAATATCAATCTCTTCGCATCGCAGCTATTTAGAGCGAAAAAAACTATTAAGTTCATCAATATCTATTCCTAAGATTGATATGAATGGAATGCCATCAATATTTTCCAGTAAGAACATAGAATAAAAACTCTTAGATTCCAAAAGGATTTACAGCATACTTATAAAACGCAACTCATTAAAATTATATAAAATTTTAATTAATTATTTCAATTGACATACACACTGTTATTTACTGTTAATCTAAATAACACAAATAATATATAGGTCATGGTCACCAAAGAAATGTCCGTAAAATAACTTATAGTTCGTAGCGAGGAACCGCATATCACTGCAGCTAGGGGCCCCTTTATATAAATCGTGAGTCATCGGGAGTCATCTCGTGTTGTTCGGAGTCCAGGATAACGATGGAATAAGAGGCGTTCAGAAGAATGGGAACAGCCGTTTAGTACGGCACTGGTCAGCAACATCGATCATTATGGCCACATATCAAATCGATCATCCACGGGGTCGTCCGTCCACGGGACTACTCACCCCTTGCCGTTTCCGGATCCCAGCCTCGGAAATCTCGTCCGTCGTACTTTCTCCTTCCTCTCCAAAATTGCAATAAAGGCCCGTGGAAAAAAAAAACCAGCTCTCTTTCTCTCTACCCCCCGGTGGGTCAGTCGGAGATTCTCCCCAGAAAAACTGTGGGCCAATCTCATGGCTCCCTCATCCTTTTGCAAACAGAAGTTCTATTCCATTTTAAGGTGACCAATCTTCCTTATTTTGTTATCATTATGATTAATTTCTAATTGACCTTTGTTGCACAAAATCAACTGTACACATGGTTGTTTGAAGGTATAAACTGGGGACTGCGATGATTTTAAACAGCGCTGTGATGATGTTTAAGGTTAGACTGAGATAATTTCGAAAATTTCGAAGGGAGGCACTCTTTTTCCTTGAGCAAGTTTGTCCACGTACTGAAAAACCACAAATGGTGTTGGAACGATTGACATCTGACGAAAATTGGTAGTTGGCACATTCGAGCATCGTACAGAAGAAACACCCTTTAAACAGTGTTTGTTTAAGGTTTTCCTCACAAGTAACGCTTTACACGTCGTTCTCTGTGTTTTTTTTTTTTTTTACTACTGTCAAACCCTATGATTTCTGCAAAGTTAGCCAAATCTTCTCCTTTCTCGTGTTGCCACTAGTTCTTCATCCTCCTTCGTATTCGTTCTTTTTGTACAAATGCTATAAGCCGGCAATTTTAATCGCATGCCACTCGCTCAATATCATTTGTGTTCTTTTAATACGCTGATCAATTTCAGCAAAGAAAAGAGTATTGCGTTTCGAAAATTTGAAACTTCTCTTTCTCTCAACGTTACTGCAAGTACTGCGTTGTTTAAAATCATCTTCTTCTCCAGCGCTTACCTTGAAACAACGATATGAAATTTTGGCTCTATTGGTTCCGTGGATCAATAGGGCAATGCATGTAGGGAATTTTTTTTTTTTTTTTAAGGATCAACCTGAAGTTTGTAGGATTTTTATTAACAGCTAAAAATTTTGAGAAATTAAAATTTGACTTTCTGTTAGCATGTAAATGTTAAGATTTCACTAAATGTTCTTGCTTTGAGGGAAAGGGAAGGAAGTGAATTTAGAAACACAGTAATTTAAGGGACGTGAAATGTTGTTGGGACATATTTTAGTGAATTGATGTGATGACGACGTCCTTTTGAATAGGTTAATCCTGAGCCAAAATATGAAGCAACTGCCTAGTTTTGAGCTCAGTTGGTAAATCTTGATCAAAACCTTGCTCGTTTAGACTCCGGAAAATTTTAGCATCGTAAATATCAATAGATCAACGAAATGTTGTAGTAAAAATTAACTATATAAAGTGTTATTTCTGGATGAAGCCTGAATCTGGAATAGTTTAGTTACTGCTTCAAAATATTATAAATTTTACGTTAGCATTACATCTACGCATTGACGCTACAATAACCATTGTAAAACCTTCTCCAAATAAAAAATAACGCAGTTTTAGAATATTTAAAATTTTTTCCAAAAGTACGTATTGTAAAATATCCGTTTTTCAAGTAATAAAATGATAGTTATTTCAAGTTTTGCAGTTAGGCAGTAATGCCCTTTTGGTACTTAAAACCAAGTCTTAATTTATTTTACGTTTAATGACAAACCTAAAGTATTTACTCTTTTGAGACAATACTAATTTTCTAATCCATCCAAAAAGTTGTTGTTGTCGTGTGCCAGCCAGACTAGCAATTTTGGGTGCGCTGCTTCACTTTTCCAACTGTATCGTAATTTGGTGTGAAGACCGACTTCCACAGTACACACATGCCACAAGGACCCGTTTATAGGATGGGAAACCATTCACAACACAAGAACACATTCACACAAAGAAAATACAAGGACAGGAGAGAGAATGTACATCCATGCCTGAGCCGGGATTCGAACACAGGACCTACCTCCCCATCGCAATCAGACTGCTCTGACCTGTAAACAAGGTGGCCGGCATCCGAAAATTAAATTTAATAAAAGAACCAAAAAGAAAAAAAAGTAATGAAAAGAAAACAATACTGCTTTTTGTATTTGGACAGCAAAAACGAGACATGAAGAAATATTTTAGGTTTTCTTTTCACTGGAGAGACCAGACTTGTCATACAAAAGAGAGTTGAAAAAATAGTTTAACTATGTAGAGTTGAATGCATTTAAAACATATTATAAAACATCTTTTTTAAATTAACAGTGTCATTATGTATTTATATTTTTATGCAATTAATAATTGAATCCTACGACGCACATAGGAGTATTTGTATCAAAAAACTGGACAAAATTTTTTGATGCGATTTTTTGTCATATAATGCATTGAAACTTGCTACTTGATCAAAATAAGATGTTTATTTAAAGGAAAAAAAGATATTTCTTAGATAATTATCTTTTTTTCTCTTCTATAGACTTATTGCAATTAAACGGTTGCTCATCTAGTATTTATTACTACGTGCTTGCGTCTTGCGATCATCATATTTACTCCTTCCATGGAAAATGACTTTGTTCTTTAGAGCTGCCTGGGTCTACTACCACTTTAGTAGGGGGTTAGGATTTCCTATGTGTCTGTTTAGTCTGCATCTGCAGCAATCTACTCATGAAAATTACAGTGAAAAATGTACTCGGTGATGCTGCACGAGCTTATTGCGGGTTACAGCTGCCTTCTTTGAAAACTGAGCAATTGGTTGGATTGCTTGAGAGGTAAACTGCAGCACCTGGCATCAAAAATTTATGTATACTTTTAGGCATAGGATGAAAACCTAACTCGTATAGGTCGACAAAATCTAACAAAGGAAGGAATAATATTTTGTAATTTTGTTTCCTTCAAAATCAATAATTACAACAAGTAGTGTGAGCTCTATTTAATATTTGCATCGTTTTCGGTAATGTTTTAAAATTTTTGTTTATAATGTGTCTGCTGGTATCCATCATAGCTCCATTTTTATATCAGTACCATAGTTTGCTTTTTTCCCTCTGAAGACATTTCTCCCCCTTGTACTACTATAATTATACAGTCGTAACCCATCGTCGTCAAGCAGTACGTGAAGTTGAATTTCAGAGACGGTATCTGTTACTCGTACAGGGTCCTCATCCGGGTAACATTCCTTCTAAACACCTTCTGCAATTGAACATCTAGGGGTAATTGCTTTTGTTATCATTTTAATTTCCTCCCACTGCCCTCTAGGGAAGTCTCTGTCTGCAAAGATTGCGAGAGCCTCTTGAGGTGTCTTTCATAACAACAGTTAGATTACTATAGAGGAAATAATAGTTTTTTCGAAGTTTGGTTGATCCAGTTGGTAAAGAATGTACAGTTGGCTCTCTGTTTAACGACTTTCAAGGGACCACAAAAAATCGTCCTTAAGTAGAAAGCGTCCTTAAATAGAATGCTTTTAACACTGTAGTGGACCATCTGGGACCGTGAAAAGCCTTCGTTAAATAGAGAAAGTCGTTAAAAAAAGAAAGTCCTTAAATAGAGCGTCGTTAAACAGAGAGCCAACTGTAGTTATTTTATGATTTTGGATTTATCACTGTTTTTATAGTTCACTGGCTTATACCAACTGCACTTGTCATCTCTTCAACAGGTACCTGATTTTGTAGTTCTTTAGTTTTAGAATTAAGTTATTGAAAGGACTTTGATGGTTTCTGCTAATTGAGCAGATTTTTTCTACCAGTAATGAAATATCTTAGTCACAGTTCTTTATTTTTCAAGAAACGATCATCAATATAGCATTCAGATGCCTCTTTACAATTGAACTCGGTTAAAAATACTTCAAAACACGACTCAATATGTGTGATCTGCCTATTTCCCTATTTCCTCAAGTTTTCCTTCCGACAATGTACACTTTTTATCCAGTATCATGGCTTTAAATTCTCTCATAATATCATATATCATATTCTGGTAAAAGACTTGACAGTTTCAGAAGAATTTATAAAGAAATAAGAAAATTCTTTGAACTTGAAATAGTTAAGCCTTTTTTGCTCACAAATTTTAAACTCCTTAAATACAAAATGGCGGAAATAGGTGGAGGATGTTTTTACATAACATCATAGCAGACAGTCTATATTTTATGCTCATAACAAAAGTACAGCCCGACTCGGCCCGGAAAGTAAACAAAAACTTCAATTTCTAAAAATTTTAGTGAAAAATAAACACCCAATTTTGACTTAATTTCAAAGTAAGAAAATTGCAAATGGCGAAATAATTCAACGAAGCAGGATTTTAGATGGAGCTACATACCTCCCTTTTCCATATTAAAAAGTTTGTTTTACTAAATTTCATCGCATTCAAATACAGTAACAATAAAACGGAGACTTAGCATCAAAAGCGTCGAAAGCAAAAGCGAGAGGATCCAACAGTGGACGATTTTTACTGCTGTCCTTCGATAGAACAGTTATCTGACTTGAAGTAAAGTAGGTTTAAAACAATTTTCGTTAAACTTTTGGATTTTGGTTTTTGTCCGGTTTTACTGGCCAAATACTCCTATGTGCGACGGTTACTTTTTGACTTAGTTAATTTTTTTGAATAATATTTATCACTGTAAAGGCTTATTATAATCTTAAGGATTTACAACATGCAAGTAAAGTTTTATCAACCCAAGATGTTGTAGCTATGTTTGCAAAAATATGTAAAAACGTGTACTAGGACACTCTTTGTCAGATCTCGACCGTTTGTATACACCGAAAATTTAGTTTCCCATCTGTCTCGTTAGAAGTTAAGTTGCCCAACCGAATTCATGTATAATAGTTTGTATTTTTACAGAATTTGACCACTTTTAAAATTTTACATCATAACATAGTATGGGACAACGTTTATTTTTGTGTGAAAAAAAATGCTGAATGTCGTTATATCACAGTTTGTTGAAGCCCTTAAACACATGATTGAAATTTTTTATTTATGGATGTGTTAGCAATTTAAGCACTGTAAAATATTTTACATAATCAGTCACTATTTAACACATTCATTTTAAAAATGACTTGCGGATTAGCTTTAGTAAAAAAAAAAAAAACTGTCTATTTTCTTTTTGAAGGATGCTTTCTTTCGCAGAATGACAAATTCTTTAACAACTGTCACTATAAGTGATTCTTATAGTTACTTCCTTCCAGGGGCGGACTGGGTCTCGCAAGAGGGCGTCAACCTTGGCTTCCATAGGGCGGAAAAAAAGGTGCAAAAAAGAAAAAAAAGGTGGAAAATAATAATAATAATAATAATAATAATAATAATAATAATAAACGATGGTACACACGTTTATGAGCTAAAAGAAAAGAAAAAAAAAGCGAAGTGAAATCGCACAGGCTTGTGAGCGCAAAAAATAAATAAATAAACAAAAAAATAAATAAGGAAGTTGTACCAAAAATTTAAAAAAAAGATAAAGTTTAAAAAAAAAAAATTAAAAAATAAGGAAATTTGCAGCAAAAAATAAAAAAAATAAATAAAAAAAAAAGGTTTCCAGGCTTGAGGGCGCAAGGGCGCATAGGCAGGAAGGCGCATCGACCGATAGGCTGGCGGCCTGGTTCGCCCCTGCTTCTTCCATATTCTAATTTCTGTAAGTGATGATCTAGTTTTCAATATTCAGTGAAATGTATTTTTATTACCTGAATTAACATTAAAACTTCGAAGGAAAATTTCATTTGATTTTTTAGTTTGAAATGATTATTCAATTTTCACTATCTTTCAAAGGCAGCATTTATTTGACGGGCGCGTAAAATTTTTACTGTCAAAATGACACTTATTGCCGTTGAAAATTTATGGCACTCAACGTTTTCATCTTTAGTAATGAGTATTTTATAGCGGTAATTTATTTATGGCGCTTTGAATTGCTTGCATTAAATAAAGAGTTTATGAAATATTTTGATTTAAAATATGTTAACGATACCTATGCTGCCGATAAAATACGTTTTTTCTTGTGAAATAAAACTCAATTTCATATGATTCATAAGCGTCGTAGTAAGTTGAATAATAATTAAGATATATATAAAACTTATTGATTACTATTGGAGGTAATAGCAGAAATTATATTATCGTGAATAAATCTTTTGAATATTAAAATTTATGAAGGAACAAAAAAATACTTAATTACTATCACTTAAGTCTTTTGTGCGTCATACTATGTAATACTGGTTCATCTTTTGTTACTAGAAACGTGAATTTAAATAAAACATTAAATACAACAAATATGATTAAGGGGGCCTTTTTTCGACCCCAAACTTGGTGAGTCGGAATATATCTGTGTTAAGACAGTAAATATAAAGCAAAAAGTAAAATCATTATATTATTTTCAAGCAAGTATTTTTATGCACATTAAAATTATAGAAACAGTTCGTATCCTTCATTCAAAGCTGCCGCCCTCGTTTCTTGCTTTAACCCTTAATGCATTTTGTTACCATTTAACAACATACAGCAGGTCCCAAAAGTGTTCGTACACTTTGAAATTTTTTAGTAAAAACAAAATAACGCGAAACTGAATTCGAATATGAAGTCCAATATTTTTTCACATCATTCCTATATCATTCTAAATAAAATCCTGTAGTTTTTTCAAAATATTGACTCATCTCCTTTTTGAAATGGGTCAAAAATTGAAGAGACAGAGAAATAATACGCCACAAAAGTCATCGTACACTCAAATATTTTCGAATAAATTCATGATTAAAATTATCATATGTCGTTTTTTTATTATTTTTGCATTGTGTTGACCCTTAAAGGTCATTTGGCTTTATTTTTTGTTTATTTATTCCTTAATATTGGGCTTATTACTTTAAAATGGCTGGTATTCGTAAAAAACCACAAACACCATTCGAAAGTTGAATTTTTTCCTCACATTAGCGGTAAATTGGTTTGAAATGTCTCTAAACTAGTTAATTTATTCCATTCCATAGTAAAGTGATTGATAAAATGATTTAAAGAAAGGAATCGGATCGAAAACAAGGCAAGAAAAGGTCAACCGGCAAAGTTAACAAAGCGTCATCGGAGATTTACAGTTAAAAAAATTATGAAAAAATACAGATTTGAGTGCTGTAAAAGTTTCTGCAGAGTTGAATGAAAATTTTTACATTTAATTTTCACCTAAAATTGTTCGCCAAGTTCTCTGATTAGCTGGATTACACGGGACCTTCTTCCCGCAGAAATTTTCTTGGCCGTGCGAAAAGCAGAAAGCTTACGCTTTTCGTCGCAAAATCAATGATAAATAAGCTCAAAATGTTTTGGAATTACGTCTTACTTACAGGTAAAAATGAATTCAACATTTTTGGTTAAATTGTTATATAATTGTAAATAGAAGAAAAAATGAGGAACTTAATCTTAAGAACTTAGTTGGATCAGTTAATAAGGACGGTGAAGGTGTTCTTGTGTGAGGGTGCATATCAGTATCAGGACTTGATAGTTTAGAATTTTTTAATGAAATAATGAATCATGCTGTTCATTTAAATATTTTAAAAACCAATTTTAAACTCTTAGCCAAAAATTTGGTTATCGGAAACAATTTTGTTTTTTATCAAGATAACGATAAGAATCACGCGGTTTTCAACGTTTGGAGCCTCAAAAATTTTCCTAAAGTTTAGAAAATTCTTGTTCAATCTCTAGAATTGAACTTAATGTAACATATTTTAAGATATCTGGAGGCTCGATTACGAAAATACGGCTTTGAAACGAAAATAGAGCTAGAAACAGTAAGACTCGAAGTGTGGTTGAACACTTGCTCAGAAATTACGCAAAAAAAAAAAAAAAAGAAAGAAAAAAGAATGAAATTTATTCCCAGATGTTTAAAAGGTGTTGTTGATACTGCATGATATTCTACTAAATAATAACTTAATAAAAATTTAGACTATTCAGTAATATACTGACATTTTTTAAAGTGTACGAAGACTTTTGTGAGATAAAATTTCCGGCACTTTATGGTTTTTGATTTTTAAAAAATAAGTTTTAATATTTTTTAAAATAATTTCAAGTAGTTTTTTTGAAAATTGATCATAGGTCTTATAATTAAATACTTGTTCCGAATCATTAATTCTAACCATTGGATAAGGTCCTATTTCATTGAAAGTCGTAGGTGTACGAACACTTTTGGGAGCCACTGTATCTATTTTAGTCTTCTATAAAATATAATATGAACAAATTGAAACTCTGTAGTTGCCAATAATCAAGAAAATACTAGATTCAGATTCTATTAAATCAATTTAAAATATGCAAATGCACCAATCTGATGGAAAGTAAAAAAAGGTTTATTTTCTCGGCATTCGCAAATGTAGGGTTCTTTTTTTTTTTCTTTTTAGTTTAGTGCGCTTGAAAATGATTATTTTTTTTTAATTCTTTGACGAATGAAGTTTTACTTCTACTTAAATAGTGAGGCAATTTAAAATTTTCACCGTTTGTTTTGGGAAATTTTTTATTAAGTATTTGTTGTTTTTTAAGTTAATATTTAAAATGTTGCTAAATGGTTGTTTAACTATAAAACATACTTATATTAATTAAATATTTTTCTCATTATTTGAGTTGAAGCATAAAGTCGAAGAACATATTTTAAAGAGTTTTTAAACAAGCATGCGTTTAAAGAGTAAATTATGTGTTGCAATTTTCTAGATTCTTCGTATTTTGTGTACTGAAAACGTTATAGCAGACCGGCAACAGTAGAAAATAAAGGATTCTATTGGTATCGTATTCTATCTTGTTGCCAAAAATCTTACAAAAATGGGGACGTCAGTAGCACAAAAGTAATCATCATACATCACAACCATCGAACGCGTTTGAAAAATCGTTCCTCCGTCAAAATCGACTCTTCGAGGGTGCTAGCATCAGCAATTTATAAGTTTCAAATTATTTCACTGCCTCTTTTTGACATTGAACTCTGCTCTACGACTGTGATGTAGGGATACTATTGTACGATCAATATTTTAGACCCATGTGATGATTACCTTTTATTCTACCTTATTCTAAGTAAACCCTTTCCGTTGTTGAAGCCACTGAAATTGTTAATGTGAGCCAACAAAACACCTTTTCTAAAGTAGATAATGAAGTTTGAGGACAACAACTCTTTGTTGAAGATTCAGCATATAATCGAGGATCACCATTTTTTACCCGTGATTCCAAAATAAAAGAGTTTATAAGTTTGATGCATATAATACACACGTCACACGGGAGGTGCAGCGAAGGGGTGTGGCATAATTCTTAATTTTATACTAATGCCATTCCTAATGCGGTAGTTTACAAACATTTGACCACTGTTATGTTTTACCCCCACAAGGTAGATTCTGGCTTCTCAAGTGCGTCACACACTAATGTACTGTGTATGTGTGTGGTATCATAGTTTCTTAAATCGGATGAATCAGTTTTGATATTTTTGATTGGTGGCTTAATTAATAGTGTACTTATCTACTTTCCCCCCAAGTTTGGAGCCTGAGTATCTGATCAATGTTGTCCGTTCTTACTGTTCGAAAGGTGAATTGATCGACAATGCTCGTAGACAGTGGTTTCTCACCAACAGCCTGCGGTCTGTAAGGGACCCGAGAAACTTTATGTGGGCCGTTGGTATGATCACGATTCCTAAGCGAAATATAAGGTGTGATCAAAAAGTACGGTGAATGAATTTTTAAAGCAGCAACTGATCACACTACATTCATATGTTGCAGTTTGTCCAGTAGCATGGATCAGTTGAGACAGGCAAGGACAAGTTGTAACACGTTTGAACTTGCAGTCAGCAGCAAGAGCAGCTAGAGTGAGGCTGAGTTTATTGTGTCTGTCGCACCACATGGATTTCGAACAACGTATCTACATTAAGTTTTGTTTTAAGTTGAAAAATAATAGCAAAGAAGCTCACGAAATGTTAAAACTGGTGCACGGTAAAAATGGAGTAACTCTGAAGACTGTGTACAAGTGGTGAGACCGATTTAAAAACGAAAATGAGACTGTTGAAGGTGAGCAGCGTGCGGGACGTCCAGTAACCTCAAAAACAGAAGTAAATGTGCAAAAAGTGGAAACAATGAATCGTTAAAACATAAAAATGACTATTCGAGAGCCATCGGAAGAGCTTAACATCTCATATGGTTCCGTTGAAAACATTTTAACTGATGAGTTGCAAATGAGACGAGTAAGGGCAAAATTTGTTCCCAGACTTTTGAATGATCAACCGAAGAAAAATCGAGTTCCGCGAGTTATGGCCGGAAAAAGTGTTCCTGTTCGTGCACATCCGCCATACTCACCAGATTTAGCACCATACGATTTTTGGCTCTCTCCAAAAATTGAAACTGTTCTTAAAGGAAAACGTTTTGATATCATTGTTGGCATTGAGAGAGCCACGACAGAGCAGCTAAAAGCCCTTCCGAAAGACGCCGTCCAGTCATGAAGTCAACATTTGGATAAATGCATTGTTAGCCAAAGACAGTACTTTGAAGGAGATTAAATCAAATTTTATGTTACCTTTTTACTTTATTTAATAAAAAATGATTTACCTCATTTTTGATCAACACCTTGTATGCTCTGTAACCTTTCGAAACAACCTATGATCTTAATTCGATCTTAATTAAGATTGTTGCAAATGTATGCCAATGATCTTTCAAGTTTTAAAAGTATTTATGAGTTCTGTAAGGCTGCATATTTTGACAATTAAGTTGTAAAAATAGTACTATAAGTCACGTCTTGTGAACAGAGAAAAACGATAAAATATAGTGCAAAACTAAAGAGAAAGATACATTTATGAGCTGAATAAGAAATTGAAACATCTTTTTGAAAATGCAAAAGGTGTTCGAAATAAGAACTAAAACTTGTTACTGAAAAAGAATTAGATATCTAACAGCATTTTTTAAAAAAACATTCAGATGCACAAAGAATAAATATTGTACGTTTTGAAAAACTAGATAATAGTTAGGCGTAGATAATAGTTTTTTCCTATTTATGACACATAATATCCTTCTTATATTATTTCTATACATTCTAAAATCAAGTTTTAATTTATTTCATACGTATTGATGCTAAATTTTTAACTTTAAAATCAATTAAAATAAGCATGGTATTTTTAGAATTGCTTTTACTCATGCATCAAAACCAACGTGAACGTAGAAGTTCAAAACAATTCAGTTGACATGGAAGAAGTAATAGAAAAAAAAAATGTTTTGGGAATATTTTCACAAGTACTTCTAAGATATTTTAATTAAATATGTATTCAATTATTGAGTTAATACCAAATTAACCAGCTTGAAGAAAGACTATCCTTCTTCTGAAAGATACGCAAAATTAATTCATTTTAACAATATTCAGGCTATCGTCTTGAAATTTAACTGCAACTGTACTTTGTGTTAGTTTATGCAGTTTTGTTCGCGCTACTGGCTCTGTTTCCTCCCGTGCTTCCCCCGAGATCTTCCCCCTTTTTTTCCTGCCGTGGTACAAGCCTCCTCTTGTAGGACAAGCAAAAACCACTTAATAACCTCAATCAATCAATACTCGTTCTGAGATGAATGAAGATATCTTATTTTCTAAGTTTATAAGTCTGTAATTTATAAGAGGTGTGACGTTACGCAGATATTACATTTTTTAAGACTTTAAGAACAGCATAAAGTAACCAACAGAAAACTAGGTTTTTAATGACGTGCGGTGACTTTAAAATCTTAAAGTTTGGATTGATTGACACGCCTATCCAAGGTTGTGAAAGTAAGTAAAATTACATTATTTTTACAACAGTGATTCTTTGAAATAACTTGTTAAGCACATAGGTTTCTGAAGACAATTTAAGAGATTAGATTGACGGACAATTTTATTAATTTTACTATCGTTGTTGAAAAATTGCTAGATACTAGTTGGGTAAATGCTTTGCGAAAATGTAGAATGGGACGAGTTTAGCTCATTTTTGTTTGTGGGAGTAATGCAACTATTTCAAAGAGTATAGTAACTTGCGTTTTGCAATTACCTTGTATTTGTGTTTACGAACTGTTACTGATGATTTAGAAGGAAATGCATTTTTACTTTACAATGTTCAGCTTTTACATGCTACTCCAATGACTAAATTAGTCAATAAATTCGATGGATAATTGTTTTTTACAAACATATACATAAAAATCTTTTCTCATTTTAAACTTTCTGTTTCCGTTTAGAATTTTAAGTTGCTTTACCACACGTGAAAATGTTTAGATATGATTCAAGCTCAAAAAATCATCCCATAGCTTTCAAAATTTTAGTGAACATGGAAATTTCCAATTTTCTAGATCAAAACTTTTGTGAAACATTTGGAAGGTTTAAGTGTTGTCCAAAACCTGGAAATTTACCAGGTGAAATTTGGCATTCTCCAATGTGTCTTTTATGGTAACACGTATATATTTTCACACTTACACATACATATAACGTGTTCAAGTGCATGATATTGTTTAGTTACTACCTGGATATGAACAAGACAAATGATTGATATTAGTGGAGCATACAAGAATAATAATAATCTGGAGTTTGGTACGTGGGCTACGACTTACGTTATTAAACTTTGAAGGGTATGCTTTTCAACTTGTATTGAAAGAAACTTATTACAAGAACCATAGTTTTTTTTAATATTTTTTAAGAAGATCTAACTACTTTCGTGCTGTATTTTAAATATTTTTGAAGAAATGTAAAAATTTTGCTTTTCGTTTTTTTGTTAAAATGAAGCAAATGCCCCAGTGTAAATGACTTTGCATAAGTAAAAGCAGGAAACGTGTTCCTCGAATGACACTGTTAAATGAGATTTTTTTAAACTTGCCTCTTTTTAATTTGTTGTTCTAATTCAACAATGTGTGCAAAACGATTTCAGTTCGATTTTAATAAATGTTAAATTTTTCTGCCTAGTATAATTTTAGCGCTTTTGTTAAATTCTGGCAAAGCCGTACAAGGGCAAATGTTTTTTTTTTTTTTTGATGAAAACCCGATTCTTTGAAACGAATCTTTTCATTCAAAACATAATTTAATAGAAACAATTATATTTACAAATCAAGCTTTCTATACAAAGGCTACATAAATAACTTTGCGTAAAAAAAGTTATAATTGCATAAAATATTTGCATTAAGGCAACTCAAACTTAAATAAAATATTGAATTAACAACAGTTTCTTCATCTTTTAATAAACTTGTTTATTTTTTAAATTTATTAGTATTTTTAGTTTTTAAATTCATTTATTAGTATTTTTACATAACATCAAATGCACTTAGGATGTATAACACAGAACAAAAGAAGGGCGCAGAATTTCAATGAAGAATCTGTTTTCGGTTTGAAATTTAGTAACTATTTATGCTGGTTCTTCAGACCATTATACATATTTGTCTTCAAAGGATTTCGCCAAAATCACCCAATTTTGAAGCGATTAGAAAGACTAATACAGCAAAGCGAAAAAAAGGATATCTTAACACAAATTCGCTCAGCTAAAACCTTTCTAAAACTATATATAGAGCATTTTGTCTAAAAGGTATTGAAATTGTGGCACATATGGAAAGCAGAAAAATAAGAAAATATTCGAAAAATACGAACAAAGCTTAAGTTTGTAAAGGACGTTTATACAGTCGCTAACAAAACCCATTCGCTTTTTAAATAACTTTTATTAATTTGTAACGTCGGAAAACTGTGACGATGACTTCTTAGATATCATTGCTTCCAAGTTTCACAAAATGGTTTAAACACTTAACGCATTTTAAAGTGTCTGACACGGATGAACGTTACCAGCAAATTTGCACAAATGCCAGTGTCTGACGCGAGCTTTGTTTTATTTCTAATGCCCGTCAGAATTATGTTCAGGAAGAAATAGATAGGAGAGATTATTATTGAACATATTTACCACAGATGGCACAGCTGTGAAGCGTTTTTCTTGTGTATGCCACGTTTTCTTGTTTAAAGTAGTTATTTGGTACGGAAAAGGAAATACATTCTTTTTTATTGAAAAAATCTAAATTTTTAGCCATTCGTATGCTTGTAAGTACGCCCATTTGATTTCAAAATTCTGGAAATGCAAAATAAACGTACCACGAAATTGGTTACACTTCGCCTTTATAATTTTTTTATGACCCCCCTCTCTAGTCATACCCCTTTCACAACTGAAACAGTAAAAAGTGTTGGCTATTGGGCGGTAATTTACTGAGTAAAAAGTAATTTAAAATTCACCTACAAATGTATTTATTGTCAAAAGAACTTGGATCATTTTTGCCGGTTTTTCCAAAACGAAAAAAAAAAAATAAACTTTATTGGGTTAAAAGACTTAGCGTTACGAGAGTGTGCGGTAACCAACATAATGCTAAACTTTTAAAAGTGTATCATAAGTTTATTTTGATGTTTTGCTGAATATTGCTTACTGGTGCAGAACTATTGTTGTACTTAATTCGTGCTAAACCTCATAATGCGCTAGAAATATCATTTACTTTTAACCAAATAATGATGGGAAATTCCCAAAATTCGCTAATAAAATTAAACATGTTTGAGATGGTGCGTCAGGAAAAGTAGTTGAAGCACTTAAATCATTGTAATAATATTAAGAATATCTCGGAAATAAACTCAGTTTCTATTTGCTTTTCTTATTATTTTAACACTATTTATTGATTGGGCAGATGCATTGTTTTCAAGGTAAAATAAATCGCTTAAAGCAATCGTGTCTATGTGGAAATTAAGAATTACGTTAAGTGTAATTGAAGGAGTTGACCTTGTTTTGTAGAGAATTATTTTTGTTTGTACAGAAATCTTCATCTATTAGACATCACGGCTAATAGCGTTTTGATATATTTGTTAGCTGTCCTCCATTGAAGTAATGTTTCCACAATTCTTAACGAAAATGTATTTTACCTAACTTTAAGAGTCAGTATGACTTCTTTTATGTTTCATATTATTTTACATCTTTTAGGTTTTATGTTGTAACTAACTTAATCAAATGATCGAATTAGGAGGAGAAACGTAACGTACGTGAGAATTAAAAAAATATAATATAGCTAACAATCATGTATTAATAATTTTTGGTTTGTAAAACTTAGTTTTTTTAAACATTGTTTCGATGCTATTATTTTATAATTTATTTTGCAGTTCATAAAAACGCATTCAGAACGTAACTTGTGTTGCACGCTTTTGAGCATTAATCTTACATTTGAAAAAAAAAAATCAGTGTGAGAATTGCAATTTATTTAGAGAATTTGCATTTAAAAGTTACAGAAAAAAAAAGTTTTACTTTCTAATTTAAAAGCGCATACGTGACTCAAATTGATATTCTTTTCCCGAATTTCAACTATATTGCTAATATTTCAAAGTTTTAGTATTAATGAGATTTCAACCACTTCTGTGATTCTTTAACTATTCTGCACTTTCACATCGGATATGATTCTTAAGTAATATATTTCATCATTTGACTCATGTTATCAAAATATTTTCTCGAAGTGCTCCAAACTTTTATCTAAACTGAGGTTTAAAATATTTTCTTCATTCAAACGGGATGGATTTTTTGTTTAAAATGTACACGCGGATAATAAATGAGTTTTATCTGAAAATATTACTGATAGACTGTTAGTTCTAACATAATAGGTCGCTACCTCATTACATAATGTCTTTTTGCTTAAACATACTTCGGTGGTTGATGGATTCTTAATACCAAACCAATTGTCTAGAAAAGTGAAATGTTAGTGATAGTTTAAAAAGTAATTTGTCGTTACCTCAGTGCGTAATTAGCCTTTCTGCTGAAACATACTTTTTTGTGATTGATAAATTAGGAGTATACTAAACCAATTGCCAAGAAAAGTGAAACTCAAGTTATAGTTCTAAAATAATTGGTCTTCACCGCGTTACATAATTTAGAGGAGAGAGTAATGCAAATTGAGATGTTTTTCTTTAGCTTTTAAAATTCTTTACGTTGTTCTTTTTTCTTTAAAACCTGTAAAAGCAGATTAATGTACTTTAATCCTTTGAACATTAAGCCATGCTTTTTTTTAACTTATAACTACCCCCCAGCTTTTAATAAGTTCATAATTTAATGAAAATCTCAAGTGTATCAACCTCTCACACATGGGATCAAATTGATGTCAGTGTTTAACATCTTATATACTGCGATTAAATTTATAACATTATTGTACCAAGAATATATAAGTAGTTTTTTGCTGAGAATAATTTCGAATGTGAAAATAAAAAACATAAACTGATAAAGGAAAATACAAATATTAAAAATTAGTTTTAGAGAGCTAGTTAGAATCATAAAGTACAAAATCCAGTTGTACAGTGAATACATTTATTCCTTTTTGAGTCCTTTCTACTTTCAATATGTGCCCATTTATTACATGAAATCCACTGTATCCAGTGTTGTCCTGATTTTGGATTAGAAAAAGGCTTCAAGAAGACTACATATAAGAAGTCATCCTCTTCTTCGGAGTCAAATTCAATTTTTACTCTCATCTTATTCAAGTTTTCCAGGTTTTCTTTTCTTTCATTTACCTCTCGTTTGTTTTCTTTTCTGCCAATGTATATAACTTTTTACTTGATAATTTCTTCTGCAACTTCGTTCTCCAATCGTTTTTTGACTGGCGTGATTGTGAGCAAATCTGACATTCAAGTTTTATTTCGTCTTTTTTTTAAAATGATTAATTTGTGCATTAGGCAACTTCAATAAGATACCTGTTTGCTATTAGACAGTAGCTTAATTTTTTCTGGAGTTAGTCCATAGTATATTTCGAATGAATGCATTAGGTATACTGTAAACTAGTTTATGTAAACTTACTCCACAAAATCGGTGGCAGCTTAGCTGCCTCCACTGCTCTGGAGTAACTGAACTAATATAACTGGTGTTAAAGTTACACATCGCTTATGGAAATTTACAACATGCTAATGCAACTATAGCGTAAGGTCTCACTCATTTCTGCGTACGGTAACACCATACATTTTAGTATGCTTACAGAAAAATTGCTTGAAAATTTACACATTAGCAAAAATTTAGCTTTCCTCTGACTTTCTTGAACGGGTGCTCACTCATTATTACTGGTAACCTTTACACATTTTTTTTTACAGTGTAGTCTTCAAGCTGAAGTTATGGGTTTTCTGGAAAAAACAAACAAACCATCTGAGCTTAGCATAACCCATTGTGATAATTTGAAAATAGATTTTATCTTTTTTGTAATATACAATAAAGATTTCAAATTTGTTGATTTCATTAGCAACAGACAGCTCCCGCAAGGGTCTCGTTCGTACTTAGACATCTTCATATGCTTTATTCAATGTCTGAATGGGATTTATTTTTTCGATCCGTCTTCCTTTTGTAGTTCCGCACTATTTTTCTGCAACAATAAGGTAAGTGATGCATTTCAATATAATGTTGTACATTGATACACTGTATTAATGTACTTCTAACCAAATGTATCAACTTAATCCCACTGTACGTTTAAGTTCACCTAAATACTGGATTAAAAAAGATTTTGAAACTTGAAACTGTTATATTTTACTCACCTTTTTAGTACACTTTCACAGGAACTAACAATGAATTTCCTGGAATATCTTCTTCACAAATTCACGCAAATACAATGCTCGTACAATACTTTCTACCAATAAAATTAAACTTTTGGTCACAACGTTCTGATGAGTGGTTTGCTCACTATGGAACGAAATTATGCACCGACATGAAATACTTCTACTCTTATGCATCTCTCACAGGATGCCTGAGCATGCGCGTTTAGTCACGCCACCGTCTGTCACAACTTGCCTTTTTCTATCTTAGGGAGGATCAAAAAGAACGTGCAAGCAGTGAAAACCTGATTTTTTGCACGCCTTTGCTAATTCTACCTTAGCTAATTCTTACTACAAAATGAAATGTTCTGTTCTCGATTTCCTGTTCTTTCGCTATATCTCTACATTACAACTATGCAATAATATCTTGCAAACCGTGCTACAGTATGCAAACAATTTTTGAAGTGCCATGTTTCAGCAAGACCATTAGATATACCTGCATTAAATATTACCTTGGGTGGTTTCAAAGTTATATCTATCTTGACGTGTTTTCACAAAATATAAATATTGAGGTTAAAACGGGATTTTTATTAATATAAATGTTATACACTAGGATGAGCTGAAATATCTCATTTAGAGAGCTAAAAACATTGTATTTTAATTTGGGGCTTTGATCCGTTGATATCTTTATCCCGCTCATAAGCCCCAAAAGTTGCCAAAATAATGATTTGAAAAAAAAAAAACATCTCAAAAATGATGCTTTTTCGTATTTTATAAACTTTAGAGCGTATGCGCGACCGAAAGATGTCAACCCACTATTACAACTTCGAAATAAAAAAAATGAGTTTTTCCTCCCACCCTATTATACGCTCTCTCAATAATTGATTTACTTATTTATGCGTTTACATTATCACGACTGTTATAATATCAAAAATAATTGTGGAATTGTATTTTTTGCCGATTTTTTTTGCTAATTACCTTAAACTTTCAATACATTTCTTTACATGTCCTTAAACTCCCAGTTTTGCTTTATATTTTCACGTCACTAAGGCATATTCTTTCTGTCTAAACTGATGTTT
Organism: Uloborus diversus; assembly: GCF_026930045.1. NCBI lineage: Eukaryota > Metazoa > Arthropoda > Arachnida > Araneae > Uloboridae > Uloborus > Uloborus diversus. The sequence continues at coordinate 131,529,515 of NC_072740.1, forward strand.
CATTAAACTATTACTTCCCAGATAGTGTCATTCTGAGAAATTTTTTACAATACACTTTTCAAAATAATCCCAATAGAAAGTTGAGCGTGTTTCAGAACATACTTTCAGGTATTACGACTCTCTGTTGAACATAAAAGTTGAGCTATTAAAAAATTTAACTAGGTTATTGCATTTTTTATTTTACAAAATGTTGTAGCTTGAGCAAGCGCGGCAGACTTTTTGATGATTTATTAGCACATCTTCTACAGTTTACGTGTTAAGTTAGTCATCTTCCATAACTTTTAACCAGTGTAAAATTCTTGTACATTCTTGTATTTTAGAAATGTAATTCTAAGGTAACAAAAAAATCAAATAAGGCTAGAGGAAGAATATTTTAATCAAGTGGTACGATATTGCGAAAATGAGTGTGTCAACTTTGTGCCACCATCGTTTTCTCGTTCAAAATACCAGTTGAGCTCACTCCAGCACAATGTTGTCACACTTTGTTATTCTAGTTATTCATGATTGAAAACTGTGTTTAAGAGCGTTGTTTTTCCGTTATGATTTCTTTTAGCAGAATAAAAGAATACTTAAGTATCAACCTTTTTATGAAAGCTCGACATAAAAAAACGAAATATTTTCTTAAACCTTGAATGATATACAGGTATCCCTCATATAACACGGTTAACTCGTACCGTGTAGTATCAAAACCTCGTTATGCGAGACTTTTTTTTATAAATAGTTTTTTTTATTTATTTTTTAAAGTAATTAAGCATGTACATAGCATAAATCATGTCACTATGTTTCGTGTTGTATCGGAAACGTGTTTCGTGTATAGTATGAATTTTGCAATGGAACCGAAACAAATTTATTGAACAAATTAGCCGAAACTAATAGGTTCTGAAGCTACAATCACACAATTTTTTTATAGCAACAACGAAAAATCTCCCGGTTAAGAAATTGCTACTAGGGGCAATGTTTATAAAAATGGTGTCGTCCACTCAAAAAAAAAAAAAAAAAAAGAAAAGAAAAAAAAATCATTGTTTACCATCGGGCAAGGACATTTTTGCGTGAAATTTGGTAAAGAAACCACTGCTGAGTCCCAGCACTGAACGGTGGATGAAGTAGTTTCAGGACCATAGCCTTACCCTATCGCTAAATTTGTGATACTAGATCAAACAATTTACCGTTGCTGAGCTGCCCACCGAGGTCCTCAGATCTAAAGCCTTGGTTTCCTAGGAGCGAATCACCGATCTTCGACGTCGCTCTTCACCGTAACAATGAAATCAAAGTCAAGTGGATTCCGGCGTGGCCATTCACGACGTCGATTTAGCTCGGGAGCGCATGAGCAGAAGAATCAAGTTTTCGCCTCGGCGAGGAGCGATGCCGACGCTAGGCGTGTTCGTTCCTAGGAAACCAAGGCTTAACCCTTATGGATTTCGCCCAAGTACATTTTGTTAAAGACTAAGTGCTTGCGTCTCCACTTCTTCAGGGTAAACTTCCTTAAGTCTTCGATAAATATAGGCGACACTATGAAACAGCGGAGAGTTGAAGTACTCAAATCATTAACAAAGTATCCTCTGTGTGGAATGTGGCAGGAATTAGAATACTGCATAGGATATTTGTCATGTCGTCGCAGGGCCACACATTCAGCATCTCTAAAAACTTGGGATAACCTATAGTTTCACTATTAATTTCATTTATTTATTAAAAAAAATGTTCCCAGGCATGCTTTCTTTTTGTCCTATTCAATATGAAGCTCCCTGAGCTAATGTCTAGTAATTTAAAATACGTGGAAATATTGGTTTCATACGAGACTCTCATGACAATTTCATTAAAAAAAATGTGTGGAATAGCTTTAATATTCGATCAACTTTTTGTTATCACACTCGCCCAAAAAAAGTCCTGGATCTCAAGCATTACTTTCAGCATACTTTGCTGAAAATGTTTTCGACGATCTTTTTACACTTCGACGAAAAAGAAACGGACAATGCACAATTTTTTTTGTTTTTATCACGCATTGCTTCAATGTATAGCATTGCAAAATAGTCCTATTAGTTTCGTTGGTTACACTGTCCAGTACACATAAGGTCGTAAGTTCGAATCAACATGAACCGAAAACTGTCTTTACAATAATTTATTTTTTTCAGTTGAATTCTGATTCGGAGCTCCATTAATTCTCACTGCAAACTCATTTGAGAGTTCTGAATAATATTTCTGCTGTTGTTAAAATCAGGAAACAAAACACGACGTTTAACATAGTAAATCGCAGGAAAATCTTTTAAAAACATTTCAAGAAAACTGGGGCATCTAATTTAATTTAATATTTTATTTTATTACGCATTGTTTTAGTGTATAACATCCTGAGATGGAGCCCCAATGGCTTAGTTGGTTAGAGCGTCGTGCTAATAGCGCAAAGGTCTTGAACTCGATTCTTCAGTGGGTCAGAAGACGTAGATTTTGAATGAGTAATTTTCCTTAACTGAATTCTGGTTCAATTATTCATCAATATATAGTTTCAACTTATTGGGGGCATGATTGCGAATGGCAGTTGTGTTCCTCAATACCACTGCTACCAAATATATTCAATATTACAAAAAAAAATTGCTCCCTAAATTCTGAAAGTTTTTAAAGGTTATCATTAAGTAGGATAGTAAATATCATTAAATGAACTTCATTTCAATTGATTTTTCTATCAAGTAGTAGAGATCATTTTACTTTTTTTGAAATAAAAACGGATTGTCGAAATAAAGCTATACTAACTTAAAAACGCAATAAGGAAAAAACAAAAAGTTTCGTTTCGTGCTTGCTAAAGATTTCATGCAAAAATGCGTCTATGTTGTACTTCTACATTCAATATTTTGCAGATGGAATCTATTACTCAATTTGTTCTGTGACTGAACAATCGCATTCTGCAACGTCCTTTGATATTTTGTGTCATGCTGGCAAAGAGCTTTCGGTTTAGATCCGGTGCTTTTTGCCTGACAGAAAAATCCTTTTGAATATTTCACAAAACGACTGCTCTTTTGTTATGCTAAGAGTTTTATTCTTTTCAAAATTGTTGTAGATTCTTAAAGAAAAAGTATCGATTGAAAAATAATTCTCAGAATTTTATCGAAATACAATTTCATGTTCCCTAAACAGCACTTGAAAAGTCTTATCTTGAAGATGTTGAACTCAAATGCATTTGCGGCATTGTGAAATATAGTTTAAAGAACTGGAATTTCATTTTTTGAAGGAAAACATTAAAAAAAAGAAAATACCTAAATATTTACAACAACGCAAGTTAAAAATACACCTTTTTTTCCCCAAAACGGTCTGTTGGTTAGGTGGTAAAATATGAAAATGCTAGTGTAGGAAGCTATTACGTTGCCCTCTAAAACGATATAAAAATTGTTTTGTTATTCTAAGGTGTAGAAGAGATATTAGCATTTGAAAATTTAAAATACAGATAAGATTTTTCACTGAAATAAAAGCAAATATAGCTATAAATAAGGTCTCTTTACGCAAGAGCTCTAAACATATTCATTATTAAATTTATAATTCAAAATATACCGTGAGTTGTTTATAATTTACTTATGACGTTGAAACATCTGAAAAAGTTGTATCTTTATTTTTTTTAATTTTAGACTTTTTATTTTTACTGTTATTGGTGTTTTCTTTTAATTTGTAATGGATTGTACAACCTGACCTCATTAAGATGCTAATAAAGGCAATCTTAAACAAATAATTAATTAAAAAAATTCATTACACAAGTGGTTTGATTGGAGATCTTAGAAAACTTAGATTTTTGTAACCGTTTAATTAAAACGTGAATACAAATTTTAGACTTTCTAAGCGGCATTCAATTAGATTTTCTTGATGTATGGACATTTTGACCACTAGTTGAGCAACTAGGCAACCCGTAATACTTCCGCAAAAATAAGGATTTAAAACATCGTTGTTATTGCGTAATTAGCGCGTCATTAGAGTCGAATACTTAAGCTTTTTATCTTTCTCACAAACTAGCAACTGATAGTTTGAAGGCATATTTCATCGTCTGAAAAATAAAAATAGTAATAAATAATATTAATAAAACGCAATTGTTTTTCGATTGTACAGCTACCCAATAAAAACACCAAAAGCTTTTGATAAATTTGTGTCACCATGAGCAAGACTTCGAAATGCAAGCTCAGTGGCATTTTTTCATCATATCCCATAGGAAAAGACAGATTGATGGGACTTTTCTAGAATCGGGAAGAAAGGTTAGCCTTTAAGGAATTGTAGAAAATCATGTCTCCACTAGATAAGCTTAGGTATTGCTCAAAAAATACAAAAAAAAAAAAAAACTGATTTTTATTTTGTTCAAGGCAAAATATTGAAAAAAAAAAAAAGAAAAAAAGCCCATAAAAATTAAGCAAACAAATAACTGAAACAAAACAAAACAAAAAAAAAGTTTCCTGAAAACCAATGCGAACGTTACTCCATTTGTACCTCTCAGCCTTGGAGCTTTTAGTGCCTGTACTACAACTAAAGGTAAAAGATTATATTTGCTGTGCTTATGGTAAGTTATAGTGACTGGCCGAAGTTGGTCAAATTTATAACGTACAATAAAAATGAAGAATTTAGAAGCATGTATTTTGTCCTCAAGTGTTTGGTACATGCAGGCAACAACTCTTTGACATAGGTCGAAAAAATTTTTTTTGGTAAAAAATTATGTTTTGTTAATTTATTTAATATAAATTTGACGTATTTTTGTAAAATTATATTTTGTGAATATATTTCAGTGAAATTTGGATAAGAAACATTTTACTGGGTAATTATTCTGGCTATTAAGCTCATTTTAATTGGTGTGCAAAAGTTATTACTGTATTACTTAAATTTATATTCAAAGTCTATATTCAAAGGACTAAATCTCTTCCACGCCTTGGAATAACAAAAGAACTTTTGTTTCTTTTTAAAGTGCAACGTAACAGCTTCCTACTCTAGCATTTTAAAATTTTATCACCTAACCCACATGCCGTTTTCAGAGAGTGAAAAAGTTATTTTTTAATTTTTGCTTAAATGTAAGCATTTTTTTTTCATAAGGAAGGTCTACCAGTATCAGTTGCTTTTTTCTGGGTTTCTAATATGCATAACTTAATGTAACAGGAACAACTAGCTTGCTACTATAATAGTTCCTCGTCGAAAACGTCACTTTTTGATCCACAAGTTGACCGGAAATGTCTAGAGGCTTCAATAAAATCGTACCTTATGATGCACAGATAAATGTTAATTCTTTCAGCTTTACAGTAAGCCGTGTTTGATCTTCTTCCCAATTTAGATACATACTAGAGCTTTTATAAAAAGGAAAAAAAAGACAATTTTTTATCATTCGAGCAGCAAAAGAAAAAAAAAAAAAACTCAGGAGTAAATATTTTTCAAGAAAAAAAACTCGACAGCTTGGAAGTACATACTATTTATGCTTATTAAATTGAAAAAACTACGTTAAGAAAGCACAAATTATCAAGAAAATACAGCATTTAGCTATTTCAAGGCTCTTCAATGGAGCCTCCTTACTCC